>NW_016804530.1:515738-571009 GCF_001698545.2 Rhinopithecus bieti
AGGCATGAGCCACTATGCCCGGCCTCATTATGTTTTTTTGATTATAGCCATTCCGATGGGTGTGAAGGGATCTTATTGTGGTTTTGATTTGCATTTCCCTGATTACTAATAATGCTGTATTAGTTTGCTAGGGCTATGGTAACAAAGTAATACAAACTGAGTTGCTTGAACAGCAGACATTTGTCTCATTATTCGAGGGGCTAAATGTCTGAGATCAAGGTGTCAGGGATGCTTCCTTTGGAGGGTTGTGAGGGAAAATCTGTTCCATGCCTCTTGCCTAGCTTCCAGTGGTTTGCTGGCAATCTCTGGCATTCCTTACATATAGAAGCATCACTCTAGTCTCTGCCTTCAACTTCACATGGTATTCTCCCTGTGTGCATGTCTGTTTCTAGATTTTCCCTTTTTATAGGGATACCCATCAAATTGAATTTGGACCCACCTTGGCCACCTTATTTTATTTTATTTTATTTATTTATTTATTGAGAGGGAGTCTCACTCTGTCATCCAGGCTGAAGTGCAGTGGCGCAATCTTGGCTCACTGCAAGCTCCACCTCCCAGGTTCACGTCATTCTCCTGCCTCAGCCTCCCGAGTAGCTGGGACTACAGGCAACCGCCACGACGCCTGGCTAATTTGTTGTATTTTTAGTAGAGATGGGGTTTCACTGTGTTAGCCAGGATGGTCCCAATCTCCTGACCTCGTGATCTTCCCGCCTTGGCCTCCCAGAGTGCTGGGATTACAGGTGTGAGCCACAGCGTCCATCCTGCAACCTCATTTTAAGTTGATAACCTCTGTAAAGACCTTCTCTCCAACTAACTAAGGGCACCTTCTAAGGTACTCAGGGTTAGAACTTCAACGTAAGAGTTTTGGGGGAGTGTTCAGCAATTTAATGCATAACAGATATTTAACCTCTGTCTTTTCTTGTGCTTATTGGCCAATGTATGTTTTCTTTGGACAAAGGTGTATTCAAATCCTTTGCACATTTCAATTGATTGATTGAGAGAGTCTCACTCTGTTGCCCAGGCTGGAGTGCAGTGGCGTGATCATAGCTCACTATAACTTTGAACTCCTGGGTTCAAGAAATCCTCCCACCTCAGTCTCCCTAGTAGCTGGGACTATAGGTGCAAGCCGCTGTGCCTGGCTATTTGTCTTTTTTATTGTTGACCTGTAAGAATGTATGAGATTTTGCATTTGGGAGAGAATACCAGTGCCTGCTCAAAATTGGGCCTGTGTTATAAAAGCAAGATCAAAGAGCCCTGGATGAGAAATGGTGTTTGGCTTCAAGTTCTGGACCTGTTGGTGACCACCTGGGCAACCTTGATTAATTTCTTGCCCTCTTTGTGATTCAGTGTTTTCATCTTATTAATACATTTTGTGACTGCGGTGGCAGTTGAGGCCATTGTAATTCTATAGGAAAGATGCCTGTCCTGTACTTACTGACAGAATTTGGAGACAGGAGGGTCTGAGTAGTGACCCAAGGTTTCACCTGCCTGCTAGATGTCTTGAGGATCCAGTTACCTCTACTGAGGGCTTCTGGGGTGCACTGACTTTTCCTGACCCTCCCGTTGGTGCTGTGTTTGCATGACTCTTCCCTATCCCTGTCTCCCAGGCTCAAAATTGTCTTGTTTTTTATTACAGATGCCAGAAAAATCCACACTGCCCCTGCCCGAACCACGTTCCTGCTGCGTCCCCTGCCCATTCTGTTGGCGACAGGCGGCGGGTATGCAGGGTACCGGCAGTATGAGAAGTACAGGGAGCGAGAGCTGGAGAAGCTGGGATTGGAGATTCCACCCAAACTTGCTGGTCACTGGGAGGTAGGAATGAGGCAGAACTCCCTTGGGTTCTTGTCCAGCAAACTGTCTGTCACTTTTCCAGTTGTTCCAAAGTTGAAATGTTTGAACAAGTCAAATATGCTTTCTTGGAGCTCACGTCTCCAGTCGGTTTTGGCCAGATACAGGACTTATAACTTCAGTGTCATGTCAAGCTTGTCTTCTGTCCCCAGACCTAACCCTGGTCTCCCCAAGGGTTCTGAGTAGAAATTTCATGCTGTTGAAGTCTCAGAGCCTACGTCTTGAATTGGTACTGACATTCTGGCTGTTCTGCTATTCTTTCCTTGTTAGTCGGAAGAGGGCTGAAACTATTGAGTTTTTGTGATGTGGATTAGTTCTCACCAGGAACCAGACAGAAATAATCAAATTCCTTTGTCATTATTGCTCAGAATGCTTCCTTCCATCATAGTCACATGATAGGGGCAGCCTGCATTGTTGTCAAATGCACAATACATAGTTGTCGAATGCACGATACATAATGAAACATCTTGTTCCTCTGTGCTTCCTGTGTCCCAGGAGGATTCCTGACTCAGAGGAGACATGAAATTGTGAAATTGAATATAAAGGTGTAAGTTTAAAAATTACCTTTTTTTATAGCTATAATTTAACAGATAAAAAATCTGAAATATCAAAGGACCAGTAATAGGCCTCAATACCCTGGGCAAAAGAGGGGGTGACAGTTGAGGCTTTGTTATATCTGGAATGCAGTGGTGATCCACTCCATTTTGCTAATCCAGATCAGCTGAATCCATTCTAATAGGACATACGGTGACCAGAGCATTAGGATGCTGAAGGCAAGTCCCAACCATGCTCTGCAGTAGCTGTGTGAAATGGGACATGTCACTTTCTGTCTGGTCTCGTGTCTTTAACAGTAACACAGCAGGTTGGGTTGGAACATGACTCTGAGATTCCATCCAACTCTAACACAATTTAGGAGTATTTGCTGCCATTGGCATTACATGCTACATTATAGGTTTCCTTCCAAAATCCTTTTTTGGACTTTGATTTTGACCATTTTCTTCCAGTAGAATCTAGTATATGGACTTCACTTGATTTCTAACAATCCTGTAAAACCGTGACTTAGCTGACCATACAGATCCAGCTGTGGGAGTTACCCTAAGAGATATGTCTGCCCTTGCCCCCTATGTCCATGTGCCTACCCTTTGGCCTGTTCATATGCCTTGGGCTTTGTAATAACCTACCTTAAACAACAACAAAAAAAAGTTTTCTGGGACTATATCACAAATTCCATTTGGTGAAGAATAATTATGTAGTAGGTGAGTCACACTTTCAAAGTATGCCGCACTCTGTTCCCTATGGCATTGCTGGTTTCCCCTGTAAACATCATTTTCCATTAGATTAGTAGATTAGTAAAGTACTTGTAAAGTGTAGGTGGCATGTGACTATGACTGCATGACCCCCCTCAAGTGTTAAACCCACGCTGACATCTTTCTGACCTTGGGACTTTGTGGGGCTGACTCACCCTATGATGAGCTTGCATGCTTTCAAGAAATTCCCACATACTTAAAAGGTTTCCCAAGAGAATAAAAATTTGGGGGAAACCTGCCACTTCCAAAATCATAAAAGACCAATGCCAGTACTTTTTTAGTATCTGCTGTTTATGTAATTGGGGTTATTGCCATACATAGTTTCAGACCTAGAAGATGGTTCTAAAGAGGACAGGGGTGATTAACTCATAAGTCCCAGGGCCTGGAAAGTGACAGGACACTGGAGTGGAGTGGCTTAATGCATTGTGAGGTCTCAAAGCACCTGTTGGTAAAGAACTGGGCTTAAGTTAGATACTCTTCCTGATTGAATACAGTGGTCA
Source organism: Rhinopithecus bieti (assembly GCF_001698545.2). Lineage (NCBI taxonomy): Eukaryota > Metazoa > Chordata > Mammalia > Primates > Cercopithecidae > Rhinopithecus > Rhinopithecus bieti. Next base: position 519,394 of record NW_016804530.1, read on the forward strand.
CAGAACTACTCCTGGATGTTCTTTTTCTTTTTTTGTAGATATGAGGTCTTGCACTATTGCCCAGGCTGGTCTCAAACTCCTGGGCTCAAGCGACCCTCCTGCCTCAGCCTCCCAAAGTGCTGGGATTACAGGTGTGAGCCACTGCACCGGCCACTCCTGGATTTTCAAGTAGGACTCCAACACTTCGTTTTATGAAGGGGAAATGCTCTGGACTTGGAGTTGACATTGGAGTTTGAGTATCCCGTATCCGAAATGCTTGGGACTGCAAGTGTTTTGGATTTTTTTTTTTTTGATTTTTCAATATTTGTATATATATACTGAGATAACTTGGGGATGTGACCCAAGTCTGAACACAAAATTTATTTAATTTAATTAATTAATTTATTTATTCTTCTTTTTTTGAGACGAAGTCTCGCTCTATCGCCCAGGCTGGAGTGCAGTGGCCGGATCTCAGCTCACTGCAAGCTCCTGCCTCAGCCTCCCGAGTAGCTGGGACTACAGGCGCCTGCCACCTCGTCTGGCTAGTTTTTGTATTTTTTTTAGTAGAGACGGGGTTTCACCGTGTTAGCCAGGATGGTCTCGATCTCCTGACCTCGTGATCCGCCCGTCTCGGCCTCCCAAAGTGCTGGAATTACAGGCTTGAGCCACCGCGCCCAGCCACTTACTTATTTTTTTGAGACAGAGTCCCGCTCTGTTGCCCAGGCTGGAATGCAATGGCATGATCTCGGCTCACTGCAACCTCTGCCTCCCTGGTTCAAGCGATTCTCCCACCTCAGCCTCACCAGTAGATGGGATTACAGCCATCTGCCATCATGCCCGGCTAATTTTTATATTTTTGTAGAGACAGGGTTTCACCATATTGGCCAGGCTGGTCTCGAACTCCTGCTCTTAGGTGATCCGCCCACCTCAGCCTCCCAAAGTGTGTAGATTACAGGTGTGAGCCACTGTGCCAGGCCAGTTTATTTATTTGAGGCAGGGTCTTGTTCTGTCACCCAGGGCTGGAGTACAGTGGCACGATCATGGCTCACTGCATCCCTGACCTCCTAGGCTCAAGCCATCCCCCCCGCCTCAACCTTCCTGAGTAGCTGGGAATATAAGAGTGTGCCATCATGCCTGGCTAATTTGTTTGAATTTTTGTGGAGACGGGTCTCATTTATGTTTTAGATATACCTTCTACACATAGCCTGAGGGTAACTTTATACAATACTTTAAATAATTTTGTGCATGAAACAAAGTTGTTTTGTTTTTGTTTTTGTTTTTTGAGATAGAGTCTCACTCTGTCACCCAGGCTGGAGTGCAATGGCGCGATCTCGGCTCACTGCAACCTCCACCCCTGGGTTCAAGCAATTCTCCTGCCTCAGTCTCCTGAGTAGCTGGGATTACAGGTGCCTGCTATGTGCCCAGCTAATTTTTGTGTTTTTAGTAGAGACAGGGTTTCACCATTTTGGCCAGGCTGGCCTTGAACTCGTGACCTCATGATCCACCTGCCTTGGTCTCCCAAAGTGCTAGGATTCCAGGCATGAGCCACCATGCCCGGCCAAAACAAAGTTTTACGGTGACCTGTCACATGACATCAGATGTGGAATTTTTCACTTGTCGGTGTCATGTTGGCACTCAAAAAGTCTCTGATTTTGGAGCATTTTGGATGTTCAGATTAGGGATACTCAACTTTATACAGTTTTCAGGAATGGCAACAGGTTGAGAGGGAGAGTCTTGAATGGCTGTCTGGGGCCAGGTCCTAATCCCATCTCTGGTTTCACCTACTCACTGTCATCACAAATGAAAAATGTAAGATTTTCCAAATGTAACTGACACCAGAATTGTCGGGGAGCTTTAAAAATTACGAATTTGAGGCCAGACGCAGTGGCTCACACCTGTAATCTCAGCACTTTGGGAAGCCGAGGCGGATGGATCACTAGGTCAGGAGATTGAGACCATCCTGGCTAACCAGGTGAAACCTCGTCTCTACTAAAAATACAGAAATTAGCCGGGCTGGTGGCGGGCACCTGTAGTGCCAGCTACTTGGGAGGCTGAGGCAGGAGAATGGCGTGAACCCGCGAGGCGGAGGTTGCAGTGAGCTGAGATCACGCTGCTGCACTCTAGACTGGGCGACAGAGCGAGACTCCGTTTCAAAAAAAAAAAGAATTATGAATTTGAATTCCTTAACTCCTGGAAATCTAGAAAGTTTGGGCTAGGCTCAAGATCTGTGTTTCAGGAGCTCTGTAGGTGATTCTGATGATAAGCCAGCTTGAAAAACCAAAGGCAGATGAGCCCTACCTAATGTTCCCTTCAGGGCTACAGTTTTTTGTTTTGTTTTGGTTTGGTTTTTTTTTTGAGACGGAGACTCGCCCTGTCACCCAGGCTGGAGTGCAGCGGTGCAATCTCGGCTCACTGCAACCTCTGCCTCTTGGGTTCAAGCGATTCTCCTGCCTCAACCTCCTCAATAGCTGGGATTACAGGCGCCCACCACCAGGCCTGGCTAATTTTTTGCATCTTTAATACAGATGAAGTTTCACCGTGTTGGCCAGGCTGGTCTCAAACTCCTGACCTCAAGTGATCTGCCCACCTCGGCCTCCCAAAGTGCTGGGATTACAGGCATGAGCCACCATGCACAGCCACTAATTTTTGTATTTTTTGTAGAGATGGGGTTTTGCCATGTTGCCCAGAGTGGTTTCGAACTCCTGAGCTCAGTGATTTACCCGGCTTGGCCTCCCAAAGTGCTAGAGTTACAGGTGTGAGTCACTGCGCCCAGCCAGTTTTAGTTTTTTTTTCTTTATCCAGAGACAGGGTCTTACTGTGCTGCTCAGGCTGGAGAGTAGTGGTGTGATCATATCTTGCTACAGCCTTGAACTCCTGGGTTCACATGTTTCTTTCACCTTAGCCTTCCCAGTAGTGGATATAGGTGTGTGCCACTTCGCCAGGGTAGTTTTAATCTTACATTTAAGTCTTTTATCCATTTTGAATTAATTTTTATTTATGGTATAAGAGAAGAATCCAGAGTCATTCTTTTGCATGTGGGCATCCAGTTTTCCCAGCATCATTTGTTGAAAAGACTATCCTTTCCCTGTTGAATGGTCTTGGTATGCTTGTGGAAATCAGTCTTATTCCCTGTTAAATGACAGAGATGATATAGCAAACACTATGACAGAATGTTGGAAAACAGAGGACATCATGATTCCCATGCCTTCTCGCCATGTGACTGTGATTGCTTCATCATGAGCTTTATTTTTTATGCATTCACTTCCTTTGTCTCTATTTTTTTTTTTTTTTGAGACGGAATTTCACTCTTGTTGCCCAGGATGGAGTGCGGTGGTGCAATCTCGGCTCACCGCAACTTCCGCCTCCTGAGTTCAAGCAGTTCTCCTTCCTCGGCCTCCTGAGTAGCTGGGATTACAGGCGTGTGCCACCACACCCGGCTAATGTAGTATTTTTAGTAGATATGGGAATTCTCCATATTGATCATGCTGGTCTCTAACTCCCAGCCTCAGGTGATCTGCCTGTCTCGGCTTCCCAAAGTGCTGGGATTACAGGTGTGAGCCACCGCACCTGGCTTTTTTTTTTTTTTTTTTTTTGAGACTGCGTCTCACTCTGTCTCCCAGGCTGGACTGCATGATCTCGGCTCACTGCAACCTCCGCCTCCCAGGTTCAAGTGATTCCCCTGCCTCAGCCTCCCAAGTAGCTGGGACTACAAGTGTGCACTGCCACGCCCAGCTAATTTTTGTATTTTTAGTAGAGATGGGGTTCCACCGTGTTGGCTAGGATGGTCTCAATCTCCTGACCTTGTGACCCACCCATCTGGGGCCCCCAAAGTGCTAGGATTACACGCGTGAGCTCCCATGCCTGTCCTTTTTTCTCTATTTTTAAATTGATTCAGCTGATTTTTTTTTTTCCTTTTTTGAGACAGGGTCTTACTGTGTTGCCCAGGCTGGAGTGCAATGGTGCAGTCACAGCTCACTGTAGCCTTAACCTTCCGGGTTTAAGCATTCCTCCCACCTCAGCCTCCCAAGTAGCTGGGACCACAGGCATGCACCTCCACCACACTCAGGTAATTTTTTATTTTTTGTAGAGATGGGATCTCACTATGTTGCCTAGGCTGGTCTCAAGCTATCCTCCCACCTTAGCCTCCCAAAGTGGGAGGCTAAGGGATTCCAGGTGTGAGCCACCCTGGAGCCACACTCTTGGCTCTTCCTCAGTGGTGACAGGCACCCAGGTCCCGAAATCTCTGGTTGTCACTGAGGCTTTACCACATCAGTTGATTCTGGTATACTGGTGGTCTTTGCCACCATGAATAATGTTGCAGAGCACACCTTTGCACATAAGGCCTTTTCCTCATGATGAATGCCTAGGTGTAGGATTGCTGCCTGAAAGGGTATGGACACCTTTATGATTTGTGGCATGCATTTGACTTCTAAAACAATCAGAGTATTTCCCCCTTATCCAAGGTTTCATGTTCCTGCAGTGTGAAAATATTAAATGTAAAATTCCAGAAATAATTCCTACTTTTTTTTTTTTTTGAGACAGTGTCTCACTCTGTCGCCCAGGCTGGAGTGCAGTGGCACAATCTCGGCTCACTGCAACCTCCGCCTCCCGGGTTCAAGCAATTCTCCTGCCTCAGCCTCCCCAGTGGCTGGGATTACAGGCTTGTGGCACCACGCCTGGCTACTTTTTTTTTGTATTTTTAGTAGAGATGGGGTTTCACCATGTTGGCCAGGCTGTTCTTGAACTCTTGACCTCAGGTGATCCGCTCACCTCAGCCTCCCAGCAGGCGTGAGCCACCATGCCCGGCCTCAATTCCTAAGTTTTAAATGTCTCCCTGTTCTGAGTAGCATAATGAACTCTCACTCTCTCCCACCTAGGATATGAATCCTCCCTCTGTCCATTGTGACCTCAGTGTTTATGTGCCTGCCCATAAGTCACTTAGTAGCCATCTCAGTTATCAGATCAGCTGTCATGGTATTCCGGTGCTTGTGTTCAGGTCACCCTTATTTGGCTTGATACTGGCCCCAAAGTGCATAATAGTGATTCTGGCAATTTAGATTGCTGAAGAGAAAGCGGTAAAGTGCTTTCTTTAAGTGAAAAGGTGAAAGTTCTGGACTTCAAAAGGAAAGAAAAAAATCATATGCTGATTTTGATAAGATCTATGGTAAGACTGAGTCTTTTATCCATTAATTGAGCATGATGTCTAGGCGGGTGAATCACCTGAGGTCAGGAGTTCAAGACCAGACCGACCAACATGGTAGAACCCCTTTTCTAGTAACTACAAAAAATTAGTCAGGAGTGGTGACGCATACCTGTAATCCCAGCTACTCGGGAGGCCAAGGCCGGAGAATCGCTTGAACCTGGGAGGCAGAGGTTACAGTGAGCCGAGATCATGCCACTGCACTCCAGCCTGGGTGACAGAGTGAGATTGTACCATTGCACTCCAGCGTGGGCAGCAAGAGTGAAAGTCCGTCTCAAAAAAAAAAAAAAAAAAAAGGTTGGGCTTTGGTGGCTCATGCCTGTAATCCCAGCACTTTGGGAGGCCGAGGCAGGTGGATCACCTGAGGTAAGGAGTTCAAGACCAGGCCGGGCGTGGTGGCTCAAGCCTGTAATCCCAGCACTTCGGGAGGCCGCCTGTAAATCCCAGCACTTCGGGAGCCGAGACGGGCGGGATCACGAGGTCAGGAGATTGAGGACCATCCTGGCTAACCCGGTGAAACCCGCGTCTCTACTAAAAAAAAAAAAAATACAAAAAAACTCAGCCGGCGAGATGGCGGGCGCCTGTAGTCCCGCTTACCGGGGGCTGAGGCAGGAAGAATGGCGTGAACCCGGGAGCGGAAGCTTGCAGTGAGCCGAGATCCGGCCACGCACTCCCAGCTCAGGCGACAGAGCAAGACTCTGTCTCAAAAAAAAAAAAAAAAAAAAAAAAAAAGGCCGGGCGGCGGTGGCTCAAGCCTGTAATCCCAGCACTTGGCAGGCCGAGACAGGCGGATTACAGTCAGGAGATTGAGGACCATCCTGGCTAAACGCGGGAAACCCGTCTCTACTAAAAATACAAAAAAAAACTAGCCGGGCGAAGGTGGGGCGCCTGTTACCCAGCTACCGGATGGCTGAGGCAGAGAGAATGGCGTAAACCCGGGAGGTGAGCTTGCAGTGAGCTGAGATCCGGCCACTGCACTCCAGGCCTGCGACAGAGCGAGACTCCGTCTCAACAACAACAACAAACAACAAAAAGGATATTCAGCACCAGCCTGGCCCACATGGTGAAACCCCATCTCTACTAAAAATACAAAAATTAGACCGGGCGTGGTGGCATGGCACCATGTAATTCCCAGGCTACTCGGGAGGCTGAGGTGGGAGAATTGCTGAACCTGGGGGCAGAGGTTGCAGTGAGCTGAGATCACACCATTGCACTCCAGCCTGGGAGACAGAGTGAGACTCCGTCTCAAAAAAAAACAAAAAAAACACCAAACTGGGCCGGGCGCAGTGGCTCAAGCCTGTAATCCCAGCACTTTGGGAGGCCGAGACGGGCGGATCACGAGGTCAGGAGATCGAGACCATCCTGGCTAACACGGTGAAACCCCGTCTCTACTAAAAATACAAAAACAAACAAACAAACAAACAAACTAGCCGGGCGAGGTGGCGGGCGCCTGTAGTCCCAGCTACTCGGGAGGCTGAGGCAGGAGAATGGCGTAAACCCGGGAGGCGGAGCGTGCAGTGAGCTGAGATCCGGCCACTGCGCTCCAGCCTGGGCGACAGAGCGAGACTCTGTCTCAACAACAACAACAACAACAACAACAACAAAAAACCAAACTGAAACAAAAGGATGTTTTATGTTAAGTTTTATTCCACAGAATGATGTCACTAGAAAGGGTAGCTTGAGTCCCAGAGTAGTGGCTCATGCCTGTAATCCCAGCACTTTGGGAGGCTGAGGTGGGCAGATCTCTTGAGCTCACCAGTTTGAGACCAGCCCGGGCAACGTGGTGAAACCTCGTCTCTGCTAAAAATACAAAAATTAGCCGGTTTTTTTTTGTATTTGGTGTGGGCCTGTGTTCCCGGCTCCTTGGGAGGCTGAGGTGGGAGGATTGCTTGAGCCAGGAGGTAGAAGTTGCAGTGAGCTGAGATTGTGCCTCTGCACTCCAGCCTGGGTGACAGAGCAAGACCCTGTCTCAAAAAAAAAAAAAGTAGCTTGAGATCATGCTGTGGAAAGCTGCTTGCTGAGCTGCTCAGGTTGAAGATCCAGAGTGTTCCTTTTAGTTCCATTTAGCCCTGTCGTGTGGAGTGAGCACAGCTTGAATAATGCTTTTTGGCTTCCAGAATGCTATTCCCTTGAGTCCCTGATTCAACCTGTGGCCCACCAGTGGGCAGAGGTGATTTTCTATGGGGCACCGAGGGCACTCTTGAAGGCAGGAGCTCAGGGACTGCTGAGAAGTAGAAGAGCTGCTTCTCTGAGTTTCTTTTCAGGAACTCATGATGTTCTGGGAACGCTCTTGGCTCATGGCCAGAGTGTTCACTTGGGCTCTACAGGTGTGGCTTGTGGCTTTGGCTGTTGACATAGGGGCCTGTGCCGAGAGCTGCGGTGAGTGAGCAGACAGAGGGTGGATGGCTACCAGGTATAGATCCATAGTTTATGGATCCATAGTTTATACTGCTGCAGTGGTCACGTGTCCTGCCTTTGTGTGGCAGTTGTGATTTCAGATATGCTGCCTATTTGTCCCCAAAAGTCATAAAAAAAATCATTCAGCAATCATGGCATATTGCCCGTTGCCTCTTTTCCTGAGATTGACAAATACTGTTTTAGATGATACCTCAAATGTTTGGTTACAGAACATCTAAAGAAAATACATAATTTCAGCTAGGCATGGTGGCTCATGCCTGTGATCCCAACACTTTGGGAGACTGAGGTGGGAGGATTGTGTGAGCCCAGGAGTTCAGGACCAGCCTGGCAAGGCAAGACTCTGTCTCTACAAAAAAATACATTAAAAAATTAGCCAGGGGGCCAGGAGCAGTGGCTCATGCCTATAATCCCAGCACTTTGGGAGGCCGAGGTGGGCAGATAACCTGAGGTCAGGAGTTGGAGACCAGCTGGCCAACATAGTGAAACCCCGTCTCTACTAAAAATGCAAAAAAATTAGCTGGATATGGTGGCGGGTACCTGTAATCCCAGCTACTTGGGAGGCTGAGACAGGAGAATCACTTGAACCCGGCAGGTGGAGGTTGCAGTGAGCCAAGACTGCGCCATTGCACATTGCACTCCAGCCTAGGCAATGAAACTCTGTCTCAAAAAAAAAAAAAAGAAAGTAAAAGGAAAAGAAAAATTAGCCAGGGTTGGTGGTGTGTGCCTGTGGTCTCCGCTACCTGAGAGGCTGAGACAGGAGAATCGCTTGAACTTGGGAGGTGGAGGTTGCAGTGAGCTGAGATCATGCCACTGCACTCCAGCATAGTGACAGAGCGAGACTCTGTCTCGAAAAAAAAAAAAAAAAGACAGGTACTCACTCTTTCGTCCAGTCTGGAGTGCAGTGGTATGAGCAGGGCCCACCACGGCCTCAACCTCCCAGGCTCAGGTGATCTCACGTGATCCTCCCACCTCAGCCGAGACTGCACCATTGCACTCCAGCATGGGCAATAAGAACGAAACTCTGTCTCAAAAAACAAAAAAGGGAAAAGAAAAGAAAAACCAGCCAGGGGTGGTGGTGTGTGCCTGTGGTCCCAGCTGCCTGAGAGGCTGAGGCAGGAAGATCTCTTGAGCCCAGGAATTTGAGACCATCCTGGGCAACATAGCAAAACCATGCCTCTACAAAGAAAAAACCATTAGCTAGTAGTTGAGACAGAACTGTTTTTCTGGCTGAGGCTAGGGAAAGATGGAGGCAGTCTCTGAGGGAGGGAGTAGCCTGCGGGTGTCCTTACTGCCCGTTTTGCCTCTCTTGGGGCAGCTGTGTCATTTCCTCTCGGCCGGTCTTCTTGGCCAACAAGCATTTCTCATCTTCCCTTTTCTTCCCACTTCCCCGCTTCATCCCCCTTCATCCCCTCTTCCCTGCCCCTCCACAGACCCGGGGCATTTGGTGGACACTTCTGCTTGCAGTTAGTCAGGGCAAGTGGAGGTGAGTTTCCCATGGGGCAGGGGCTTGACAGCAGGGGTGGCCGTCCAGACTCTCCAGAAGGGACACGGGGCTGCTGTTGTGACCGGATCTGCCCCACGTCTTTGGGCCTGAGCTGTGCCCAGTCACAGTGTCCTGAGTTCCTTTGTGTTGCCTCTGCCCTATAGATCTAGGTCTTGGGGGAGGGCTGGTTTCTTCCTGGGGCCACCACCACCTGGCAGCAGCCCCACAGCCAAAGGCAGGCACAGCCAAAATACATCTGCCTGGGTGGCCACAGAGCAGGGCCAGGCTCTCCTGTCCCAATGGTTTGGAGGACAGAGGGCCTGGCCCGAGGGGAGGCACTTGCTCAGCCTGCAGCTCCTGTGCCAAAGGCAGGGCAGCCTCTGACTCTGTCTGGGGCCGAGCCTTATTTCTGGAAGCACATGGATCCTCCTTCCTTGCCACTCAGTCTAAATGTTTAGGTTACAAATATTCTGAGTGAGAAATTTCAGTCAGAGTTTGTAATGTGTAGGACGTGACATTAGGGAGTGAAGAGCTTTCCTCTTCACTGATTCAAGATGACCAGTGCCGGGTGAGGGGAGCGGGATACTTGCTTCTTCAGAAGAATGGATTTAAAAGTTGACCTCTTCCGCAGACCGAGTCAGCATGGGAAGAGAATTGTGCTTTCACAAAAGCAGAGATGCTTTTCTGTAGCTTTCATTGTTTCTTCTCTGCTCTGGAAAATGGAGGACGAAGGAGTTCTCAGGTCCTCAGTCACTGGAATCAAGTGACATGCACGTCCAGCGAGAGTGCCTGAATGGGGCCCTCAGGTCTGAACAGAACAGCCCTGTGGCTCCCTCGAGCTGGTGCAGGAGGAAGTACAGAGGAGGGTCTGGTTCAGAGTGGTGTGAGACCAGGGTTAGATGACTGTTGCCAGTTTAGGGCCAATGAGAGATTTTTAATGGTAAATATGTAATCTCTTTTTTTTTCTTTTTTGAGACAGGGTCTTGCTCTGTTGCCCAGGCTGGAGTGCAGTGGTGTGATCATGGCTCACTGAAGCCTTGACCTCCCACGTCAGCCTCCTGAGTAGCTGGGATTACTGGCATGCACCACCATGCCCGGCTAATTGTTTATATATATATATATATTTTTTTTTTTAATAGTTTTGCCATGTTGCCCAGGCAGGTCAAAACCTCCTGGGCTCAAGTGATATGCCTGCCTTGGCCTCCCAAAAGTGTTGAAATTATAGGCGTGAGCTACTGCACTCGACTAATATGTAATCTTTTTTAAAAAAGGGAAAAGGTTGGGCGCGGCGACTCACACCTGTAATCCCAGCACTTTGGGAGGCTGAGGTGGGCAGATCACGAGGTCAGAAGTTCAAGACCAGCCTGGCCAACATGGTGAAACCCCATCTCTACTAAAAATACAAAAATTAGCTGGGCTTGGTGGCGGACGCCCTTAATCCCAGCTACTTTGGAGGTTGAGGCAGGAGAATTGCTTGAATCTGTAAGGTGGTTTTGTTGTTTTGAGGCATGGCCGTAGGGGCTTGTGTTAAGGGCTGAGGTGTTTGGGGAGCAGCAGTGCAGGAAAGGCCTTACTCAGGAGCAGCCGGGCTTGCAGGGATGCTTACTCCTGCCTGAGTGCTGCTTCCTTGTTTCTAGCCTCTGTTTAGAATTAAAAAAAAAAAAAAAAGTATAATACAGTATTCCAATTCATCAAAAGGAATAAAGACAGATCAGCCTGTCTGATCTGCCACCATTCGGCCTAAGCTATCATAAGGCAGGACCCTGTGAAGTGGCCTGTGTCCTCCTTCTCTCCCTGTCCCCTGCCTGGAGCCCCATGGGCCTGTGCTCAGCACGCATCCCGACGCCATGGTGTACCTGGCGGTGAGCAGTATCGGACATGTTCTCCATGTTGGTAAGCCACGTACGTGCTGTAGCTTTATTATTCTCATCTATAAATAGGGCCATTCACGCCCTCATAAAGTTGTTAAATGAGAATGATGTGTAGGTAAATACCTGGCCCCATGCTGGCAGGGAGTGGAGCTTTAGTAAGTACTATTTTACTTCTTACCTAATAGGTGTGAGTGTGGAAATGGGCAAATAGTCAAATTGGCGGCCTGCTCCGGTGCTACCTGAACTCCCGTAGTGTTCTTTTTTTTTTTTGAGACGGAGTCTCACTCTGTCGCCCGGGCTGGAGTACAGTGGCCGGATCTCAGCTCATTGCAAGCTCCCGCCTCCCGGGTTCACGCCATTCTCCTGCCTCAGCCTCCCGAGTAGCTGGGACTACAGGCGCCCGCCACCTCGCCCGGCTAGTTTTTTGTATTTTTTAGTAGAGACGGGGTTTCACCGTGTTAGCCAGGATAGTCTTGATCTCCTGACCTTGTGATCCGCCTGTCTCAGCCTCCCAAAGTGCTGGGATTACAGGCTTGAGCCACCGCGCCCAGCTCCCGTAGTGTTCTTATGCCACTGCAACTGGCTGGCAGGGGCCAGCTCTGACCTCAGAGAATTATAGGCTCATTCTAGGGCAGGAGGATATCGCAGTGGGCGGAAGTGTGGCTCACACAGCCATGCCCCCATGGCTTTGAGTGGCCAATGTGTGGAATAGTGGAGGGACCGTGTCTCAAGAAGATGTGGAACTCAGCAGGATATGGTGGTTCATGCCCATAATCCCAGCACTTTGGGAGGCCAAGGTGGGTGGATCACCTGAGGTCAGGAGTTTGAGACGAGCCTCGCCAACATGGTGAAACCCTGTCTCTACTAAAAATACAAAAATCAGCTCGGCGTGGTGGCAGGCGCCTGTAGTCCCAGCTACCTGGGAGGCTGAGGCAGGAGAATCGCTGGAACCCGGGAGGCAGAGGTTGTGGTAAGCCAAGATCGTGCCACTGCACTCCAGCCTTGGGGTTAGAGTGAGATTCTGTCTCCAAAAAAAAAAAGGAACTTAAACACAAAGCTAAACTTCTGGGTTGGAAGGAATCAGGGGATTGCCAACTCAAGACACCTGCGGCCCTGTTTGAAGCTGTCCGCCAGACGACCTAAAAGCACTGTTTTGTTTGTTTGTTTGTTTGTTTAGGCAGAGTTTCGCTCTTGTTGCCCAGGCTGGAGTGCAGTGGTGCGATCTCAGCACACTGCAACCTCAGCCTCCCAGGTTCAAGCGATTCTCCTGCCTCAGCCTCCCGCCTCCCGAGTAGCTGGGATTATAGGCGCATGCCACCACACCCAGCTAATTTTGTATTTTGTATTTTACAAAAATACTGGGCCTCCCAAAGTGCTGGGATTACAGACATTAAGTCACCACGTCTGGCCTAAAGCACTTTTTCTTTATTCCATCTCAGTCTGCCCTTCCTCAGTGCCTGGGCAGGACCCTTAGGGAGCTGCTGGTGGGGCTCTGAATGGGCCAGGGGTATCCGGGACATCTCACAGGCTAGTGGGACTGCCAAAAACGATTCTCATCTTAAAGATGAGTTGGGAGTTGGGCAGGGCTAGGAGAATCTGGTGTGTAGAGAAATAGCCTGAAGGCACTTTGTGCTTGCCCAGCCTCTCTGCCCAGATGTCTAGGAGGCTGATGCCTGCCTGTGGTTTCTTGTACTAGCCGTTAAGACACCAGCCATCTTCCTTGAGGGGCCTCTGCCAGCCCCCAGGGAATGAGAATTGGCCAAGAGCCAGGAAATAAGAATTAGCTGAGGACACCTTCCACCCCTGTTCCGCAGCTACCTTTTGTTCCCTGGCACAGGGCATCCCTCTAGAAGTAGTGCATGAAATTCACACAGCTGGGACCTGGCAGAGAATACAGGTGGGTTGACTGAGGCAGGGAAGCCTCCATCTGCAGGTGGCCTGAGAGCCTGTAGAGCCTCACAGTGGCACTAGGTGGCACTCCCACCCAAGGGAGTCCTAACAGAGTGGGAGGCATGGAAATAAAGGACTCCATGGCCTGAAAGAAATAAATAGAAGGCAGGAAAGTAAATTTCCAGACATTTTTTTTTCCCTAATGGAAATTCACTTGTAAATGATTGTTCAAAATCCAGAGGCATTTCCCCACTGAAAATACATGTGGTGGAGGTCTGGTTGGAAGATGGGGGAGTGCTGATCTCGGCCAACTTGTGGGCTGGTTTATGGGCTTTTTTTGTTTGTTTGTTTTTCGAGACGGAGTCTCGCTCTGTCGCCCAAGCTGGAGTGCAGTGGTGCGATCTCAGCTCACTGCAACCTCCGTCTTCTGGGTTCATGCCATTCTCCTGCCTCAGCCTCCCGAGTAACTGGGACTACAGGCGCCCGCCACCACGCCCGGCTAATTTTTTGTATTTTAGTAGAGACGGGGTTTCACCGTGTTGGCCAGGATGGTCTCGATCTCCTGACCTCGTGATCCGGCCGCCTCGGCCTGCTAAAGTGCTGTGATACAGGCGTGAGCCACTGCACCCGGCGGTTTATGGGTTTGTAAACACCCATCTGCCTTAGAGGCTTAGAATGGTTAAAAAGCAATGCGGGTGGATGCAGTGCAGCCGAGCTGGCCATTCCACAGGGAAGGGTGTGAGAGTCCCAGAGATCCCTCAGCACATGGGAGGTAGAATGTGTGCAGAAGCTGGGCTTTCCTCTGCAGACCTTTCTTCCCTGGTGTAACTGGGGCCTGGTTTTGTTCCATCCCCAGGGACCCATGTGGGCTGGTCTGTAAGTACTAGAGGCTTTGAGGAGGCCAGGATGGTCTTCAGGGTCTTTCCAGTTCTGGAAGTTGGTGGTGCCAGGATTCTGCGTCAGCATCTTTCTGTGCTTTAATTGCATTTTATCCCATGTCATGTGTTTCCTTGGAGCTCTGAGGTAAGAAGGGGTCTGAAGTTTCTTTGGGGCTCTGAGAATGCTGGGATCAGTTACAGTAAGTTCTCAATCTTGATGATAGGTACTTGGGACCTTCAACTTTAAGCAAAACGTAGAATGAAACCAGTTTTACTATAGGCTAATTGATAGAAGCAAGAGTTAAGTTCCTGTGAATGTTTCTGACCACAAAAACATCACTGAACTTTTAAAGACCCCAAACATTTCTAATATTAACCATTGAAATGTGAGCTATACATGCATTTATGAACAATTAATAAAAAGTTAGATAATTATTTACCTAATTACTCCAGTTCAGGGTTGCAGGTGATCCCCTATCCGGGAAGCTCAGGGCATAGGGCGGAAACCAGTCCTGGACGGGACACCTTCCCATGGCAGGGTGCACCCACACTCACTCAGACTGGGACCATTTAGACACACCAGTGAGCCTAAGTGCACAGCTTTGGGATGTGGAGGAATCTAGGGTACTCAGAGAACACCCATGCAGACATGGGGAGAACATGCACACTCCTCACAGACAGTAGCCCTGGCTGGAATAGATTTTTTCTTTTTTTCTCATCAGTGTTATGATGACACTATTTGTGGACTTCCTGTAGCGATGTCTGGACAGGAGAATATTAGGAGCAGCTGTGTGTAAGGTATCTGCCACCCTGTACCACATTCTGAGGTCCTTAGAGGTGGTACTGTGCCTTGCTCACCCCTGCCTCCCTGTTCCCATGGGTGCATTGTAGGTGTGAAAGAACATGGAAATCCATAGAGGAGGACCCTATCTGTCTTCTTCTCCCTGCCGAATCCCAGGGCTGTGGCTTGTCACGTAGCACTTGCTTGGGCTGGATCCAGTTAAGGACGACAGGTGTATGGGGCTGTGACTGCATGCCCTTATGTCCTGTTCCAGGCATGGCCCACTGCCCCATTTCTCCACAAGCCCTACAGACCCTCTCCTCCTGTTCCAAACCTTAATTCTTTCTTTCTTTTTGGTTTAAAAAAAGAAAGAGGTCTCACTATGTTGTCCAGACTGGTCTCAAACTCCTGAGCTTAAGTGATCTTCCCACCCTTGGCCTCCCAAAGTGCTAGGATTACAGGCATGAGCCACCATGCCTGGCCCCAAACCTTAGTTGTTTTAGAAACAAAGATGTCAGTGGTAAGAAGCAGCTGGAATTGTATCCTGTTCAGTGGCTCAGAATGAGACTAAGACTTCCAAGGCCATCTCAACATTGAATAAGGGATGGGTGTGCTCAGTTGCTCCCACAGATGTGAATGAGGCTACTTAATGCCACACTCTTTCTTTGGTTGAATGGTGATCCCTCTCAGACCTTTCTCCTCCCCTAAAAGAATTAAGCTGATTGGTCCGATCCCATGTGGGCTGAGTGCTTGTTGGGTGTCTGGCACCATGTGGGTATGGGGTGGGCTGCCAACCCGAAGACCTAGGGTCTTCCGATCTAGTGGGGTGGGAAGACAGCATGCATCATCCCATGGACTGTGCATCCTAGTATTGAAGCAGGGAGGCCTGTGTGCTCTAGGCTGGGGCCGTCAGACCTTGTTTATGGCTGCCCCTGTTCACTGGTCTACATCAGTTTTGGAGTCAGGGCATTCTCTGTGTCAGAGATGTGCGTGCCTGGAGGGCAGGTTGGGGTGGGAGCAGCCTTGTAGCTTCAAGATGGGGTGCGGGAAGGATCAAGGATTTCGCCTTCTCTGGAGCTTCCAGGGCTAGCAGGGGTGCTTTCTGTTCAGTCCAGTGAAGAAGCCGGTCCTCAGGTCAGCAGCGGGTGGGGTTCTGAGTCTGCCTAGTGTTGGGTAGGGGGTGGTGAGGGGAGGCAGCTGCTTTGGGAGGCCAGCCACAGGCTGCTGACAGGCGGCTCACAGACCAGCGAACAGACTGAGAACAGACAGGAGGCATCCCTTGGGAGCAGCCGGGCCCACCTTGCTGGTTGAGTGGGGTCCTCCCATGACAGTGACCAGGCGGAGCTGGTGCCTGCTGCCCTTCCTCTTCTCCCCGGCCTTGGCCCCTCCTCTTAAAGACGCCCTCGGGTTGGGCTGGCGGCCCAGCAGGACTGGGGCTCAGAGGGAGCGGCGGCTTTAAGGGTGGCTGGGGTCGGTCTCCTGCCCCCGCCCCTGGTAGTCTGAGTGGCTGGAGCCCGAGCCCCGCCCACTCGCCCCAAGGCTTCCCGGCTCCGGGAGCGCCTCTGGGGAGTCGGAGCCCGGAAGCTGGAGCCACCTGCGGGTGAGTGAGCGGAGCCGGCGCCCAGGTCCGGCCGGGAGCCACAGGTGACTTCTTAGGGAGGCGCCCTGCCCCGCCCGCACAGAGAGCCAGTGGCAGGTGGGGATGCCCTTCTAGCGCCTTCGGTCGCAGGTGGGCTCTCCCAGATGCGACGACGCGGCCTGGCCTGAGGAGCCCTGCGGACAGGGTCGAGCGAGTCGTGGGCTTTTTTCCGTTCCCACGTGGGCATGGCCCGGGCCCGGGCTGCGTGAGCTCACTTCCTCCACGTCCATGTACTGCCGAGCGCGGGTACGGGAAGTGAAGGGCGTACGGGAAGTGAGGCGGCTGCGGGAAGTGAGGGGGTGTGTGGGGGGGCGCCGGCAGTGAGGCGGCTGTGGGAAGTGAGGGGGTGCCGGCTGGCATTGGCGGGGCCCAGGCTGGGGCGCCTCAGGCTTTGAGAGCTCCCGTCTCCTCCTCCGCGCTGCCTGAGGGACTAGGGGCAGGGTGCCTGGGGAAGAGGGCAGCGCTGGAGGGCCAGGGAGCGGGTGGCAGGCTTGCTGCCTCTGCCCAGAGCCGGTTCCCCTCAGCGCCCAGGGTTGTCTGAGAGGAGGTTCCCAGTCTTTGGGCGGCTAGGACAGACCCCTGCGAGTCCTGCCTGCCCTCTTCCCAGGGCCTCCTGGGCTGCCTGCCACTGACTGGCT
Organism: Rhinopithecus bieti; assembly: GCF_001698545.2. Lineage (NCBI taxonomy): Eukaryota > Metazoa > Chordata > Mammalia > Primates > Cercopithecidae > Rhinopithecus > Rhinopithecus bieti. The sequence goes on from NW_016804530.1 coordinate 536,171, forward strand.
GAAAGGCGCCTCTGGGCCCTTCTCTTTGCTCCCTGGTCCATGTCGCCCAGGGAGTACCATTTTCCCCGTCCCCTGCTTGGAAAGTTTGCCTGCTTCTAGCTCAGGAACACAGGGAAGGCAGGGTTGTCGCCCCACTGGACGCATGCCGCTGCCAGGTGGCCCGGCCTCAGCTGAGCTGGGGAGAAAGTCAGCCCCCCTCCTCGCTCCCCGCCTCCCGGGGGTAGTGCATGGCCCGCAGTCAGGCCACTGGACACAGGATTTGGGGCCCTGGAGGTTTCTGCTGAGGCTTCAAGAGGGGTGGTCCTGGCGCTCCAGGCGCTTTCCATCAGATAGCAGGAGCCAGTTCTCAGGGTCCCTGGCTGAACACACAAGCTGCAAGGCTCCATATCCTCCGGCAGAGTTGACTGGGGGCTGCGGGCTGCGGGCTGCAGGCGACAGTGCCATATCCCTCACTGCCTGCTCCGCCTTGCTAAGGCTTGAACCAGAATCCAACAGGAGCAGCACTGTAAGTGTATACACGCCTACCCCTACACACACCCCCGGCCCTACACACACACATCCTCACGCACACAACCCCTACCGGCACACACCCCCTCACCTACACACACCACCTACACGCACACACCCCCTCACACACACCCCTACAGGCACACACCCCACACCCTCGTGCCTACACACACACCCCTATACACACACCTCATACCTACCACACCTCATACGCTACACCACATGGCTCCTTACCATGTCACGCACGCCGCCTTGCACGGTGCAGCCCCCTCCATGAGGTAACCCTCACACCACACACCACCCTATACAGCAATCAACACACCGCTCACACCTAACACGACCCCTAACACACGACCCTCACACCTACCACACCACACAACCGCCGGACGCACCCCTCGACCCACGACCTTGTCACAGTCTGATATCACACGCCCGGGCGCCACCCCTTCCAGTCGCACATACTTGCAGCCGGTGGACACACGAATAATGCACACGATACTTGACTACCCCGGCCCGCGCCCTACCCACCGCACACCGATGCGCAGAGGCCTACCACCGAAACGCTGGGAGCCTCCACCTCACCACGGCAAAGGGCGGCACGACACGACACCTTCCCCTGCATGCACAACATGCTTGCAGGCCCCAACCCAACCTGTAGTAACTGCTGCCTGGCCTGGGTGCATTCATCGACTTCAGTTGGAATGTTCCATTCCAGTGGTGGGGGGGGCAGGTATTGTGGTCTTTACCCTGATTGGTGAGGGATGGGTGGGGACATTGCCCTACTGCTCTGGTATGGATCCCCAGAACAGCATGTCCTGACAAAGGTGCTCCCCACCCCCCATACGGTCCTGTCAGCCATTGCTTCCTACTCACAGGGCCAGTCACTGCCCACAAGTTTGGGTTCCTGTGTTAGAACTGCCACTTAAGCCCCTCTTATTTCGTCTTTCCTGTGGTGGAAACCCCTGCCTCCACCGGTGTGAGGTTGAGTTTTTGGAGAGGTGAGTTGTTGGAAGCCAGGTCTGAGGCTGCCTCACACTCCTGGGTGGAAGTGGGGTTTCTGAGCAGTTATTTTGGGCCATGGTTGCAGCTGAGCTCTGAGCCTCAAGGGAGTGGGTAGCAGGAATTTCCTTTCCCATTTTCCAGATGTACAAACCAAGACTTAGAGAGTACCTGTGACTTACCAAGGCCTTTCCCTGCTCTCAGGGCAGGGGTAGAGGAAGGCAGCCAGAATTGCAGTGACCAGGTTGTCACCAGCCACAAGGCCCGTTCTCATGTTGCAGCTGACTAGCCCTTAGGCCATGTAATGACATTACAGTCCTATTGGTCACAACCCTAAACTCATCTCCACAGAATGTCTTTGAGGCTTAGAAGGGAGGGAAGGTGTCAGCGCTTCCTCCATTCTGGATACCCTTCTTGCAAGTTCCTCATCCAGGGCCTGAGGCTCCCACCTCATGTCACCCTCAAGACAGCCAGAGAGGATGAAATATTTGGCTTGGGGTTCCAGGGCTGTCATAGGCAGAGGGCAAGCTGGGCCCTGAAATGGGGAGGCCAGAAACACTGCTGGCCAAGGAGTTGGCTTTACCCTTGGGAAGCAAGAAGGCAGCGACCTCCAAGGCCTTCCCTCTATCCTGCAGCTCTGAGAGGGACCGGCAGTGCTCGGCCTGTGTCCTGGGGCAAAGCTGGATTCATTTTCTTTCCTGGCGATCTTTTGGGCCCCACAGGTGGTAATTTGGAGGCACTGACACCCTGGTCTCGGTGCCTGTTTTAGAAGAGGCAGAACAGTGATGTCAAGGATCTGAATGAGCAAGGACCCCATGCCCTCACTGGGCTCACCAGCAGGTGCGGTGCCGCAGCCTGGCCTCTCAGGATGGTTCTTAGTCTCTCCAGGGCCCACCTTTCCCTGATGGGCATCTGACTTGGCCCCTGGCCTCATGTGCCTCGGTTCCTTAGTAGGGCCCCCTCTGAGACTGGAGGCCAGACCCAGCCCCTCACAGCACCATGGAAGAATGAAATGCCAAGGCTCACAGGGGAGCCTGCTTTGAGAACCCAAGGCTTTTGGCCAGACTAGGTTCATCTGGGTTCATCTTTCTGATACATTCAGGGCTGTGGTGGTCACTGCCCCACATGGTAGATCAGGGAGGAAAACTGGCAGGAGGCTGGGGTTCCCCAAGGCCCCTTCTCTCTGCCTCCCCTCAAGGCCATGCTTGCCTCCCTGTGAATCCTGGCTGTGAGCTCAGCTCCAAGCCTGCACTCTATCCACCAGGGAAAGAGCTTCCCCTTTGGAACCAGGCACCAGGCTCACCCCTGACTGCTGTTACCCCTCTGTTTCCCTGGCAGCTGGCAGGAGGCCAGCATGGAGCCTGCTGGGCCAGGAAGGGTGGGGTGTGTGCTCAGTACGTTGGAGTGATGGGAGTGACACGGCCCTGGAGGCCTGGACCCTGGGGCTAAAGCAGGGGTGTCTTTGGGTCCGGGCCTCGAGATGGGATGGGCCTCTTGTGCATGTGCCAATTTCCTGGTGCTGGCATCTTCTCGAGGGAGGATGCTGGTGTGTATCTGTTTTCTGGTGGGTAGGTGCCCTCCTGCCTGACCCACCTGCAGTGAGCTGTCCCCATCACTCATTTAGGAGAGGGGCCTGGACCAGCCCCAGCCACTGCCTGGATCAGTGGAGAAATCCATGCTTGTGTCCAGACTTTAGTCACCTTATTGTCCTGGCTCCAAGAGGCCACTGAATCCCATACACGGGGCTTTGGTGACTCTAGCAGGCAGGTGCCCGGGTGGAATCTTCTCCTCTGTGGCTGAGGAGGGTTTGCCAGGGCGTCAGATGTTCGACCGCGCGCGACCACAGTGATGTCTGAGTTCGGCCTCACAGCAGGCTGGCCATGTCTGGCCTATTCTTTGCTTTAGGCGGCAGCTCTTAGGGTCACATTTCATCATCTAAGGATGGTGACAGGTGCCTGCCCCCTTCCTGGGCAGTGGTTGGGGGTGAAGGACGGGAGGGGTGGGCCCCTGTCAGCCCATATCCTGGAGGGCCTTGATTGCCTGGGCTGAGATAGCAGCAGCTTTGGCATGTTTGCTCTGCCTTCTGCTATCTGTGCAGGCCAACGTGGAGAGGCTTTGTAGGGGCCAGGCCTGTCCTCCCCTCTGGCCAAAATGCTTTTCTGAAGCAAAGATGGAAAAAGGGGAGTGGAAGTGGTTTGGGCTGCAGTCCTGGCTTGTTCCTAGCCCCAGGCTGGTTTTCCCCACATGCACAGCTTCTGAGGAAGGCCGGGAACAGGGAGCTGGGTATTTTGTGTGTGTGTTGTGGGGGGGTCAAGGCCAGGAGGGTTGAGGAGAGAGCCAGAGCAGGTAAGATGCCAGGTTCTCACCAGGGCGCCTCTCGTGGCTTCCCGCTCATCTCATTCCTCAGATGCTACTTTGTAACCTGAATTGAAAATGGGTCAGGTCCTGGCAAGGGAGGGGCCACGCCGCAGACCGGCTGACGCGGTGCTAGGCCTGGGCCTGGAGCATGGGGCTCAAGTTCCCACCTTGTGTGTTTGGAGCTGAGTGGTGCCTGAAAACCCTGGCAGCAGTGGCTGGTCCCCTCCCTGTCATGGCTTACTGGACCCAGCAGCCTGAGGGCCTTGCCCCCTGCTGCCTCCCCAGGCCAGCTGAGGAAGAGGATGAGCAGTGCAGGCTGGCTCAGCCCCGAGTAGCAGGGACAGGGCAGGTGGCCAGGACTGGGGACAGTGGGCTTCAGTGCAGGGGCTTTTGCACTGGGCTGCAAGCCCTGAGCAGCTGACCTGAGCAGGTGTGTGACTAGTGCCTGTCTGTCTGCAATAGCCCTGACCCTCTAATCTGCACCCTGTGAGCCACCAAGACTGAACCAAGCCCAGGAAGCGGCGCCACCAACCGGCCTCGCAGAGGCAGAGGCCCTGGAGCAGTGACAGCACAGGAGATCCGCTGGCTCAGGGGAAGGGGAGGAAAGAGGAAAACAAAGGGAGTGATCGAGTGAGCCTCGCCCCGCCCTCCCTGTGCCGGCCCATGATGTGTCAGTCAGAGGCGCGGCGAGGACCAGAGCTCCGCGCGGCGAAATGGTGAGATGCTGCCCACCGCGCCCTAACCCGACGGTTCCCCGCCACGACCTCCGGAAGGTCAGAGTTCACATCCAGCGGCCTCGCAGTAGAGGTGGCGGCAAGGGAACTGGTGGTCAGCCTCCGAGGCTGGAGGGGCCCGGCCTGGGGGGCCTGAGCGCCCTGAGTCGGAGAGCCCGCTTCAGGTATCTTTGGTTCCAACCACGAGGAGGGCCCAGCAGGGGGAGGCTGCCAGCGGGCCTCAGACCTCAGGCCTGTGATCTTCCCTACCCTGGTCCTCCCAGGCCCCCTCCTCCCAGCCCAGACCCTTGCCTCTGCACCCCACCTGGGAGAGAGGCTTCCCCATCCCCCATCCCCCTTCCTGCCCGTGGGAGGGGTGCAGCTCTTCCCGATTGGTCCCTGCTCTTCTGCAGTGAGTGGGGCAGGTGGCAAAGCCAGAGGGGAGCAGTGATTTGTCTTTGCTTGGCCCCTGCCACCTTCCTGGACCTTTTAAAAATACACCGGGGTGGGATGGGAGAGAAAGCAGGCACCCGGGAGCTGCGGAGATGCAGCCGCCTCTGAGCTTGAGCCTGAGCCTGAGCGGGGTTCGCCGCTGGTTTGCCTTTCCGTCTGCTCTGCTGCTTCTATCAGCTGAGATGCCGCTTTGTTCCTTGGTTTGCTCGGCGACTGGGAGAGAGGACTCAGCTTCTCTTGAGAGCACAGTCCCAGATGGCAGCCGTAGATTAGCCAAAGCGGTTACTTTGCAGATGAGGAAACAGGCCTGGGGACGTTCTCAGTGGGTGGCAGTGTGGTCTCCTGCTGGCTACCCTGGGTCTCAGGAGCATTTGCTAGGCCTAGGCACGGACAGGGTGGGGTGGGCCTTGTTTCTGCTCAGGAGGCCAGGGTTGTGGTGGAAAGGCTCGTCCAGCCTCTGCGGCTCTGGTGAAGCTGAGCCCCTGCTGAGTGCCCTGCATTTGTGCTGGGAGGGTGGGGAGAGGCGGGATCACATTTGCAAAAAGGAGGGCTTTGGGTTTTGTGTGTGTGTGTGTGTGTGTGTGTGTGTGTGTATCCACCTTTGCTGAAAGGAGGGGCTTGGGTGTGTGTGTGTGTGTGTGTGTGTGTGCAGCCCCAGCAGAGCAGGCAGGTGGCTTGAGAGCTTGTGGTGGGGAGGTTTTGTTCACAAACCTGTGGATGGGTTTTCAGAACCTGGCCTGTTATAGAAAGACCATGCAGATGGATGGCACTGTAGCTGTGTGGTGCTGGTAGGTGGGGTGTAAATGCTCCCTTTGAGAGTTTGTCTGGCCTTGGCCCCGTAATTTAGCAGATGAGGAAAGAGGGGGCCTGGAACCATGAAAAGAATATCCCAGATCCTGCAAAGGACGGTAGCAGAAGACTGAGCAAATGGTTACCCAGCTGGCTGGGTCGTAGCTCCTCAGTGCTATGCGCTGCCCTGCCAGTGCCTGTGTGGCAGAGCTGGCCCCTGGGGCTCACTCTCCTGGGCCGAGGAGGCTGAGGAATGTGAGGCAGGCTCTGCACCCTGCTCTCCCCTCCCTGGGCCCAGGTGCTTGGGTCTGGAGGCCCTTGCTGGGAGCTGCTGCGGCTGAGAGGTGCCCCGCAGCTGGGCCTGACTCTCCTCTTGCGGCTGCCCCCACATTCCCAGTCCTCCCCAGCTGGCTGGTGGGTGGGAGAGCCTGGGAAATGAGTCTGCTAGCCAGAGGCAGCCAAACCCCTGACTCAGAATGGGGTTGGGACAAGGGGGCACAGCCAGTGCTTGCTGGGCTCCATCACCCCATGGCAAGGTAGCTTGCCAACAAGGGTGGGTAGACAGGAGGAATCCTGCCCTGAGTGCAGGTGGCAGTCTCCTGGGTCCTGCCTAGAGCCTGGCCACTGACCTGGCTGTGCATGGACCTGTGCCCTGCAGGTTGCACTTCCCCCAGCTGGCCCTGAGGCGGAGGCTGGGGCAGCTGAGCTGCATGTCCAGACCCGCCCTGAAACTGCGCTCCTGGCCCTTGACCGTCCTCTACTACCTCCTGCCCTTCGGCGCCCTCAGACCGCTCAGCCGGGTGGGATGGAGGCCTGTAAGCAGGGTAAGTGTGCACAGGGCCCTGTGGCCCGGACCTGCCCTCCGGGCAGGCCCGAGGTTGGGGTGCAGGAGAGACTGAGGTGGCAGCAAGCTGCCAGAAGCAGAGGGTCATTTTCAGTGCGTCAGGGTTGGAAGGTTCATTGGTGGCCAAGGCCAGGGCAGCTTTTGAAAAGGCCACTACCTGGGCCGCGGAAGTGACTGCGAGGGCGTGCTGTGCCCTGCCTGCTCCCCTAGCCTGCCTCGTTTCTGCCATTTGGGGCTCCGGTTCTGGAAGGAACCCAGTCTGGGGATTCAGAAAATGGTGTCTGTCTCTGACTTTTCTGTGTTCAGGCATAAAACAGCTTAGAGGTGATTTTGAGCAGAAGCCAAATTAATTCTGGGATGCCAAAGGGGTGGTTCAGGAAGGATGGATCCTGTTTGGGTTTCTTGGGGTGAGGACACCTTTAAGGAGCCCAGAGGCCTGCCCCAGGAATGGTCAAGGGAACTGGCTTGGCCCCTCCTGGCCCCTAGAGGGCTCGCTCTTGCCCTTGGCTTCCCAGGCAGGTTGACCCCAAGGAGGAAACCCTGTTCCTGGGCCTTTGTCAGGTTGGTGTCATCAGAGCTCAGGGGCACTGAGGTACCCTGGACATTAGCCCAGGCTCCCACCTGTGCTTGGGAAGGGCCTGGGTTCACATAGCCCTTCTGTGTGACTGGGCATCAGCTGGGAGGGATAAGAGCAGCTCTCTGGGAGCTGCTAATTCCTTACCATGCAGAGGTGTTGAAAGTTGGAATGAAATCACTTTTACACCTTGGGGAGTTGGTGTCTTGGTTGTGTTTAGAGAATCTGCAGCCACCAATTAGAGGCAGTTTCTACAGTGGCAGCAGCACCTGGAGTTTAACAGGCTGCCACTTCCTGGGTACCTGGCCCTGCCGGAGGGCTCTGGGACCAACTAGTGGGACCCAGTGCCTGTCCCCAGGCCATCATCTGTCTTCAGGTGCTCCAGGCTTCCCTGAAGGAAGAGAGAACAGAGGGGCCTGAGGGGACGACCTCCCTTTGCCTCCTGGGAGGAACCCCAGGTGTAGACAGCTTTATGACCTGACGCAGTCACAGTAGAATGTTGAACACAAGTCCTGCTGTGGGGCCGAGGTGGGGCTCAGCAGGGCTGGGCTTCTCAGACTGCTGCATCCAGGCCCTCAGAGTGCTGGCTGGACCTGTGGGGGCTGCGGACCCTGTGTCTGCAGCTCAGGCCCAGGTGACAGCGACATCGCAGACCTGCATCTGAAAATCCCTGATGTTGGTGCTCAGGGTGTCCTCCTCACTTCCTGTTAAGACAGAGGGACACATTTTGGGCTGTAGACTTGTTCCACGCACTTGGGAGCCTCCTCCTTTCTCTGGTGGTCTGGGATATGGGCAGTGACCAAGGGCAAGATGCCAACCACCTCTCCACATACTGTGATACTGGGGTCACCGTGGCTAGGGTCACACACTGTGGTTAGGGTCAGATCCGTTTCCGACCCCCACTTTAAGAAGTAAGACTGCTGGCCATCTCCCGTTCTGGGACTGGGGCAGTTGCTATTTGACTTTTGCATGAAATGGCGAAAACCACTGGAGTTGTACATAAAATCCAGCACTCTGTGTGGCAGGAGTTGGCAGGTGCAATCTGGTTCCCAGTGAGAAACAGCCACATCACAAAAGCAGCGTGGGGCACCTGGGCCCTGGTGTCCTCCATGGGGTGCAGATTCTCTCCTGAAGTGAGACGTGGGCTCACGACAGTACTTGGGCTCTCTGGAGCTGGGGCAGTGTGGTCAACTCAGCCCCTTGCCCTGTGGCCTGCAGGTGGCTTTGTACAAGTCAGTGCCGACACGCTTGCTGTCACGGGCCTGGGGTCGCCTCAACCAGGTGGAGCTGCCACACTGGCTGCGCAGGCCCGTCTATAGCCTGTACATCTGGACCTTCGGGGTGAACATGAAAGAGGCCGCTGTGGAGGACCTGCATCACTACCGCAACCTCAGCGAGTTCTTCCGGCGCAAGCTGAAGCCGCAGGCCCGGCCCGTCTGTGGCCTGCACAGTGTGGTGAGGCCCGATCCTTCGTCCTGGGGGAAACAGGACTTTTTCCTGCCTCCACAGCTGGGACTCCACTTGCCTAGCACAGCCCCCTGGTCTCCAGCATATCTGGAAGGGGCAGGATGACAAGGGGAGGTGGGGGCTGTCTCCTGGGGGGAGGAGACCCTGTTCTCCCTGGCAGCAAGCCTTTTCTGTCCTTTCAGATCAGCCCATCGGATGGAAGGATCCTCAACTTTGGGCAAGTGAAGAACTGCGAGGTGGAGCAGGTAAAGGGGGTCACCTACTCCCTGGAGTCGTTCCTGGGCCCGCGCACCTACACAGAGGACCTGCCCTTCCCGCCAGGTGGGTTGCTGCACAGACAGGGCCAGGCAGCCCTGCTGCTGTGTGGCTGGACTGGGAGGGAGGGGAATGCTGGGGAAGGAACTGAGGCTGGCATGTGGGCCTCCCTGAGAATCCGTGTGCAGACCGCACTCGGGCTCCGTGCTGGGTGCTCACTGTGTTGGTGGCCTCCATGTCTGCTCCTACTCTACAGCCGCCTCGTGTGACTCCTTCAAGAATCAGCTGGTCACCCGGGAAGGGAATGAGCTCTATCACTGTGTCATCTACCTGGCCCCCGGGGACTACCACTGCTTCCACTCCCCCACGGACTGGACTGTGTCCCACCGGCGCCACTTCCCAGGTCAGCCCGGGGCCAGCGTGTGGGGGGAGCTGCCTCTGTGGGCTTCACATAGAGGCTCTCAGCTTCTTGGTGTCAGGGGACCAGGCTCCAGGTCAGGGTCATCAAGGCCAGGAGCTGACTGCTTTATGCAGGCTGGTTGTGGGCAGGGGACCGTGGGGCCCACTCAGCTCAGCATTTGGAATGACATCGGGGCAACAGGCCATGAGTCCCTTTGGGTCTTGGCTGCCCTGGAGTGGCCACACTGGGCTCTGGACAGGGAGTAGCAGCGTTCCCTGCCTCTGCAGGCTCCCTGATGTCAGTGAACCCTGGCATGGCTCGCTGGATCAAAGAGCTCTTCTGCCATAATGAGCGGGTAGTCCTGACGGGGGACTGGAAACATGGCTTCTTTTCACTGACGGCTGTGGGGGCCACCAACGTGGGCTCCATTCGCATCTACTTTGACCGGGTAAGCCGAATGTAGGCGCTGCCAAAGCCCAAGGGCTGGACCTCTTGGGTCTACCTGCCTTGTCTGCTGTGCGGCCGATGGGCTGGGACTGAATTCTAGGGAGGCCACATCTCTGGTCAGGCGTAGCTCTGCTGAGCAGCTGTCCTGAGAATGGGCTGCTCCACCTGCCAGCCAGCTGAGGCTTCCCTTCCTTCTTGCACCGCTGGCTGGAAGAGAGAGAGGGAATTAACCTCCTTGCCTGGCACCTGGCTTGTGCTAGGAACCATGGTCAAAGGTGAGAGTGAGGAGGGAACAGAAAGGGAGTGTTGAGCTCGGGGTGGCTCATGTTGGTTACAGCATGGGAGGGGGTCAGCACTCGCAGGCCTGCTGCCCACCCTGTCCCAAGGGGCTGCCTTTTTGGGTGTCAGTTTGTGACCAGCAGCCTTGGCTCCCACGGGTGCCACTCTCCCAGCACCATGCATGGAAACCACTGGGCCCGATTGTTCCCTGTCTTTCCTGGGCCCAGTTCACAGCAGGTGTCAAGGCTGTGTGTGAGATCTGGCTAGACCGGGCCCACCTGGCCCTGAGATGCCATCCCCACCTCCCTTTTGGAGCTGGGTTGGGTGGTAGTGGGGACAAGCAACCAAGGGAGTGGGTGGGACTCCAAACACGTGGGGTGACACTGTGCACTTGGTGGCCCAGGCCCCGCTGACCCCCAGCCTATCACCACAGGACCTGCACACCAACAGCCCGAGGCACAGCAAGGGCTCCTACAACGACTTCAGCTTCGTGACGCACACCAATAGAGAGGGCGTCCCCATGCGCAAGGGTGAGCACCTGGGCGAGTTCAACCTGGGCTCCACCATCGTGCTCATCTTTGAGGCCCCCAAGGACTTCAATTTCCAGCTGAAAACAGGACAGAAAATCCGCTTTGGGGAGGCCCTGGGCTCACTCTAGAGCCTCTTTCCTGATTATGGCTGCTAAGGGATCTTTTCCAAAGTGAGGGTCTTTTAGAGAGGGAGGCCATGAGGCCATCCAGGTGAGGGCCTGCCTCAGGGTGGGTGAGAGTCTGACCAGGTAGGACTTGAATGACTTGGCTCCCACCTGTTCCGGAGGTGCAGACAAGAGGTGGTGAGAGCCCCCGTCATGCCCTCAACCTATGCTGTTCCTTCTCCCTACAAATAAAAAGTGCAGGCTGGAATGATCTGTCACATTTGGATCTTTTTAAACACCGTATAGACGGGAGATCCTGCATTCCCGACTGAACCTTCAGTTGGTCTCGATTGTCATTTTTTCTTGCTGCTCCTCCCCATCACCTGGGCTGTTTTCCGTTGGCCCCTTTTGTTTTTTGGCCTTAACCCTCCTGCTGCACAGGGTGAGGTGCCTCCTTGGCACAGACTGTAGATGCCTCTTCCCTCAGCAGAGCCACACAGCCTTCATGACAACTGCTTTCTGTTCCCAAATTCACCTCATCCTGCTCTTTAGAAAAAGCAGTCTTTGCTTGTGGCTGAATGCATCACCCTGGACTCTGCCAGTGTCTTCTGAGGACACTGATTAATGATACAGACCTCTGTAGGACCCGATGAGTGACCTTCTGGAGCTGGCCAGGTCCATCGTTGCAGCAGGCAAGACTAATCACTGAACCTGCCTCATAGCACCAGAATGAACAGGGCAGGCAGGTGGTAGGCCCAGCTGGGGACAGGGGAGTGTTCCTGTCCTCCCCATATCCCTACATGAAATGTGGGAAAGTTGATGCTATTGATTGAGGGTCTGTCTTGGAGGCAGAGGGCCCTTCGTGGATAGTCGGTCAGTGCCTGGAAAACCTGTCCCAGTTATCAGGAATGCGGGCCTGGGGAGCCCCCAGTGGCGGGGACAGGGCCAGCGTTCATGTTGACCCTGGGGACGCTGTGAATTTCTCCTGCAGGAGAGCCATTTTCAACTGTATCAGTAGCACAGTATTTTTGTATGAAAAGTGGAGACTTCTGAACAGTAATTCATTTAATGGCAAAACATTTTGAAATAAAAAAATAAAACATAACTTTGTGTTCTATTCCTGGAGGTGGCCTGAGGCCTCCCCGACAGCCCAGCACCTGCTTCCCTGGGGCAAACACGCTAGCACAGGGCCTGCCGCAGGGCCTGGATGCGAGCAATGCAGGTGCCAATGGGCTGGCGCTGAGCCTGGAGCTCCTCTGCCAGCTGCTGGATCTGCAGTTCCACCTGGAGCCAGGGAGGGACAGCCAGGGCTGAGAGGGAGCACAGCCCGGGGCGTCCCTACGGACACGTGGGGATGGCCTGGGGCCTCACCTCTTGCAGCTCTTTCTGCACCTGCTGCTCTACTTCCTGGTCCTCAGGTCTGGGCTCCTCTCTGCTCAGCTCCAGCCACCTGCGCAGGCTGCTCGCTTGCCGCTGGCAGGACCTGAGGGGTGGAGATACCTGCTGTCTGCCAGGCTGGGTCCTTGGCAGAGCCCCATCCGGCTCAGAGAGTGGCACCTCAGCTAATTCTGGTGTGGGTATCAGGTGGAGAGAGAAAGGTAGTCTGGTAGGGCCCCTGACCTGAGCTGCAAGCCCCTGCTTGGGAGCCGAACACTTCTTTTTCCTCTCCCAGTCTCCTCCGCCCTCCCTAGCAGACAGCAACTCAGGTGGGCCTGGGCGAAAACATACTTCTTGTCTCTCTTCCCCTGTGCAGAGGCAAGGATGAGGCGCCAGAGTCTGTTGCTCTCGAAGCTCTGAAGCTGCTGCATGATGATGGTCCCCAGACCACTGAGTGCAGTGGGTCTCGGGCCTGTCTCCTCTGCACTTTTTTTTGTGTATGTGAGATGGAGTGTCACTCTGTCGCCCAGGCTGGAGTGCAATGGCGCGATCTCAGCTCACTGCAACCTCCGCCTCCCAGGTTGAAGCAATTCTTCTGCCTCAGCCTCCCAAGTAGTTCGAACTACATGCGTGCACCACCATGCCCGGCTAATTTTTGTATTTTAGTAGAGACAGTTGCACCATATTGGCCAGGCTGGTCTTGAACTCCTGACTCCATGATCCGCCCGCCTCGGCCTCTCCAAGTGCTGGGAACAGGCGTGAACCACCACACCCAGCCCTTCTCTGCACCTTTAATATCAGTGTTATAATTAGTCACTGGGGACAGCATGGCCTCATTGGGTTTTTAGAGTTTTGCTCAACTTTATCATCCCCCCATAGGAAGCAGAGCCTCTGTCCACAGGTGAGGCTGACTTGGGCCTTCCTCAGCAGCACCAAGCCAGGTCAAGAGCCATGGTGGAGATGGGGCCTTTCTGGACACCACACACTGAGGGCTCCCCACACCCCTCCGTAGCTAGACCAAGACCACCCACAGGACCCTGGCAGCTGGCTCAGGGGAAATGGAACTGCCCGCCCACTTTTCCAAGCAACACCTGCTCCTGTAGCCAGGGCCGCAGGGCATTTCGCAGGGCTCACCAGAGGTTCTGCTTGGTGGTCTGGTAGTGCAGTAGTTGCTGCTGGATCCCCTCAAGTTCAGCCTCAAGGTCCAGGCTGCCTGTGGCGACAGAAGTAAGCTTGTTTCAGACCATTTTCCCCTCTGGGACCAGGGTAAATAGCAAGTCCCAGGTCCGGGAGTGGCCTGAGTGCTTTCTGCCCTGACAGGCCCCAGGTACACACCTGCAGTTGAAAGCCCAGGCCCAGCCCTGGTGGCTGAGAAGTCCCCAGGAAGGAGTAGATGGGGGTCAGGGACACTGGCCAGGGATGGGGGGACCTGGGGCTTATCCCTAGCAGTAGCCGGCTGTGCTGATGCCTGCAAAGGAAAGAAGGGTGGATGCTCAGCAGGGAAGTTAGGAGGAAGCCAGGGAGGGAGACACCAAGTCCTTGTCACTGCCTGCCCTGCAGGGGTGGGGGAAGACCAGGCCCCCAGCTGCAGGAGCTGGGCTTCCCAGGCACTGGCCGTGCTAGCTCATCCAGTGTCGAGCCTGCCCCTGCACACAGGACCTGGTACTGTAGGAGAAAGTCCCACAACCAGGAAGCACCCCGTGTCACCACAGTCCACCTCGCGCCTCCACTGCCTGAGCAGCTGTTCTGAGCCTTACCCAACTCCACCCCCACCTTGCTCTGAGCTCATGACCTTGCTGAGCTTCGACGTCAGTGAGAAGTGGTGAGAGGCCAGCGCTCTACAGCCTCCTCCATGCCCTCCTCTCCTGGTGAGTGGGCTTGCCCCTTCCATCACCCAACAGGGGTCAAAACCCTTTCAACCCCACACACCATTCCAGCCAGGGTAAGGGGCCCCACAAGGCCTAACTCACCACAGGAACTGGTTCCTTCCTGCCCCTTCATCTCCATTCAGGAACCAGCTGCTTTGGTGGCCTGAGAGCAGCTGTCACTCCATTACTGAGCTCTCACACCCCTGGCCATCCCCGCCCAGGCTCCCTACTTGGAGGCTCATCCCCTCTCTCCTTCCCCTGTACTCCTCCTAGAGGCCGCAGCGGCTCTGGGGTTACCTTCGGCCTGTGCTGAGGATTCTTCTCAATCTGGCCCTGACCTCTTCCTTGAAGGTCAGACTCAACGTTTGCTTTCTCTCAAGTTTGACATCAAGAACCTGGTTCAAAACACTCTTGACGCTTCAGCCCAAACCAGTCCCCACCCCCAGTTCCTTCTTCCAATCAAAGAACTCTGTTCCCCAAGTTATTCAAGCCAGTAGCCCAAATCAGCCTGGATTCCTTCTTCCCCCTCACTCAGCAAATCCCTCAGAGCATATCCTGCTTTGTCGGCCGCCAAGAAAGTATCTGTCCCCTCTATGACAACCGCTGAGCCCAGGCCACCAGTACTGCTTGCCTGGACCACATGGTCATGGTGACCACAGCCTGCACAGAAACCTGCCATGGTGCTCCCTGCCAAAATCCTTCCCCGATTTCCTCCTCTTCTCAAATCCCAGGCTGCTTCTCACCGTGGCTGCAGGACCCTACGTGATCTGCAGCCACGTTACTGGCTGCAGGCAGGGGCTTTTCTTTGCTTGTCTCTGACTAGAATATAAGCTTCAGGATGGCAGGGCCTTTGGCTGGCTGTTCACTGCTGTGGCCCTTGGACCTGGTGTGTAGTAGCTACCTATGCTTGTCAAATGGATGAGTGGCCTCCCTGTGCCAAGATTTTCCAGAAATGATGAGTACAGCTATGGCATGAGAAAGAGCACCAGAAGCCAGACCAAAGAGAGAGCCCCAGCGCCCAGGCCTGGTGGTGGAGTACGTACCCTGGCTGGTGCAGCCGCCCTGCAGGGCATGGAGGAGGAAGGAGGCAGCAGCAGCAGCTCCGGGCCTGTGCTTGCCGTCGGGGTCTGCTTTGGGCCAGGGGTGCTTGACAGGGCCCCAGGCAGGGGGCTGTGTGGGACTTGTGCTTTCGGGACCTCTGCCAGGAAGGGCCGCGTCAGGGAGGGGCCTGCTGGCTGAGCCATGCCTAGGCCATGTTCCTTGGGCTTCTGAGGCCTGAGCACAGGGAAGGCAAGAGCCTGGTCAGGCCACAGGACCCTCCTCTGGGACCAAGGAACAAGAAGGAAAGGGGGCCACCCACCCCAGGACTGCCAAAACACAGGCCCCAGATGGAGGCACCAGCTGCCTTTGGGGCCCTGACCACCCACCCCTGCCTGCCCATGGTGCCACACCCCAGGGACCCCTGCCTGCCCATGGTGCCACACCCGGGACCCTGCCTGCCCATGGTGCACACCCCAGGGGACCCCTGCCTGCCCATGGTGCCACACCCAGAGACCCTGCCTGCCCATGGTGCCACACCCCAGGGACCTCTGGCTCTGCGCAGGCTCCAGCAGGAAGTGTGGGCGTCGCGGCTGCTTCCTTGCTGAGTGGGCAGTGTTGCTGGGAAGAAACATGGGGTCTGTTCCCCTGGGCTAACCAGGGGCTGCAGGGGGGGTCTGAGATCTCTGTGGGATGGGGGTCGCTAGTCAGACCCCTCCAATTTTATAGGGAGACCGAAAGTCCGAGAAGGCGAGGCCAAGGTCAGCAAGTAAGCTGGGGTGGGCCTGGGCCACAGAGCTCCCAGCAGTTCTGACAAAAGGTACCTGACTCCAGGGGACTGCTTCACCCACATTGTCTCTTTTGACATGCAGAGCAACCCCGGTAATGCAGGTGTACAGGTCACCAGGGTCCATGTCACAGGGGAGCAGCCTCTGAGATGTTCAGGCTCCCATCAAGGTCAGTCAGTGAGGGGCAGAGCAGCAACCGGGACCCAGGCCCCATGCACCCACCTGACAACTCCTCCGGGGCCCAACGCCCTCGGGTAGTGCTGGCTGCTGTGGGAGCCACCAGCTTCATCAGCATGGGGCAGGGCAGGGCAGGTTAGGGTTTGAGGAGACCATAGTCGGGGTGGGCAGAGGATAGGTGCCAGCCCACACAAGAAAGAGGGGTTTCTGACAAAAAACCAGTGTCTTGGCTGTGAGGGAGCAGAAGAGAGGCCAGCAGGCACAGGCAGGAGCTGAGCTTGTTCCCTTGTCAGCTATGTGTGTGACTCCGGAAGATTGTCAGCAGGACGGGCGAGAGGGTAGGAAGGTGTTGCAGAGGAAGGGACACCTATTTCCTGAACTTTGGCAGGCAAAGGAGAGAGGGTCTGGAAATCCCACTCCACTCTCTCTTGCCGGGGGAGGGATGGGGTCTGGCCAAAGAGGCGATTCCCAGCAGCTCAGCTATGACAAGGCCGAGACCAACCCGTCCTGTCCCCCGTCAGGGCCCCGTTTTCCTCCCTGCTACGCCATCCAACCTTTTGCCCAGGGTGGAAGCGAGGAGGATGAGGTGAGGACGGGCTACTCACAGTTCCAGGGCGTGGGGCTCCTCAGCAGCCAGGCGGCCCAGAGCTCCCTGAAGCAGAGGAGCCTGTGGCCTCTTGGTTCCCAGGGCGGCATCCCCAGCCCCAGCGGCAATGCAGATGAGAAGGGGACCCTCCAATGTCACTTTCCTGCTGGGTGTGACGGCTGCCAGGGGCTGAGGCTTCCCGCTCCGGCCCAGCACTTTCTGTTTCCAGAGCGTGGCACAGCGGCGGACGGCACGATGGAGACTGTGAGCCGCCTGTGACACAGCCTCTGGTCAGCTCATGCCACACCCTGCCTGCTCCCCAGAGGAAGGGGCCCTGGGCCTACCTGGACCTGCTGCTGGGCCTGCAGCTGCTGCCGGGAGGCCTTCATGCTGGCTGCAAAGCGCAGGAGCCGTGTGGCACCCTCCTGGAGGAGCTGCCCCTGGTAGGCCTGGAGCGCCCGCTGCAGCCGTGCCTTCTTCCTCCTCCTTTCCAGTACAAAGGCCAGCCACGTGGCCCACACCTCCAGGGAGGGCGGGAGGTGAGGCCCAGATCTCCCTGTTTAGGGGTCCCCCACAGACCAGGTGCCCTCCCTCCAACCAAGGCAGGGCTAAGGCCTGAGGGAGAGGCAGGGATGGTAGGATGCAGAAACACAATTACCTTTGCCTGCAGCGAAAAGGCCCAGAACCACAGGGCCCGCACTGTCGCCTGCTGCTCCTGCCTCCTGGCTGCCAGCTAGGGCCAGAAAGACCAGATCATTTCCTTGCTGCCCCTGCAGGGAGGCCGTGCTGATCACGGGGCCCTGCCCGGATCGTCCCTCTGGGCTCCCTCTCTAGTTGAGGCTCCCACTTCCTCCACTAGGAAGGGCCAGCCCTGTGCCTGGCCGTGAGGTGCTCAACAGACGCTCCATCTGTGGCCTGAGGAAGGACCTTTAGGAAAGAAGGTGGCAAAGGGCTCCTGCAGGGGGATGTGTGGAGACAGCGGCCTGAGGTCTGGGGAACGGTGAGAACAGGACAACAGGATGGGAAGAGGGAGCTGGGGACGGGTGGGTGCTGCTCTGTGTGATCCCTCTTGGCTTTTTAGCAAGATCCCAGCAAGCCTTAAAACACATTTCATATTAATTTTTAAAACATTATCTTGATTTGGAGATGGGATCTCACTCTCATCTAGGCTGGAGTACAGTGGCATGATCACAGCTCACTGCAACCTTGACCTCCTGGGCTCAAGCGATCCTCCCCTATCAGCCTCCCGAGTAGCTGGGACCACAGGTGTGCACTAACTACACCCAGCTAATTTTTCTGTTTTGTTTTTGTAGAGATGGGGTCTCACTATGTTGCCCAAGCTGGTCTTGAACTCTTAGGCTCAAGTAATCCTCCTGCCTCAGCCTCCCAAAATCCTGGGATTATAGGCGTAAGCCATCATGCCTGGCCCACTGATGTATTTTTTTTTTTTTTTTTTGAGGCAGAGTCTCTCTCTGTCGCCCAGGCTGGAGTACAGTGGTGTGATCTCGGCTCACTGCAAGATTTGCCTCCCAGGTTCACGCCATTCTCCTGCCTCAGCCTCCCGAGTAGGCGCCCGCCACCACGCCTGGCTAATTTTTTTGTATTTTTAGTAGAAACAGGGTTTCACCGTGTTAGCCAGGATGGTCTCGATCTCCTGACCTCGTGGTCTGCCTGCCTCGGCCTCCCAAAGTGCTGGGATTACAGGCGTGAGCTACCGCGCCCAGCCTCCATTGATGTATTTTTAAATACAACACTGTAGAAAGAGAAACCAGGCTTTGAAGTAACTGGTCTAACACAGGCTACAGATGGAACGAAGCTGATGTGCTCAGAAATGACAGGAAGGTAGTAAAGGAGGTGGCCCTGGGGAGGGTGATAGTAAAAATATCGAACTAGAGGTGTAAGCTGAAGGTCACTCATTGCCCAGGCCTCACACGCCAGAGGACAGAGAAGGAAGTATGGAGGGGACATCTCCTGGGTTCCCACCTGTTGTCTCCACTGGCGGAAGCAGGTCCGGCTGAGTCTCTGTGCCAGCAGTTGGGTACTCTGCCTGTGCAGGAGCTAGGGGAGAGCAAGTACACAGAGTGGGGTCCTGACCTAGCCTAGACAGCCTGCGGTGGGTCCTGATCTAACCCAGTCTCTGCCCAGCTGAATGTCCTCCCATTGCTAGGAGTCCTGGATGGTACCAGGGGTCTCCTGCATAGGCAGGGGGAGGCAGGGGGGAGGCAGGGGGCGCCTAGAGGACTCACTCCATAGGTCCCCCAGCACTGATAAGCCGCGGGTCAGTATGAACCGGGTTTTTAGGCTGAGCCGTCTTCTCTGGGAGACACTGGATTCTGGGGCTGGCTACCTGCTAGGCTCCACCAAATGCCCAGAAAGGCTCCTGCAGCCTTGTCCTACAGGACCCCAAACCACGCACCACTCACACCGGCTGCATGGAGTGCTGTCAGGAGAGACCCCTTCCTGAGATATGGTCTCCTGGCCTGGACACCCCCTTGCCAGGCAGGTGGAACTTGGAGAGTTGCCACTGTCGGCCTCACCCTCTTTCTGACACACTCCAGATGGTGCATCTTCCACCGGGCCAGCACCTCCAGCAGCAGCTGCCGGCGGTGGTGTTGGACTGCCCTCTCCAGCTGCAGTCTCTGCTGGGCTGACCTCCGGCTGCAGTCCCGCCAGCGCTGAAACCAGGTCCGCAGACAGCCTAGATCCAAGTCAGAGTTTGCTGTTCTGTGGGATTTCCACCAGTGACTACATAATGGTGAAGGTGCAGAGAGGAGAGATGGCTGTGCGGGGATAAGAGTCCAGGTGTCCAGCCCACACGGTGAAACTACCACATGTGGACCATGGCCCCTCTCTAGGGACAGCTCTGGCCACCTTTGCCAACAGTGAACCTCCCAGAGACTGGAACCAGCTCTGTTTACCATTGTGCTCCCCAAGGGCCCTCCCAGAGCCACAAGCCTGTCCACAGCCTCCACAGGGGTGCCAGGGGCCCCCCTAAGAGTCACGTGCAAAATGCTGCTGGGCGCGTGGAGGAAGACCCTCGGTCTGAGGGAGGACGAGGAGCCCCCACTTGAGCTGCAGCAGCTTGGAGGAGAGGGCAGCCTGTTTTGCCAGGGTGGAAACTGAGGCCCAGTCAGAGCAGTCAGACCAGCCCAAGCCACGGCTGGGGAGGAGTGCGCTGGTCGCCAGGCCACGTCTTCTGGCTCCCCAGGTTCTCCAGGCACGAGCCATATCCTGCATTTTGTTTTTGTGTCACAAGCTTCTCCCTTTAGTGAATCTTTCTTGGGCCCTGAGAGAACTTTCTTTTTGAGACAACAGAACAGGGTTGAGAGCAGGGCACAGATGCCAAGATGAGGGGCCCTCCAGGCCCACCAGCGCAGGCAGAGAAGGCGGCAGATCACAAGCAGGAGGCGCCCATGGTAGTGCTGTATGCTGACGTCTGGGCTCTGTCCTCAGTGTGTATCTCTCTACCTGTCATCTCGGTTGATCTCTACAACAACCCCAAGAGGTAGGCACTGTTATCCCCATTTTACAGATGAAGACACTGAGACTCAGAGAGGGGCCCTGCTGGAGGCCACACGCATAGCCAGGTTATGACCGCCAGCCTGCGCTTCTTCAGCACTCTGCATAATAGGTCTTGCGACATCCTCCCCTCAGTCCCTCCTCCAGCTCCACCCTTGGCCTGCCAAGGTGTGCCTGAGACACTGAGGCCTTAATATAAGCCAGGCAATTGTTCCTCAGGTATTTACTGTGTACCTACTACGTGCACACTGTCTTGCTGCCCAGTCTCCCAAATGTCTCATACCATCTGTAATGGATGTGGCAATCCAAACCTGCCACTGCCTCCTTCTAAGGAAAGTCCTTCAGAGAGCAGCGGCTTCGGGCAAAACTCAAACCCGTAGCCTCTAACTTCCCACCACGGCCAGGAGTGGGCACCTGACCCTTAAGGCAGCCAACCCAAACTGGCCAGAAGCCTCTGGAGCCTGAAGCTGCACGGTCAGGTGCCCAAAGGGTCAGGCGCAGAAGCTCCAGAGCCCAAGGACTGGCTAAACCCCTCAGCTTCTTTCTTAGTGAACTAGAAACACAGTGCTGGTTTCTGAGCTGAGTTCCAGGACCCAGCAGTACATTCGTCGTGCAGTAATGCAGCCGTGTGGGATGGCTGACCCCGGGGTTTTGTCGCTAGGACTTGTTGAAACATGCTTATTAACACATGCTACAGTTAGAACCAAACCAAAGCTGATGCAGTTTTGTCCTGGAGAAAACTCTATTAAACCAACTCAACAACTTGGTCAATTTCTTTATGGGCCAATTTAAACAATTTCTAATTGTTTTCACTTTTGTTTGTATTTTCATTTATTCTAAAAATGAGCTGTCCCCTTCAGCGTGTCAGATTCTTCTGCTATGGGACTGCTGGCTGTGTTAGGAGACAGCTCCCCACGGGTCTGCCGTGTGTCTGTGCATCTTGCAAGCAGGGGCATGGACTCCTGTTCTAGACTCTTTCCAAAGATTTTTTAAAAGAGACTGGGTCTTGGCTAGGCGTGGTGGCTCATGTCTGTAATCCCAGCACTTTGGGAGTCTGAGATGGGTGGATCACGAGGTCAGGAGATCGAGACGATCCCAGCTAACATGATGAAACCCCGTCTCTACTAAGAATACAAAAAATTAGCCCAGTGTGGTGGCACGCGCCTGTAGTCCCAGCTACTCGGGAGGCTGAGGCAGGAGAATCGCTTGAACCCCAGGAAATGGAGGTTGCAGTGAGCCAAGATCGTGCCACTGCACTCCAGCCTGGGAGACAGAGCGAGACTGTCTCAAAAAAAGAGACTGCGTCTCATTCTGTCACCCAAGCTGGAGTGCAGTGGTGTGATCATAGTTCAGTGCAGCCTCCAGCTCCTGGGCTCAAGTGATCCTCCCACCTCAGGCTCCCGAGTAGCTAGGACTACAGGTGTGTACAACTGTGCCCTGCAATCTTTCCAAAAATGTATATACAGCAGGCAGTGGGACTTCCTGAGATGAAATTAGAAAGTGCTGGCCCCTAAACATTCAAGGGCCCAGCTACACAAGGAAGCAGGACGCTAACACAGTGGAGGCTGACCTGACAAGCAGCAAGGACTTTCCTGTCAAAACAACGCCCCCCAACCACCCCAAACTCCTCCATTCCAGCTTCTTTTATTTCTCTGTAGATCTCAAGCTCCAGCCTTTCATTTTAACATAAATTGGTTGGCAATCCGTTGGGAATACATTTCTAAGATATACTGGACTGAACAGTACCCACTCCACACCTGCTGTATCCATGCCCTTCCTGGAACCTCACAATGTGACTTTATCTGGCACTAGGCTGGCTGCAGATGTAATTGGTAAGGATGGCGTCACACTCAAGTAGGGTGGGTCCTTCATCCGATATGACCAGAATCCTTCTAAGAGACCCAGACACAGGAAGGGAGTGACATGTCAAGATGGGGCAAAGACTGGAGCAATGAATGGGTCTGCACGTCCAGGAGAGCCATGACAAGCAAGAAACAAGCTGGGAGAGGCAAGGAAGGACTAGAGCCTGAGGAGGAACATGGCCCTGCCACACCTTGATCTCTAACTGCCAGCCTCCAGAACTGAGAGGGTAATTTTGTGTTGTTTGAAGACTCCCAGTCCGTGGTACTTTGTCATGGCAACCACTGGGAACTGGCATGTATGAGGAGGAGACAGACTTATGGGGGCCACAGGGACCTCCACAACAGTGCTGTCGTCACATTCCTCAACACGACTTGCTTCTGGGGGCCCCACTTACCCCTGTCCAGCACCTTCCGGGCCTCCCAGATGGCAGAGTCCTCCTGCTGTCGGTAATATATCTGCACTGACACAGCTTCCCGCCACTGGACCAGGACCTATGGGCAGGCAAGGAGCACAGCAACAGTCACTACACCTCCTGGCTTCCGGGGCCACCCCAGGTCTGTGACGGTGGCTCCTGGAGAGGCAAGGCCAAGCTGTTGCCATTTGCTTCTCACACACGCTCCAGGAAGTAACTGCCATGCACGCAGACCGCTGAGCAATAGGACAGGGCCCCAGCCCCTCACAGGAAGCCCAGCATCTCGGCTGCTGGGACTCTTCTACCAGGATTTCCATATCATACCCTGCCATCAAGTAGTGAAGTCATTACATACATGGGTCTTCATTCTATTTTATTTATATAACTTTTTTTTGAGACACAGTCTCGCTGTCACCTGGGCTGGAGTGCAGTGACGTGATCTTGGTTCACTGCAACCTCCGCCTCCCAGGTTCTAGCGATTCTCCTGCCTCAGCCTTGCCTCAGCCTTCCAAGTAGCTGGGATTACAGGCACGCGCCACCACGCCTGGCTAATTTCTGTGTTTTTAGTAGGGATGGGGTTTCTCCATGTTGGCCAGGTTGGTCTCAAACTCTTGATCCCAAGTGATCCACCCAACTCAGTCTCCTAAAGTGCTGGGATTACAGGCATGAGCCACGGTGCCTGGCCTCTATTACTGTTTAGTAAATGCAACACACACGTGTTGTATACATTCTTCTGTATGAGTGATGCCTACAAAATCACAATAACAAAACACTTGCCCAGGGGATGCCTGGTGCCTGCTCCATAAGCTGTCATGAACTCCATTCCCACCAAAAAGGCCTCCTCTTCAAGCTCTGGAGCCAAGCAAAGACTCCTGTGTTCCTCTTCCAGGGGAAGGGAGGCACAGGCTAGCTCCAGAATTTTTTTTCTTCTTCTTCTTTTTTTTTTTTTGAGACAATCTTGCTCTGTTGTCCAGGCTGGAGTACAGTGGTGCAATCTCGGCTCACTGCACCTCCTGGATTCAAAGCGCCTGTAATCCTAGCGCTTTGGGAGGCCGAGGCAGGTGGATCACCTGAGGTCAGCAGTTCAAGACCAGCCTAGCCAACATGGTGAAACCCCATCTCTATTAAAAATACAAAAATTAGGCGGGCATGGTGGCACACGCCTGTAGTCCCAGCTACTCGGGAGGTTGAGGCAGAAGAAATCGCTTAAACCTGGGGGATTGGAGGTTGCAGTGAGCTGAGATGACACCACTGCACTCTAGCCTGGGTGACAGAGTGAGACTCTGTCTCAAGAAAAAAAAAAAAAAAAAAAAAAAAAAGAAAGAAAATACTGGTTCTGATAAGAACTAGTTCACTTATGATGTGTTATGTTTCTATTTTAGTGCATATTGGTTTGTAATTCAGTAAAAAACTAAACATGTGCCCACATGGATGTGTGTGTGTGTGCTGGAGGAAAGTTACCCATTTCTAGGTTCCTTATTCAGTTCAAATCTCTGGCACCACCCCCTACATCCCACGCCCTCACCAGAACACAGTCCCCAACTCTCCTGGGTGACCAGCTTGCCTCCTTATACCTCACCTTGGAACACATGGTCCTTCTGTAATGAGTACTTGCTTGAAAGGTTTTTTTGGCTTCATCCACTCGGGCCATGGTGTTCTCTTTCCAGCGATGCAATGCCCCTCTGCAGGTGCATGGGTGCGGGGAGGGCAGATGACACCAGGATGGAGAGAGAAGGGAGGCTTCTGTGAATCATTCCTACTTCTTCCCCTACTCCTGAGTCAGGGACTCTACACCTAAGAATGTCTGTTTCACCAACACCCATGTTTACATGCACGTCTATGTCCAACAAATGGCTACTGAGCAGCTGCTCTGGGCTGGGCACCAAGAATGCATGAGGGACCCAGCACTGCTGGAGACCAAACTCCAGGTGCTACAGGGATAACAGGGCATAACCAGACAGCGGCAACACAGGTGACTCACACTGTGATGAGAGCAGTGTGGGGAGACGGAACCCGGAAGGCTGCCTGTGCCGCTGCTGAGTTAGTTTGGGGAGTTCTTGCTTATTCCGCCCTGTCTCAAGAGCGGGATGGGCACTCTATGGGACCCCATATGAGGGATGGAGGTGTTTATTGTATTTACTTTTTAGAGGCAGGGTCTCACTCCATCGCCCAGACTGGAGTGCAGTGGCATGATCACGGCTCACTGCGGCCTTGACCTTCAAGGCTCAAGTGACCCTCCCACCTAAGCCTCCCAAGTCCCTGAACCACAGGCATACATGACCATGCCTAGCTAATTTTTTTATATTTAGTAGAGACAAGGTCTCGCTGTGTTGCCCAGGCTGGTCTGTAACTCCTGGTCTCAAACAGCCTCCTAAAGTGCTGGGATTACAGGCGTGAGCCACTGTGCCCAGCTAAGGATGGAGGCGTTGAAAGTCCACGAGACCCACTGCCCACAGGCCACCAGGAATATCATGTGCTGAACAAATACAAAGGAAGGAAATGAAAGAGGGGCATGTGGGAGGACTACTGGGAAGGAGCGAGGTTAGAGTTTGGTTTAGAAAGAGTGGTAGAAGCTGCAGAAGCGCCCTCCACAGGGGTGAGCGGTGCAGATGGTCTGACAGGGCCTAGAGGTGACTCTGGAGAGTCAGTGACAGGCCTGCAGAGCAAGCTGGAAGGGGACTGCCTGGAAGTTGACAGGCAGCCTCTGGAGTGGAAGAGACGACAAGGTGCCTTGCAAAGCTGCGTCTTGCAGTGTGAAGTAGGGAGGAAAAATGCTCAGAAGAGCAAAACAAGTGGCCTTTCAGGCATGCAGGCGACAGCTGCTTTCCAAGGTCCCGCCCTGCACACAGCAGGGGCTTAAGACAAATGAAGGCAACCCCGTGAGTAAAGTGGAAAAGCCAAGACCATGGTATTAGCTACTAGGAACCTGGGATCATCCCCCACCTGGCCCTTGGCAGGACTCCCTAAAAGGCTGGGGTTTGGAGTGCGTTCCTCGTTCCGCAGTCAGAGCCTGGGAGGCTCCCGGGAGACTCACCGCAGCAGCTGCCTGTTGTGCTGGCTCTCCCTGGCTGCCACCTCCTGGAGGATGCTCTGTACCCTGCCCTGGTAAGTCTGTAGGGGACAAGGAAGACTGAGGCTGCCCTTGGGCCCACACTTCTCCCTGTTTAGGCAGGTCTCAGAGGTGCCTCTACCACAAGGCTGCCATGCCCAGAGCACTCAAAAAGGGCAGGGAGAGGCCAACGGCCCCTGGTACCAGGGCCAGCAGACCCTCCCAGACGACAGGGAGAAACTGTCTCACAGGCCCTCACCTGCTAAGTCAAACCAGGGGACTCCAGGGCAAGGAACTGCTTTCACTACAAGGCTGGTACCCACCGACAACACCTGTTTCCACTTGGCCAAGCAAGAATCAAAGAACCCTGTGGCCTAAGGCCCGCTGTCTGGGGCACTTGCTTGGTTTGAGATGTGTCAAATTACTCTGTTCTGGGAGGGACAAGAAGAACAAAGAAGGGAAACAAAGTCTCCAGAAACCTCCCCGGTCCCCACAGCACGGAGATCAGGAGGGAAGCAGCAGCTCCTACCACCCACGCCTGCAGCGCCCTGTGCCGCACTCTCTGCTGGTGGTGCAGATCTGCTTGCATCAGCTTCCGCCGCTCTGCTCCCCGCAGGGCCAGGCGCTGCAGACAGAGGAGAAAGTGGCCACCGTGGGCTGGGGTCTGAGTTGGGGGTGGCTTCCTGCTTTGCCTCCGTTTTATATGTCATCTGTGTGAGTGTAAATTACTTAACCTCTCTGGCCCCATCTATAAATATGCGCTTCTTAGGGGTTCTGTGATGATTGGATGAGGCAAGTGCTTGATTTGCAGTAAATGCTCAATTGTGAGTTTAAACGTTTTTTACACTCAGTAGGACTCCTGTAAATGGTTAGATCAGGAATTTTAGACGCAGTAAGTTCAAATAAGAACAGCCTAGTATCTGAAAGAACACAAACTTTTGAGCCAATCATCTCATAAAACTGAGTTAACACTTTATGTGCTGCCTGTTCTCTTCCTTCAGCTCAGAGGTAGGTGGTGTGGCCCATACATCGCCCGAGTCCCGCTGACACACGGCCCACCTGTCCAAAAGTCATACACAGGTGGCACTCGCAACAAAGCCTTACCTCCCTCCACTGGCTCCAGGCCCAGCGCAGCAGCTGGGCCATGTGGAATTCTGCTGCCCGCACCCTGCCCGTCCTCCTGTGGGGAGATGGCAGAGCTCAGTGCTGCAGCCCCCACCCAGCAAGGGCACCCTCTACGGGCTCCTCCTCACAGTCCATGGCCCTACCTGGTTAAGTTTTGGGGGGAGCAGAGACCCTCTCTGAAGAGCTGCCAAAGAACTTGCACTCTCGGAAAAAAGCACCTATGATCACATGTTGGCCTACTTCCCAGGGCTTCAAGTGCCACTGAAGCTCACATGTGCAGGTGTGAAGCCCCCGACTGAGAAAGTGGTTAAACATGGTCAGAGTTTGACAGGGAGTGAGATCCTCAGAACACACAGTGGATACTGAAAGGCCCCAAAGCAGGACAGCCTCTGCAGTGGACACATGAGCTGCCTACCCTCCTCTAACTACGTGGTGTGGTTAAAAACTGCCACAGCCCACCCACTGGCCACAGCTGCTGGTCCCTATCCCTTATCTGCAGTGGTCAACTATCACAGCATGGGCCCATCAGTTTATTCCCTGCTATGGCCACTTTTGTTTGTTTGAGGCAAAGTCTTGCTCTGTTGCCCAGGCTGGAGTGTAGCGGTGCCATCTCGGTTCACTGCCACCTTCGCCTGCTGGGTTCACACAATTTTCATGCTTCACTCTCCTGAGTAATTGGGATTCCAGGCTTGTGCCACCACGCCTGGCTAATTTTTGTATTTTTAGTAGAGATGGGGTTTTGCCATGTTGGCCAGGCTGGTCTTGAACTCATCAGCTCAAGTGATCCACCTGCCTCGGCCTCCCAACCTGGCTATGGTCACTTCGAATGGGCCCCAAGTGTAAGCAGGATGTGGCCAATGAGCAGGACCTCCCCGATCCACTGAGAACTTCTATGCCCAGCCAAATTCCTGAGGCTGTGAGTTCCATGAGGTACCCCAAGGTCCTGCTGTTACAACCCTTTTTTTTTTGAGACGGAGTTTCGCTCTTGTTGCCCAGGCTAGAGTACAATGGTGCGATCTTGGCCCATCATAACCTCCACCTCCCGGGTTCAAGCGATTCTCCTACCTCAGCTTCCCTAGTAGCTGGGACTACAGGCATGCAGCACCATGCCCGGCTAATTTTGGATTTTTAGTAGAGACGGGGTTTCTCCATGTTGGTCAGGCGGGTCTCCAACTCCCGACCTCTGGTGATCTGCTCACCTCAGCCTCCTGAAGTGCTGGGATTACAGGCGTGAGCCACTGCACCCGGCCAACCTAGTTTTAGTTAGACTCTTTTAGGTTGAACTTCCAGAACTCAAAACCAGAGTCTGGGGTAAAGCAATCCTCCAGACAGGCACTTGGAGCTGATGGTGCTGCTGGTACAATCAAAGCTGGCCTGGGATAGAAAGGCTTTTAAGGCAGAACTGGCCACTCACTCTGTTCTGAGCCCTTGGGCACTTTCCCTCCAGAGGCAGAAAGCTTTCTTGAGCCGCCCATGGCGGTGGTGAGCACAGGCCACTGTTTGCCACTCCTGCTCCTGGTGACGTGCTGCTGCCTGCTGGTGCCACGTGAACCAAGACCTATGCAGAAGCTGTCGCTCTGCATGAAGGATGGCCTGAGGCAGGACAGGAAGGAGAGAACAGAATAAGTCAAGTAGGAGAGAGGCACAGAAGCCAGGAAAGAATTTACAGGCCACAAATAATGACTAAGGCAGAAGGAATGGGCGTCAGAATGTGGTACAGCCCAGAAGCTGTCTGTAGGCTCCAATGAGAAAGGACAGATGCCCCAGAGCCTGCCCTGCCTCAAGAGTCAGACAGGAGCCCTCTAGTGAGGTCCGAGCAACTTCCTGAGGAGGGGAGACCATGAGTGCAATGGCTTGAATCAGATCCTGCCCATCCACACAGCTCCTCAGGGGCAGCCACTTACCATTCTCTCTGCCAGGCAGTTTTCTTGATGCTGAAACGTCTTCTGCCTCCAGATAGAAAATACCTGCTTCTCTAATGTCTCCCTAAAAAACAAGGACGAATGTAAAGCACTTAACAAAACCAAAAATTAACCCAAACAGAACTAGAAGTTCCAAATAATTGGATTTTTCCTTTTATACCATGCTATTGTATAAGAGGTGAGTTAAGTGGCTGGGCACAGTGGCCCATGTCTGTAATCCTAATACTTTGGGAGGCCAAGGCAGGAGGACTGCTGGAGGCCAAGACTAGCCTGGGCAACATAGCAAGACTCCATCTCTACAAAAAAATTAGACAATTGCTGGGTGTGATAGTGTGTGCCTGTAGTCCCAACTACCTGGGAGGCTGAGGTGGGAGGATCGCCTGAGCCCAGGAGCTTGAGGCTCTGGTGAACTATGATCATGCCACTCCACTCCAGCCTGGGCAATAGAGTGAGACCCTGTCTCTGAAAAAAAGAAAAGAGGTGAATAAGCTTAGATGAGGGAGAAAGCAACACAAAGAGAAAGGGAAGGAAAGCAGACAGCCAAAACCCTCAAACTTTTAAAAGGCCAACATTTTCCAAGTTATTTCTGGTATCAGCCAAGCCTTCACCCCGTACGAAAAAGAGCCCGACCCTGAGGCCCTAGGTCTTCATTAATTCTATACTGACTTAACAACACTGATAAAGGATTGTTGGGGGAGGCCTTTCCAGTGCACACTGACCAATCCTTTGAGGACTTGTTGAAAAACAAGGGGCAGACCCCTAAGGCTGACTGAGCAAGTCTGAGGGGGGTCTCAGGAAATTGTATTTTAAACAAGTGTTCCAGGTGAATTAGGAAAGTAGAAAGGTTTGGGAACCACTGTTTTGTCATCTCTGCCTAGGCCTACCAGATCACCACTAACAACATCAAATCCTGTAACAGCAGTGCTGGGACAACTGACCAACAGCCACTAGGGGCTCCATGCTGGTGGAGCCACAGGATCCGTGTTCAGCACTGCGGGACCTCGCTCCCCTGACATTTAACACACAAGACACATCACTTAAAGCAAAGATTCCACTTCCAGGCAGAACACAGTCACTGGTCTTGGACCTACCCTCTGGCCATATATGACAAAACTAGACAAAACATATGTGGCAACTGTCTTCAGGCGCTGGACAGTAAGTGTAGATTTTGATGCTGAAAAGACAGGACACAGGCAAGGTGAGCCCCCAGGCTGCCCAGACTTTCTGCCTGGGGGTACCTTCTCAACAGTGAAAGGAAGGGAGGCTGAGCAGAGCCTCCCTCAGCCTCAGTAAGCTGACGAGGCAAAGACTGGAGTTCATGACTGCCAGAGGGCCTGGAATTTGGGGGCAGGGTACTAGAAAGGAGACAGCTGAACAGAGGGAAGTACCCAAAATTTCACTGAGATTGTCCCAGGTCCTCAGATGAGGGCCACACGTGCAGACTCCTGGAGGCCTAGCAGAGAGTGACTGTGCAGGGCCAAGAGGAGAACAGAGACAGGAGAAGCAAGACAGGCTTGTAAGATGGAGCTCTGGCCCAGACAGAGCTGAGAGACCAGACACAGAAGCTGAGATCGTTCGACCCCAGTTGACCTTAGTATAAAAACACTAAAAGATCATCTTTAGGCTGAAGGGAAATGATACAGATGAACATTCAAATGTATAGGAAGACACAAGGAACACTGGAAAGGGAAAATATGTGGGTAAATGTAAAAGGCTGCATTTTTTCCTTCTCAATTTATAAAAAGAGTACTGATTATTTAAAGCAAAAATAGTAACGTTGTAGGCTGTGTGCATGGTGGCTCATGCCTGTAATCCTAACACTTCAGGAGGCTGAGGCAGGAGGACTGCTTGAACTCAAGAGTTCAAAACCAGCCTGGGCAACAGTGAGACCTCGTCTCTACAATCAACCATTAGACATAAAATGCACGACAAAAAGTACCACTGGTTGGGGGTGGTGGCTCACTCCTGTAATCCCAGCACTTTGAAAGGCTGAGGCAGGGGGATGTCTGGAGCCCAGAAGTTTAAGACCAGCCTGGACAGCATAGTGAGACCCCACAATGTTTATTTCTAAAAATAATAATAATATCATCAAGGATGGAAACAAAATAGAATTTTATTGTTTTTATGTTCTTGCACTAAACATGAAATGATATATTAATTCTAAACAGAAATGGGCCAGGCATGGTGGCTCACACCTATAATCCCAGAACAGTAAGAGGCCATGGCAGGAGGATCACTTGAGCCCAGGAGCTTGAGACCAGCCTGGGGGACATAGTGAGACCCTTTCTCTACAAAAATTAGAAAAAAAAAATTAGTTTGGTATGGCAGCACACATCTGTAGTCCCAGCTGCCTGGGAGGCTGAGGTGCATGTATCACTTTAGCCCAGAAGGAAGAGGCTGCAGTGAGCCAAAATTGTGCCACTGCACTTCAGCCTGGGTGACAGGACAAGCTCCTGTCTCTAAAACATAAACAGATAGATACATAGACAGACAAACAGAGAGATACATACATACAAACAACTGTAATAAGGATGCACACTGTAATTCCTAAAACAATCTAAAAACTACAAATAATACAGAGCTAAAAAGTTGATGCAGGAAATACAATACTAAAAAAATTTAAATGAACCCTTAAAAAGGCAGAAAAAAGGCTGGGCGCAGTGGCTCACGCCTGTAATCCTAGCACTTTGGGAGGCTGAGGCGGGTGGATCACGAGCTCAGGAGATTGAGACCATCCTGGCCAACATGGTGAAACCCTGTCTCTAATAAAATACAAAAAAATAGCTGGGCGTGGTGGTGCATGCCTGTAGTCCCAGCTACTCAGGAGGCTGAGGCAGGGGAATCACTCGAACCCGGGAGGCGGAGGTTTCAGTGAGTCAAGATCGCGCCATTGCACTCCAGCCTGGCGACAGAGTAAGACTCTATCTAAAAAAAAAAAAAAAGGAAGAGAGAAACAAAAAACAGATGTAGACATCAGCCCAACCATATCAGTGATTACACTAAATATAAATGAACCAAACAACTCAATGAGAGAATAAAGTCTTTTTGGCCAGGCATGGTGGCTCACACCTATAATTCCAATACTTTGGGAGGCGGAGGTGGGTCGATCACGAGGTCAAGAGATCGAGACCATCCTGGACAACATGGTGAAACCCTGTCTCTACTAAAAATACAAAAATTAGCTGGGCGTGGTGGCGCGTGCCTATAGTTCCAGCTACTTGGGAGGCTGAGGCAGGAGAATCGCTTAAACCTGGGAGGCAGAGGTTGCAGTGAGGCGAGATCGCACCACTCCCACTGCACTCCAGCCTGGCAACACAGCGAGACTCCATCTCAAAAAAAAAAAAGGCTTTTCAACAAACGGTGCTGGAAAAACCTGATAAACACTGAAAAAAATAAACCTTGACTCCTACGTCATACCATACATAGAAAAAAATTTAAGATAATCATTGACCTAAATGCAAATGCTAAAACTATAAAGCTTCCAGATAAAATATAGGAAAATATCTTTTCAGATCTTACAGTAGCAAGTATTTCTTAGGGAGGACCCTAAAATCACTAAGCATTAAAAAAAAGGATAAATTGGGCCAGGCGTGGTGGGTCACACCGGTAATCCCAGCACTTTGGGAGGCTGAGGTGGGCAGATCATGAGGTCAGGAGTTTAAGACTAGCCTGACGAACATGGTGAAATCCTGTCTCTACAAAAATTAGCCGGGCATGGTGCTGTGCACTTGTAATCCCAGCTACTCAGGAGGCTGAGGCAGGAGAAGTGCTTGAACCTGGGAGACGGAGGTTGCAGTGAGCTGAGATTGCGCCACTGCACTCCAGCCTGGGCAACAGAGTGAGACTCTATCTCAAAGAAAAAAGATCAGTTGGACTCATCAATCCAACAGAAATCAAACACTTCTGCTCACCAAAAAAAAAAAAAACAAAAAAAAAACCTATTCATCCAAGCGTAGTGGCTCATGCCTGTAATTCCAGCACCCTGGGAGGCCAAAGAGGGTGGATTACCTGAGGTCAGGAGTTCAAGACCAGCCTGGCCAACATGGTGAAACCCCGTCTCTACTAAAAATACAAAAAACTAGCCAGGCGTGGTAGCGGGCGCCTGTAGTCCCAGCTACTCAGGAGACTGGGGCACAAGAATCGCTTGAACCTGGGAGGCAGAGGTTGTAGCGAGCCGAGATCGCGCCATTGCACTCCAGCCTGGGCAACAAGAACGATACTCCATCTGAAAACAAAACAAAACAAAACAAAACACGCAAAACCAACGATGATGACTGAAATCAGAACACTGGTTACCCATGCAGGGTAGAGACTGACTGGAGGGATGTGAAGGAACTTTCTGGGGTAATAGAAATGTTCTATATCTTGACTGGAGTGTTGATTATATAGGCGTATAAATTATGGAAACTCGGCCAGGCATGGTGGCTCATGCCTGTAATCTCATCTCTTTCGGAGGCCAAGGCGGGCAGATCACGAGGTCAGGAGATTAAGAACATCCTGGCTAACACGGTGAAACCCCGTCTCTACTAAAACAAAAAAATACAAAAAATTAGCCAGCCGTGGTGGTGGGCGCCTGTAGTCCCAGCTACTCGGGAGGCTGAGGCTGAAGAATGGCATGAACCTGGAAGGTGGAGCTTGCAGTGAGCCGAGATCGCACCACTGCACTCCAGCCTGGGCGATAGAGTGAGACACTGTCTCAAAAAATAAAAATAAAAAATTATGAAAACTCATCAAATTTTATTTAAAATCTATGCCTTTCACTGTATATACATTTTATCTCAATTAAAATAAAAGGCAAACCAGTTTTGTCTCATTCTCAGTACCTTTCACTGGAGGGTTGTAAGTTTTATATAGCTTTAAAATATATAGTTTTAAAATTTACATAAAATTTTATAAATAAAATTATTTTAGCCATAATTCATGAGATTCCATCATAAAATCTGCCTATATTCCTAAAACATTAAAAAATACCCTAAGAATATCAAAGATACATATTTATTTGGAACTTTAATTTGCTAAACTCCAAACCAATCCTCTGAACATGTACTTACCATGAGAGTCACAAATTAAACCAACTCCAGGGGCCAGAGTAGATAGTTCATATTTTTGTGCCAGGCCCTTGGCTTGTATTTTACATGTATTATCCCATTTCATTTTCATGACAACCATATGAGATAGAGACTACGGCCATGTCATCTCAATTTTACATTCGAGGACACTGAAGCTCAGAGACAGACTGACTTGTCCAGGGTCAAAAAGCTGGCAAGTAACAGAGCATAGGTCGGAACTCAGGCTTGTCCAGCTTCTAAGCCAGACTCTCAGTCACTCTGCTCATGAACAAGGAAAACAGGAATCTGAAAAACCAAGTTTCGTAAAAAGGTCCAACCAAGCCAAAACAGGTAAAAATCTAGATCAGGCCTACATCATCCTGCAAGCCTCCTGGCTATACCCTGTCTCCAAGTCACCCTCCGCCCTTTTTCTCCAGAGTGATAGCTCTAAAACCACCCAAAACTGCTCCCTAGCAAAAATCCCTTAAAGGCTCCTCTTGGCTATTTTGAAGGTACTTTTAATTTTTGGTTCTCACAGCATACAAAATACAAAAAAAGAATAGAACCAAGCATGGCTACTTGTTAGTAAAAAAAGAAAGGGGTACTGTGTGTGTGTGTTTTAAGTACTGAAGCCATTTTTTTTTTTTTTTTTTGAGATGGAATCTTGCTCTGTTGCCCAGGTTGGAGTGCAGTGGTGTGATCTTGGCTCACTGCAACCTCCATCTCCTAGGTTCAAGTGATTCTCCTGCCTCAGCCTCCCGAGTAGCTGGGACTACAGGCGCCTGCCACCTCGCCCGGCTAGTTTTTGTATTTTTAGTAGAGATGGGGTTTCACCGTGTTAGCCAGGATGGTCTCGATCTCCTGACCTCGTGATCCACCCGTCTCGGCCTCCCAAAGTGCTGGGATTACAGGCTTGAGCCACCGCGCCCGGTGCCATTTTTTTTTTTTTTTTTTGAGATGGAATCTTGCTCTGTTGCCCAGGTTGGAGTGCAGTGGTGTGATCTTGGCTCACTGCAACCTCCATCTCCTAGGTTCAAGTGATTCTCCTGCCTCAGCCTCCCAAGTAGCTGGGATGTGTGCCACCACACCTGGCCAATTTTTATATTTTTAGTAGAGATGGGGTTTTGCCATGTTGGTCAGACTGGTCTCGAACTTCTGACCTCAGGTGATCTGCCTGCCTCAGCTTCCCAAAGTACTGGGATTACAGGTGTGAGCCACTGCATCCAGCCTGAAGCCAGCTTTTTTTTTTTTGAGACGGAGTCTCACTCTGTGGCCCGGACTGGAGTGCAGTGGCCGGATCTCAGCTCACTGCAAGCTCCGCCTCCCGGGTTTACGCCATTCTCCTGCC
>NW_016804530.1:571319-643962 GCF_001698545.2 Rhinopithecus bieti
TGGCCAATTTTATATTTTAGTAGAGATGGGGTTTTGCCATGTTGGTCAGACTGGTCTCGAACTTCTGACCTCAGGTGATCTGCCTGCCTCAGCTTCCCAAAGTACTGGGATTACAGGTGTGAGCCACTGCATCCAGCCTGAAGCCAGCTTTTTTTTTTTGAGACGGAGTCTCACTCTGTGGCCCGGACTGGAGTGCAGTGGCCGGATCTCAGCTCACTGCAAGCTCCGCCTCCCGGGTTTACGCCATTCTCCTGCCTCAGCCTCTCGAGTAGCTGGGACTACAGGCGCCCGCCACTTCGCCCGGCTAGTTTTTTTGTATTTTAGTAGAGACGGGGTTTCACCGTGTTAGCCAGGATGGTCTCGATCTCCTGACCTCGTGATCCGCCCGTCTCGGCCTCCCAAAGTGCTGGGATTACAGGCTTGAGCCACCACGCCCGGCCAAAGCCAGCTATTTTTTGAAAGAATCTTATACCAGCCCACAATATAGGACCTACGTAAAGGCAAAGCTGCTCTGTCTGCAGAAGCTGGAAGAGACAAGAGTTGTCCTTTCATCAGCCTATATTCCCCGTGGCCACCACCTAAAACCATCTCCCTGGACTTCATGCTAAGGAACCCAGAGTTTTGGCTAATCTCAAACTAGCATTCAAAACCCTCCAGATAGATAGATGGACAGGCAATTAATTAATTAATTAACTTATTTATGTATTTATTTATTTATTTCGAGATGGAGTCTCACTCTGTTGTCCAAGGCTGGAGTGCAGTGGCGCTATCTCAACTCACTGTAACCTCTGCCTCCTGGGTTAAAGCGATTCTTGTGCCTCAGCCTCCAGAGTAGCTGGGATTACAAGCATGCGCCACCACACCCTGCTAATTTTTGTATTTTTAGTAGAGACAGGGTTTCACCATGTTGGCCAGGCTGGTCTGAAACTCCTGACCTCAAATGATCCACCCACCTCGGCCTCCCAAAGTGCTGCGATTACAGGCATGAGCCACCGCACCTGGCCTGAAATTCTCCAGATTTAAGATGACTGCAACTTCTCCCAATGCATGCCCCTCCATCTCACCTCTCTGTCCTAAGATAAAGTACACTGAACTTAAGGTTTCCAAAACTGTCACTTTACTAGTTCCATGCACCTGCTCAAATATCTGTTGAATATCTATCTATAGGGTCAGCCCAATCCCTTCAGTCTGGGCCTCCCCATCTTGCCCACTCCAGCCACCATCCTCACCCTCTCACTCACAGGAAGCCTCTCCCAGATACTTCCATGCTCAGCCTCCCTCGGCACTAGCTCTGAGCGCTGAAAGAACTTGTGGCTGACATGACTGGGGACACATGGATCTATTCTCTTGAATTAGTTCTCAGTTGTTTCTTGTATGTCAATCTTATCTCCTCACAAAAATTTCACCCTCCTACAAAATCATCAAAAAGCTCTTCCTCTTGATCAAGAAGAAAGTACCTGGACTTTGGAACTGGAGATGTGAATTTAAACCCTGGCTGCGCCACTTACTAGCTGTGTTACCAATTATCATTTTGAACATGATCTCTCAGGATGGCTGTGAAAAGGAAATTATTAATGAAGATAATGATGCCATGGGCAGAATGAGTTTATTTATTTGTTTTCTGTCTTCCATCACACAATGCCCAACACAGTGGCAGACATACAGTTAGTGATTAATAATTTCTTCATTACAGACCGGGCGTGGTGGCTCATGCCAATAATCCCAGCACTTTGGAGGCCAAGGTGGGCGGATCACAAGGTTAGGAGTTCGAGACCAGCCTGGCCAACACAGTGAAACCCTGTTTCTACTAAAGACACAAAAAATTAGCTGGGCATAGTGGCGCACACCTGTAATCACAGCTACTTGGGAGGCTGAGGCAGGAGAACTGCTTGAACCCAGGATGTGAAATTTGCCGTGAGTTGAGATCATGCCATTGCACACCAGCCTGGATGAGACTCCATCTCAAAAATGAATAAATAAATAATAATTTCTTCCTTATGTCTCACCACATACTAAGAACCTGCTGTGGGCAAGTTTGCCCCTTGTGGGAACTAAAAAGATGTAGCTCTGCTCCTTGAGCTTTCTAATTTTTTTTTTTTTGAGACGGAGTCTTGCCCTGTTACCTGGGCTAGAGTGCAATGGCACAATCTTGACTCACTGCAACCTCTGCCTCCCGGGTTCAAGCAATTCTACTGCCTCAGCCTCCTAAGTAGCTGAGATTACAGACATATGCCACCACTCCAGGCTAATTTTTGTATCTTTAGTAGAGATATGGTTTCACCATGTTGGCCAGGCTGGTCTTGAATTCCTGACCTTGTGATCGGCCTGCCCTGGCCTTCTGAAGTGCTGGGATTACAGGCGTGAGCCACCGCGCCCGGCCTGACCTTTGTAGTTTTGTTGATGACTATAATTTCAAGACTTCAAAAAGCCAGGTTTAGCAGAATAGGAATGAAGTGTTTCGGGGAAATGACACTCAAGAATGTCTGCCAAGGTGATGCAAGGTCTACCATGCTCTGATCCGGAAAGCTAATGAGCTGCTTTAATGGAGCTCTCAGTGGCTAATGATGAAACAGGCTGTTTTGAAAGCCCTTGCAATAAAGATGGACAAAAGATTTCCCAGGGGAAATACTATCTTGTCTTTTCCTGCTAGATGAAATCAATGAGCCCACATTATCGAAAATCCAGGAAGTACTAGGGCCTGAGGTCTGGGAAGCCGAAAAGCACAGCAAATGGGCTGCGTGATTGGCAGAGTTAGATTTGAGACACCTGCCCCAGTGCAGACAGGAGCTGAGCAGCATACCTGTGCAAACGTGTTGCTTTTGCATTGAGGACACTATCCTGCTGGCGCCATCGCCAGAGTCTCTTCCACGTGTGGAAGGCAGCAGGCAGGGTTCTCTGCTGGAAATGACCATCCGCTCTGGCCTGTAGCAGCTGAAGTAAAACAAAGAATGACCATTGCACTTAACTTTTTTTTTTTTTTTTTTAAATATGACCTTTCAGGGTTACACTCTTGTGGGAGGATTGCTTCCTATATAATAAAATGAGAAAAGATGAAAATTATTATCTTTGCCAATATGCTAGAAGAAAAATGAAAGAGGTGAAAAAATTTTCACTTAAACATTGGTTAAACATTTCTGCAAATACATACACACACACTCTCTCTCTCTCTCTTCCCCATGGCTTAGGTGTTCATACCCATTACCTGTTTCACTGTCTGTTAGCATGCGACTCACTGATATGTATAGGGTTTTCAAACCTAAACAATTTATTAGTCCTTTGTCACGTGTTATAAATCTAAATATTTCCCCACTCCACAATATTTATCTTTTGATTTTGTTTACAGTGTTTGTCATACACATTTATGTAATTATAAAAGTCTACTATTTTACTGATACATCAGTAGGTAAGACAGACAATGGACGTAAGAATACACTGTATATGCCTCCATGATCCAAAACTTGGGGGGAAAAAGCATATATGCATGTGTAGAGGTTTTTTTTTTTTTAGACAGTCTCACTCTGTTGCCAGGCTGGAGTGCAGTGGCACAATCTCAGCTCACTGCAACCTCCGCCTCCCGGGTTCAAGCGATTCTCCTGCCTCCGCCTCCCAAGTACCTGGGACTATAAGGCACGTGCCACCACACCCAGCTACTTTTTGTACTTTTTAGTAGAGACGGGGTTTCAACATGTTGACCAGAATGGTCCTGATACCCTGACCTCACGATCCGCCTGCCTTGGCCTCCCAAAGTGCTGGGATTACAGGTGTGAGCCACCGTACCCGGCCAACATGTGTAGAGGTTTTAAAAACACGGCTACAAATTCTTTGATCTTCCTTCACTGAGAAGTGATCTATGTTTCCTCCCCTTGCATCTGGCTGGGATAGTGACTGCTCTGACGAATAGGGCATGGTAAAAGTGACACTATGTGAGTTCTGAGGCTATATAAAGAGCCACAGAGCTTCTGACTTGTTCTGGAACACTCATTTTGAAGCTCTGATGGCTGACTACCCCAAGGCCACCATGCTGCAAAGAAGCCCAAGCCTCACAAAGAGGTCGTATACAGGTTCTCTGGCTAACATTCCCAGTTGAGCCCAGTCTTTGAGTCATTCTAGTCCAGGATCTAGAGATGTATGAAGAAACTTCTAGATGATTTTAACCCCTTGCCGTTAGAATCTTTTCAGCTGAGGCTAATTTTGGAGCAGAAACCAACCATTCCCATAATGTTCTGTCTCAATCTTTGAGAATCCATAAAGCATAATAGAATGGTTGTTGTCTTATACCACTGAATTTGGGGTGATTTTTTACACAGCAATAGATAACTGGATCAGTATGCATATGTATATGTATATGAATAGATGGGTACATACACTCCTACCCCCACAGAGGAAGAGAGATACCAGCTTTACCCATTAAATGTCATGAATGGTTTCATTTTTTCTTCTTCATGTCTTTTTATACTTCCTAAATTCTCTATAATATCTACACATTGCTTTTCTTTCCTTTTTTTTTTTTTTTAATGGGCATTTTCAAATGCAAGCAAAAGTAGAAGCTGACAGTATAATGAATACCTATTACCCTACCACCCAGCTTCAACAGTTAGCAAACAATTCACCATCTTGCAGAGCACCATCCTTTGGTATTCGTGGGGGACTGGTCCAGGGTCCCTCTCAGATACCAAAATCCATGGATACTCAAGTCTCTTATATAAAATGGTATAGCAGGCCAGGTGCAGTGGCTCACGCCTGTACTCCTAGCACTTTGGGAGACTGAGGCAGGCAGAGCTCAGGAGTTTGAGACCAGCCTGGGTAACATGGCGACACCCCACCTCTACAAAAAAATTACAAAAATTAGCTGGGCATGGTGGCTTGCACCTGTAGTCCCAGCTATTTGGGAGGCTGAGGCAGGAGAATCGCTTGAACCTGGGGAGAGTGAAGCTGCCGTGAGCCAAGATCATGCCACTGTACTCCAGCCTGGGTGACAAAGTGAGACCTGTCTCAAAAACAAAATAAAACAAAAAACTAACAACAACAACAACAAAAAATTGATGTGGCATCTGCATATAACCTAGGCGATCCTCCTGTATACATCTCTAGATTACTCATAATACCTAACACAATGTAAATGCTATGTAAATAGCTGTTATACTATATTGTTTATATATTGTTTAGGGACTACTGACAAGAAAAAAAGGTCTGTATATGTTCAGTACAGACACAACCATTCTTTTTTTCTCTGAATACTTTTTATCCATGGTTGGTTGAATCCACGGATGTGGAACCCACAGATACAGAGGGCTGACTGTATGTTACTTTTTCAAAAGGAAGAAACCCACAAAAAATAATATTTTTATCTTGTCTAAGAATAGAAAGAACTGACATGCTCCTGGGATACCTATACCGAGAGGTGATATTCAGATTGTTAGCTAAAGGTTTAGGAATGACTAAGCAGTGCTCTTCTTATTTTTCAGACCTGCTACACCTTTGAAAGCAGGCCATGCTAGATCAGCTGAGAGATGAAAATGCTGACCCCAGACTGTCTGCCAGTGTTCGGCCCCTGTGTCAAGGAGAGTGCTCGTTTTCCAGGAAGGAAATAAAAGAGACCCTCAGCTTTCCACCTTGAATAAATACAACCTTTCAACTCTGACACTCAGTCTTTTTCTGAAAGGCTTTCCTACATTCTGGTGAACTTGCATTACTTGAACTTAAGATAACAAGTGGCAATGTCTTTTCAAAGCCAGTAACATAAT
Organism: Rhinopithecus bieti; assembly: GCF_001698545.2. Taxonomy (NCBI): domain Eukaryota; kingdom Metazoa; phylum Chordata; class Mammalia; order Primates; family Cercopithecidae; genus Rhinopithecus; species Rhinopithecus bieti. The sequence goes on from NW_016804530.1 coordinate 577,064, forward strand.
CCAAAGGCATGTCAAAGAATGCAGTGACTCTAGCATTTCCTAAGTGTGGGAGGCAAGAGTGACGCAAAAAGAGGCCATGCCCTACAGCATCCAAGCTCTACCAACTGATATCATCCTTGGAAAAAAGCTCTAAAGAAATCAACGGCAGTTCATTTGTTAGTCTGTGCATTCATTCATCCAAATATTAGCACATACCCCATGCCAAGCACTGTGTCGGGCTAAGGAGGAAAAAGGGACAGGCTGTACTCTAAAGGACTTCACAGCCTGTGAGGAAAGAGAAGCCAGTGAACAACCACAAGATGAATATTCTGATAAAGCCATGCCTCAGGGGTAGGGGTGGAGGTGGACTGGCCTGGGGGAGGAGGTTACATCTGAGCTGGAAAGGAGTGTGAAATTGAGAACTGGAGGTACAAAGAGAAGCAGGAGAGATAAGCAGGAGAGCACAGAGGACCTTTAGGGAAGCACTGGCAGCTTAAGCCGTCAGAGTGCAGTTGTGAAGGAACAGAGTGGCAACAGAAAAGGGGAGAGAAACAGACAGGAACCAGCTCCCAAAGGAGTTTGTAGGCCTTGCTAAAAATTTGGATTCTATCCCCAAACTATAGGGAACTAGCTAACAGGTGAATTTAAAGATTCGCCTCTTAGACTCCAGCAGAAGATGGAGGTATGGGTAGGGTGGGCAGCATGAAAATAACTGGGAGGAGTTTGGTTTGTGTCTTCCTCTGTTACACTCCAGAGATGACCAAAAAGGGGGCACTTCTCACAATGGCAGACACCATCAATTGAACCCTTTCCCAGTGAGTGTCAACATGGCCTTGAAATCCTTCTCAGTTCAGCATTCCAGAAGGTACTCCCAACTGGCAGAATGGGCTTGTAAGGTCACACTTATTTGTCACTCTGGTGCTAACGCATGAGCCCTGGGAGAGCAGGAATTTTGTTGACTTTGTATCACGGTTGTATCCTCAGTGCTTAGTGCAGTGTCTGAGGCACAGCAGTTGCTCAGTAAGTATTTCTTAAATTGAATGAATCTATCTTTCTCAATCTGCCTTTACTTATTTGTGGTCCTGACCTCACATCCTCCACCTCCGGGGACACGTGTCTCACACTGTTTAGTACTGGGATGCAGCACTTACGCTCTGCACCTCTCCGTGTATCTCTTGCAGGTCCCACTGGGTGATGGGCTGGCTAACTCAGAGACTAAATGAATTTGAGTAAAGATGTGAATGGCTGATAAGAGCTCAGTACTTTCAGAGAGAACTTGTATTTTCATAGCAGATAAGAAATGGGAATTACGCAGACTTTCTGATATCAGAGGTGGAAACTGGAAGAAATGCCTTTGAGCTTTTTCAACACCCTATCTTCCAAAGAAGAATGACAAGACTTCTTGGCATAGGTCTTTTCCAAGAATCTTTCCAAAGCAAATGGGTCCAAGAATGTAAGCCAGGAGAGCAATCTGCTAAAAAGTACTCCATACCTGCTTGTACCGCCTCTTCTGAGTATACTGCAGCCACAATTTGATACACTTGCACAGCAGTGCTATCCTGAAACAAAAGGAAGAACATCACGTTTTTAAAACTTTGTTTTAAGGCAGGTAAATCGGGTACAGTTACTTCCTGTGAGTTAAAGGCACCCCATGGGCTTATTAGTTTCATTCTAGGAGAGAGGGCAATAAGAACCTGGTATCTAATGTAACATCTGTCAACCTCTGATTCTGGACTGTGGATTGCCTACAATGTTGACAACTTTCTTGTGAAACCTAATTAGACCACCAAAAGCACAGTAGCTCTGGAGTTTAGGAAATATGTATGAAGTCCCCTAGATATCCTGAACTTTCTGGTTTCATGGCCAAAGTCTGGGGGTCCATGACATGTTGCCTCTCACACTAGGTTTTGTAAACCAGGGTTTGGAATAATATGTCCTGATAACTCTAAATGAGTCAGTTAATTACTGGAATTCTAACTCATTAAAAAATGCTTCAAAATTGGACATAAACTATGCAAATTAAGTTGATTATACTGTGCATGGAGGGAAAGGGGAGAGCAAAGAAAGGGAGGACATGTTGAACATTTCTGGCAGCAAGAAAGTTCATACTTCCTTGCTCTGCAGAGTAAGATCTTACTCCTACTTGTAGGGAGGGGACCAGGCAACTTTTATTTTTCCCTTTATACTTTCCACCCTATACATTCTGAGTTGTCCTCACAGAAATGTAGTGTTTTATTTATTTTAACTGAATGACTAGCGCTAAAATATTGACAACATTCCCTGCACACTTTAAGACCGAGTCACAAATGTCCCTGACCCTTCTCTTTAACACTAGTGCCGGGCGCGGTGGCTCACGCCTGTAATCCCAGCACTTTGGGAGGCCGAGACGGGTGGATCACAAGGTCAGGAGATTGAGACCATCCTGGCTAACACGGTGAAACCCTGTCTCTACTAAAAATACAAAAAAAAAATTAGCCGGGCGTGGTAGCAGGCGCCTGTAGTCCCATCTACTCAAGAGGCTGAGGCAGGAGAATGGTGTGAACCCAGGAGGCGGAGCTTGCAGTGAGCCAAGATCGCGCCACTGCACTCCAGCCTGGGCGACAGAGCAAAGACTCCGTCTCAAAAAAAAAACACTAGTAATGCATGAATTCTAACTTGTGAACATATTGATGCCGGTAGGACCAAGGCAGTGAGCGACCAGGCACATACTTCCGACTATGGTGGCCAAGAACTGATGCACATATGCTTATTCTATCTCCCATCTGATCAGCCAAAATCCCAACAAACGGTTTATAGCACGACCTCCACGTCAGCAGGCCTTTCTGAATCTGCCACACTAACTCATAGAAGGGCAAGCGATTACTCCTGGAAAACAGTAAGTCAGAGGCACAAAGTCCCTGAGAGCCAGGGATGAAGCCAGAGTCCCTACCTGTAGTGGTCCCAGGCAGCACGCAGTAAGGGGAGCTGCTCTCTTTCCTTTTTCTCCTCAATCTGAGACTGCCAGAGGTTCCAGAACCTGTGCAGCAGCTAAAGCACGGTAGGAAGGAAATGGAAATTTACTGAGATGAAAGGTAAAACAGTGAATCCTTACTCCAACAGACTGTGAGCTCCCCCAAAGCAGGAATTACCTCAGTTAGGAGCAGCCAACATACATTGGGCATACAAATTAATGATGGCTGAACTATAGAGCTATTCTGGGCCAACATAAAAGGCAAAAAGATGGTTCTTCCAGTCTATGGAAATCTAGATGAAGAAGCTATTCCTAATCTCACAGAAGACAAGGACATTTCGGAAAGTCATTTTGGAAATTAAAACTGATTTTATTGCATATTCCTACCTATGAAGTAGTCTTGCATAAATGTTTAATTTCAATCTAAACAAGTCCTTAGATGTAACGATTATAGGAACCATGTAGACTAAAGCAAAATTAAATGACATCAAAAGGAAACAATCAGACAAATCAAGAACATAAAACATTGGGCCGGGTGTGGTGGCTCACACCTGTAATCTCAGCACTTTGGGAGGCCGAGGTGGGCGGATCACCCGAGTTCTCAGGAGTTTGAGACCAGCCTGACCAACATGGAGAAACCCTGTCTCTACTAAAAATACAAAATTAGCCGGGCGTGGTGGCACATGCCTGTAATCCCAGCTACTTGGGAGGCTGAGGCAGCAGAATCGCTTAAACCCGGGAGGTGGAGGTTGCCGTAAGCTGAGATCACATGATTGCACTCCAGCCTGGGCAACAAGAGTGAAACTCCATCTCAAAACAACAACCAAAAAAAAAAAAAAAAAAAAAAAAAAAAAAAAAAAAAAAACCACAGAAACAAAAACAAAAGCAAACAAACAAAAACCCCACAATAAAATTCTACAAGGCTAGGCATGGTGGTGTGCACCTGTAGTCCTAGCTCCTCAGGAGGCTGAGGCAGGATATTCTCTTGAGCCCAGGAGGATGAGGCTACAATGACTATGATCGCATCACTGCACTCTAGCCTGGATGACAGAGCGAGACCCTGTCTCTAAAAAGAAATATTATAATAAAAAATAAATTGTATATACAAAATAACTGGCCTGTCCTTTTTTTAAAAACAGGCAATCATTTAAAAAAGTATACATTATGCTAAGTGAAATAAGCCAGCTGCAAAAGGACAAATACTGTATGATTACACCTATGAGGTCTCTAGAATAATCAAGTTTATAGAGACAGAAACTACAATGGTGGTTTCCAGGGGCTGAGGAAAGAGGAAATGGGTACAGAGCTTCAGTTTTGCAAGATGAAAAAGTTCTAGAGATGAATAGTGATGATGATTGCACAATGAGGATGTACATGCCACTGAACTGTACACTTAAAAATGGTTAAGGTGATAAAGTTTAAGTGATCCTGTGATCCCAGCTACTTGGGAGGCTGAGACATGAGAACTGCTTGAACTTGAGAAGCGGAGGTTGCAGTGAGTCGAGATCGCACCACTGCAGCTGCACTCCAGCCTGGGCGATAGAGCAAGACCCTGTCTCAATAAATAAATAAATAAATAAATAAATAAATAAATAATAAATAAATAAATAAATAAAGTGTATTTGGGTTGGGTACAGTGGCTCACACCTGTAATCCCAGCACTTTGAGAGAGGCTAAGGTGGGCAGATCACTTGAGCCCAGGAGTTTGAGACCAGCCTAGGCAACACAGTGGGACCCCGTCTCTATAAAAAATACAAAAATTAGCTGGGTGTGGTGGCTTATAGCTCTAGTCTGAACTACTTGGGAGGCTGAGGCAGGAGGATCACCTGAGCCTGGGAGGCTGAAGCTGCAGTTAGCCACTGCACTACAGCCTGGGTGACAGAACAACACCCTGCCTCTAAATAAGCAGAGAAAGAAAATGTGTTTGTGTCACTACATCCCCTAGGTCAAGGTTAAAATCCAAAGTCCCTCAACTTTGAGTCAACTATCCATTTTCTTAGCAAACGGATAAAAAAAAAAGGGATCAAACAAGGCAAAAATAAGAGTTTTTCTATCAATAGGTAGGGATTACCAAGGAAAATGCAAACTAAAGAGGCCGAGCACAGTGGCTCACGCCTGTAATCCCAGCACTTTGGGAGGCTGAGGCGGGCGGATCATCTGAAGTCAGGAGTTTGAGACCAGCCTGGCCAACATGGTGAAACCTCGTCTCTACTACAAATACAAAAATTAGCCAGGTGTAGTGGCGCACGCCTGTAATTCCAGCTACTCAGGAGGCTGAGGCAGGAGAGTCGCTTGAACCTCGGAGGCGGAGGCTGCAGTGAGCTTAGACCGTGCCACTGCACTCCAGCCCTGGCAACAGAGAAAGACTCTGTCAAAAAAAAAGAGAGAGAGAGAAAGAAAATGCAAACTAAGGTTTTAGAGTTGATAGTCTGGACAAATCTTGAAGCACGAAAGTCTTTTTAAAAAGAGTTCTGCTTAATTTGGCAGGACTGAAAAAAGAGCAAGAGAGAATGGCCATCAGGAGAGGTCCCTTGATACAGACGACAACCCTCACCGTGACACCATGCTGCCGGTGAGCGAGATTCCTTCTTATTTGCTGGAGATGGGCGTGGGTCACATTGTCTTTTAGGGCTCTAAAGCAAAAATACTGTGCAAAGAAAGGACACAACTGATTACAAGGACTGGAATCAGCAGCGTCTGTAAACCAAGAGCAGGTGAAGGCAGACCGCGCCTCAAATGAGGGGAGAGAAGCGTGGTCACAGCTTCTCATAGCTGTTATTTCCCTGAGTGTTTCTCTACTTTGAGATTCACCTGGGAGTCTAACACAAGCCAGCCTGCGCAGCAGGCACTTAATAAATATTTGCTGAACCCTCCCTGCTGTCCATCTATACTGCACAAGAACAAACACACCCACACCAGGAGAGAACCCCATGATCCACACGACAATTCTACAGACCAAGGTAAACATCAACTGTTGCCTGTCAGAAAAAGACAGACTTTTTGTCCGTGGTGGTTTTGTGTTTTTGTTTGTTTACCATATGGGCTCAGTGCGTACATTTATATGATTATAAATGCAGTGCTGCTAAAATGGAAGAAGGAATCTTTAGTGAAAGGAAGGGCTGGGGTTGGGCCAGGATGGACCTGGATCCAGCTCCATCAATAAAGCCTAAAAGGCCAGGTGCAGTGGCTCACACCTGTAATCCCAACACTTTAGGATGCTGAGGCAGGAGGACTGCTTGAGCACAGGAGTTCAAGACCAGCCTGGCCAACAGAGGGAGACTCTGTATAAAAAACTAAAATATTAGGCCTGGCACCTGTAATCCCAGCACTTTGGGAGGCTGAGGTGGGTGGATCACGAGGTCAGGAGATCAAGACCATCTTGACTAACACAGTGAAACTCCATCTCTACTAAAAATACAAAAAATTAGCTGGGCATGGTGGCGGGCACCTGTAGTCCCAGCTACTCGGGAGGCTGATGCAGGAGAATGGCATGAACCCAGGAGAATGGTGTGAACCCCGGAGGCAGAGCTTGCAGTGAGCCGAGATCACGCCACTGTACTCCAGCCTGGGAGACAGAGCGAGACTCTGTCTCAAAAAAAAATAAAATAAAATAAAATAAATCTAAAAAATTAGTTGGACATGGTAGCATGTGCCTGTGATCCCAGCTACTTGGGAGGCTGAGGTGGAAGGATCACTTGAGTCCAGGAGTTCAAGGCTGCAGCAAGCTATGATTGTAACATGGCACTTTAGCCTGGGTGACAGAGTACTCTAATAATAATAATAATAATAATAATAATAATAATAATAATGATGATGCTTCAACAGTGGGCATGGTGGCACACACCTATAGTCCCAGCTACTCAGGAGGCTGAGGTGGGAGGATTGCTTGAGCCCAGAAGTTTGAATCTAGCCTGGACAACATAGTGAGACCCCATCCCTAAAAAANCCAGGAGAATGGTGTGAACCCCGGAGGCAGAGCTTGCAGTGAGCCGAGATCACGCCACTGTACTCCAGCCTGGGAGACAGAGCGAGACTCTGTCTCAAAAAAAAATAAAATAAAATAAAAATAAATCTAAAAAATTAGTTGGACATGGTAGCATGTGCCTGTGATCCCAGCTACTTGGGAGGCTGAGGTGGAAGGATCACTTGAGTCCAGGAGTTCAAGGCTGCAGCAAGCTATGATTGTAACATGGCACTTTAGCCTGGGTGACAGAGTACTCTAATAATAATAATAATAATAATAATAATAATAATAATAATGATGATGCTTCAACAGTGGGCATGGTGGCACACACCTATAGTCCCAGCTACTCAGGAGGCTGAGGTGGGAGGATTGCTTGAGCCCAGAAGTTTGAATCTAGCCTGGACAACATAGTGAGACCCCATCCCTAAAAAATAATAATGCCTCACAAATTGGCTAAGCAAAGCTGATTTGCCCATATTTCCCCAAGCCTTAGGCTTCAATTTTCTGAGACAGAAGTGAAGATATCAGACTGGATTAGGGGTTTTCATACTGTGCTTTGTGGAGCCCCACAGGCTCCTGAAAACATTCGAAGACCACCTCGTATAGCAAGGGAAGGGAACAGTAGCAGGTAGAACAGGGACAGACTCCCTGACATGCTTCAACCACAACATGGCTACTTTGACCTATTTTATAGATGAGGCTTCCGCCACTCAAAAGGGGTTTTCCCATGTAAAAAAAAAAAAAAGCTCAGGACTAAATCTCTGAGGTTCCTTTATAGCTCCAAACCCCTCTGACCCTACACCATTAGCACCTGTAATTCAAAATGAAAACAGGGACACCTACAATGAAAGGAGGGTTTCATGACTAAAACTCACCCATAGCTGACTGCGTTTAATGAAGGTGATAGGGGTCAGGGTACCCCAAGAGTGGATACCCAAGCAAGGCTGCCGAGTGGAGCCATGCCAGGATGCAGGGCTCTTACCAGCTGGCTGTGCCTGTGGTGCTCTTCTGCCATCTCACACTGGGCAGCTTCTTCTGCACACAGCAGCATGTCTGCCAGGAAGTGAAGGCCTCCAGTCTCAACAAGGTTCTGGCCCCTAAACAGTGCATTCTCAGCAAGCCACCTGAAGGGCCGTGGCTATCGGGGATAACACACGTGCCAGGTGGGCTGAGGTCCACCTCTGTCTACTCCTGATGACCCAAGGAAGCAGTGGGCAAAGGGAAACCCCGTCAGTTACTGATCAAACATCTGGTCTTGCACTTCTCCCCTTGAATGCTCATGAGATGAGAGGCAAAAAATACCTGAGATAAACTGCTACCAATTTCAGTAAACATTTAGAAATCACCATATCTAAAGCAGAATCTGCTCCTTTTTCTGTAACCACTGTTTTGGAATCACAATCCAGTCAGATGTCTGAGCTCAAAACCTTAGTTATTTTCTTTTCTTTTCTTTTTTTTTTTTTTTTTTTTTTTTTGAGATGGAGTCTCGCTCTGTCACCCGGGCTGGAGTGCAGTGGCCGGATCTCTGCTCACTACAAGCTCCGCCTCCCGGGTTTATGCCATTCTCCTGCCTCAGCCTCCCGAGTAGCTGGGACTACAGGCACCCGCCACCTCGCCCGGCTAGTTTTTTGTATTTTTTAGTAGAGACGGGGTTTCACCGTGTTAGCCAGGATGGTCTCGATCTCCTGACCTCGTGATCCGCCCGTCTCGGCCTCCCAAAGTGCTGGGATTACAGGCTTGAGCCACCGCGCCCGGCCAAACCTTAGTTATTTTCAAACCTTTTCTCCTCCCACTCTCATCTAATCGGTCGCCAAGTCCATCTGCTCTCTTCCTAAATCTCTTGGCTCTCTCCATCCCCTCCTGCTCTTCTGTCCCCACCCCCAACACCCTGCAGTTCATCCGACTCATCCCTTACATAGACTGGTAAGTGAGCCTCCTCCCATAACTGGTCTCCCACCGGTGCTAGCCTCTCTCCGCTAATCCAGAATTATCCTTTCCAACGCACAAATCTGACTGCATTTCTTTTCCTTTTTTTTTTTTTAAGAGACTGGGTCTCACTCTGTCACCCAGTCTGGAGGGCAAGGGTGCCATCATAGTTCACTGTAGCCTCAAACTCCTGGGTTCAAGTGATCCCCCTAAAGCACTCGGATTACAGGTGTGAGCCACTGCCTCCAGCCTCTTCTCTTCTTAAAAACCTCTGATGCCAGGTGTGATGGTGTGTGCCTGTAGTTCCACCTACTTGGGAGGCTGAGGAGGGAGGATTGCTTAAGTCCAGGAGTTCAAGACTGTAGTAAGCTACCATTGTGCCTGTGAAAGCCACTGCACTCCAGCCTGGGCAACATGTGAGCCTGTCTCTAAATTTTAAAAAGTTAAAAAACCTCCAGAGGTTCCTGCATCTACCTTCCCACCATCTATACCTCTACAGCTCACTAGATTCTTGAATGCTTTTCCTCACCTCTAAACCTGCATAAATGTCATTCATTTTTGCCTTTTCCAATCTTCTGCAGTCTTCCCCTAAGACATCAACCTTCCCAACTTCTCATCTCCTATGACTTAAATTCTGCACAAACATTACCTCCTTGGCTGAATCTCCACAGTCGCTCTCACAGGACTTGATACAAACCTTTATGACAGTAGTTATCATGCCATATTTAAAGATCCATTTTCATGTTTATTTTCCCCACTAGACAATGAACTATCATTAATCTGAGCTTCCTCGTATCCAAGAATTTAAGCAGGAGTTTACACAAAGCAAGACTTTGATGAACAAAGAAAATGTGTGGATGAACATCCTAGGCAGTCCAAATTCTTATACTTGGGCACACAGTATGGTAGGGATAGTGATTAAGAATATGGCTGGGTGGCCAGGCATGGTGGCTCACGTCTGTAATCTCAGCACTTTGGGAGGCCGAGGCGGGTGGATCACCTGAGGTCGTCAGGAGTTTGAGACCAGCCTGGCCAACATCTAGAAACCCCGTCTCTACTAAAAATACAAAAAAAAAATTAGCCAGGCATGGTGGTGCATGCCTGTAATCCCAGCTACTCGTGGGGCTGAGGCAGGAGAACTGCTTGAACCAGGGAGGCGGAGGTTGTGGTGAGCCAAGATTGGGCCATTGCACTCCAGCCTGGGCAGCAAGTGCGAAACTCCATCTTAAAGAAAAAAAGAAAAAAAGAAGCATATGTACACAGGGCTGGACGCGGTGGCTCATGCCTGTGATCCCACTACTTTAAGAGGCTGACTGAGGCAAGTGGATCACTTTGGGTCAGGAGTTTGAGACCAGCCTGGCCAACATGGAGAAACCCCATGTCTACTAAGAGCACAAAAATTAGCTGGGCGTGGTGGTGGGCGTCTGTAATCCCAGCTACTCAGGAGGCTGAGACAGGTGAATCGCTTGAACCCGATAGGTGGAGGTTGCAGTGAGCTGAGATGGCACCACTGCAATTCAGCCTGGGTGACAGAGCGAGACTCTGTCTCAAAAAAAAAAAGAAGAGGCTGGGTGTGGTGGCTCATGCCTGCATGCCTGTAATCCCAGCACTTTGGGAGGCTGAGGCAGGTGGATCACCTGAGGTCAGGAGTTCAAGACCAGCGTGGCCAACATGGCGAAACCCCATCTCTACTAAAAATGCAAAAATTAGCCAGACATGGTGGCACATGCCTGTAATCCCAGCTACTCGGGAGGCTAAGGCAGGAGAATCGCTTGAACTCGGGAGGCAGAGATCGCAGTGAGCCGAGACTGTGCCACTGTACCCCAGCCTGGGTGACAGAGCAAGACTCCATCTCAAAAAAAAAAAAAAAAAAAGAATATGTACACAGGAGTTAAAGGCCCAGGTTTTGAAAATCCTGAATCTGCCAATGACTTGTGACTTTAAAATACACTCAACTCCTCTGAATCTGTTTCCCTGTCTGTAGAATGACAATAGTGACACCTACTCCACAGCACTGCTATGAGGATGAAGCATAGTGTCTGCTACATAGTAAAAGCGCAATAAATGGAAGCTTATGGTCACGGTGACAGTATCACCAAGAAAAAGCCAGTGGTGGCTATTTCCACCACCTGGTGGGTAGAGAAAAGCACTTATATTATAATACCAAAAAATGTTCATCAGAAAGTGGGATTACCTCTGAGGGAAAAGAAAAAGAATGCAATCAGGGAGAAGCAGATAGGTGTGCTAGCAAGGTTCTATTTTGAAAGTTGGGTAATAAGATACATAGTTGTTCATTTTATTATTTTTAAACTATAAATATATAAGTACTCTTTTTATACACAATCCCAATTAAACAAAAAATTTTAAGACTGCCAACAGAGAAAAGGCTGTTTTAAATCATTTGGCAATTGTTTCCCATGTATCTCATGACTTTCGTTTCACATGCTGCTAAGCTCCTGCTGTCCTGGCTGAGGCAATGGACAGCCTGGGTATCTGAAAGGATACAGTGTTTCCAGTGAGTAAAGGTGCGCCGCAGGGCCATCTTCCTGGCCAGTTTCTCCACCTGGGCATGGTAGGCATACAAGCTCTGCCTCTGCTCCCAGGCCTGCTGCCAGTCACAGAAGTGTATCTGGAGCACGGTGACATGATGGAATCGCTCAGCCATCTCTGCAACAGAGAAATAACTGCTGCTCCCTCAAGGTTAGAAGATGAGGCTGGAAAACATCTTTAAGCACAGCTCTGCAACCCCGACTGACTGCGCCGGAGAGCAGGGCTGTTCAGGCCCACACACACACACACACACCCTGCTAAAAAGTTTTTTTTTTTTTTTTTTTTTTGAGTTGGAAGCTGTCGCTCTGTCGCCCAGGCTGGAGTGTAGCAGCACTCACTGCAACCTGTGCCTCCTGGGTTCAAGCAATTCTCCTGCCTGACTCCCGAGTTGCTGGAATTACAGGCATGCGCCACCACCCCTCGCTGATTTTCTGTATTTTAGTGGAGACGGGAGTTTCACCATGTTGGCCAGGCTGGTCTCAAACTCCTGACCTCAGGTGATCTGCCCGCCTCAGCCTCCCACAGTGCTGGGATTACAGACGTGAGCCACCACGCCCGGCCAAAATACAAGTTTTTTTAAACCTTGCAAAGTCACTAGAAATCCCTGAGTTATATCTCCTCTCTCCAAGGAAAGAGAAAAGGTCTGTGATTTTAGGGAGGAGGGTGCTATTACATCAAAGGGCTGAGGCTTCTGGTTAGATACTGGTAAACAGGAATGATAACTGTTGCTTTCAAAAGGACTGTTTTACTTTTGCTTCTAAACAAATGACTCCTGGATAGGACTTAGAGATTGAGTTAATGACATAAAATTCAGCTGCCATGCTGGCATAGGCTTTTTTGAGCTTTCAGCCAACCTGATCCTGGCTGCCAGCTTCATCTCCTTTTAATGCTACTCAGATAATGGTCTGATGAGCTAGGGCCAGGGAAGGGGATAGGAATCAGACCTGGAATTTGAATGCTGTAACTGGAGGCAGGCGTTAGTCTATAGCTTATCATGTTAAACAGCTTAATGCCTTCACATTTCAGGACTGGGCAACTGGACTGCTGGTCTGGGGTCACTATCCTCCAAAGAACACATTCGAACTCTCCCAAGAGACAGTGTTGGCAGCCTAAGAGATTTCTGCAGCGAGGTTTGGCTGAATGCCAGAGACCCCTAACCCAGTGTCTAGCACAGTGCTTGACTCACTTGGGTATAAACTCAATAAACTTAACTTAAAAAGTGTACCAGTGTTCACATTTCTGTGTATTATTACTTCTGAATCTAACTGGGAAACAAAACCATATAAACAATATCCAAACAACTTGATATCAAAATCACATGTATTTGCATAATTGGAGACAAACAGAAACTCTCCAAATATCTATTAATAGAAGAATGGCTAGGTATATTAAGGTAAGCCATCCTACAAAATATGAATAGTTGTTAAAAAAAATAATAACATTCATAGCTGGGCGCAGTGGCTCATGCCTGTAATCTCAGCACTTTGGGAGGCTGAGGCGGGTGGATCACAAGCTCAGGAGATCAAGATTCTCCTGGATAACATGGTGAAACCCCGTCTCTATTAAAAATAAAAAAATCAGCAGGGCACCATGACAGGTGCCTGTAGTCCCATCTTCTCAGGAGGCTGAGGCAGGAGAATGGCATGAACCTGGGAGGCGGAGCTTGCAGTGAGTGGAGATCACGCCACTGCACTCCAGCCTGGGCGACAGAGCGAGCCTCCATCTCAAAAAAAAAAAAAAATTATGATAAATACTTAAGATGTAGGAAAATGTTGATTAACTGTGTGGAAAAAAGCAAGATACAAAGCCATAGGTTATCAACATATTAATCAAAATAATTACAATACTTACAGCATAATGAAAACCCTATTTAGATAAAAAATATACAGAAGAGGCCGGGTGCAGTGGCTCACGCCTGTAATCCCAGCACTTTGGGAGGCCAAGGCAGGGGGATCACCTGAGGTCAGGAGTTCAAAACCAGCCTGGCCAACGCGGTGAAACCCCATCTTTACTAAAAATACAAAACTTAGCTGGGCGAAGTGGTGGGCATCTGTGATCCCAACTACTCAGGAGGCTGAGGCAGAAGAATCACTTGAACCCAGGAGGCAGAGGTTGCAGTGAGCTGAGATTGCGCCACTGCACTCCAGCCTGAGCAACAAGAGCAAAACTCTGTCTCAAAAAAAACTCTATCTATAGATAGATAGATAAAGATATATAAATAAAAGGCCAAAGGGAAATAAATGTGACTCAAGGATGATGTATTTTCCTCCTTAATCTCCTTTTACCAACATTGCTGGAGTAACATCATTATATTACTACTTAGTACAGTAGCAATGGCAGCAGGAGAGTGGAAATTGTGACCAGATCCTCTGTCTCGAGAGCCTGGAGCTTCCTACTCACCATTCTGTTGTCTCTTTACTCTGCGAACTTGCAGGTATTCAAGCCAGGCCTTCAGAAATCTCCGTTTTTGCCAGTGCCGATGGTGTTTCACCGCAGAGACAACCTTCTGTTTCTCCTTCTGGACATACAGGAGCTGTTCCCGCCACTGTGACCAAGCCTGAAAACCAGAGAAGAGGCAATAGTCAAAGGAGAGGTAGGAAAACAGGGTGAAGAACAGGTGGAAAGGGAAAAGAGAAAGACACACACACTGGAAAGGCTGAAATTAGAAATAAGGAAGTGGCAATCCCCTAGCGCGATCATAAGCTATGGGATTGTGGGGTAAAAGGGTCTTTAAGAGGGACATTCTGCTTTCAAAAGTAATTTTTTTCTGGATTAAAAAAAAAAGCAGCAGCAGAAGAAAATCAGCAAGCAGATGCCAGGCGCAGTGGCTCATGCCTGTAATCCCAGCATTTTGGGAGGCCGAGGCAGGCAGAGCACCTGAGGTCAGGAGTTTGAGACCAGCCTGCCCAACATGGCGAAACCCCATCTCTACTAAAAATACAAAAACTTAGCTAGGCATGATGGTGGGTGCCTGTAATCCCAGCTACTCAGGAGGTTGAGGCAGGAGAACTGCTTGAACGCGGGAGGCGGCGGTTGCAGGGAGCTGAGATCACACCACTGCACTCCAGCCTGGGCTACAAGAGTGACCAACTCAAAACAAAAACAAGCAGACAAGGAGCAGAAACAATCCGAGGGGTGACATAATTCATTTAGATTTGGGATAGGGGAGGGTCTGCCTTTTCTTCCAAAGTCAGAGGATGCTTACTGTGAAGTGGTCCTTTTTCAGGCAGATTAGTTCCAGGGATGCCTATCTATAGAAGCTAAGGGTCTACAAGGGTCTATAAATGCACACCCTTAGATCAGTGATAATGCATGTCCTAATCTGAAGATGACTTAGACAAAGATTTCATATCTTTTCTTCAACCTGTCATACCTCTCCTCTCCCTCCTCACAACTGAATACCATCGTTCCCATTTCACTAAGAAATAAAAGCAATCAAAAGAAAATTTCCTCAAGGTCCACCATGTTTAACCACCCACCTGCCCACGGGCTCTGTCTTCTCTCTCTCCTGCTACTCTGCTACTCTGGATAAACCGTCCATCCTCCCACCAAAGTCAGTCCCCTCCCAACCCTGTCCCGCTCTGGCTACATCGCATCTTCCTAAGTTTACCGCCTTGGCAGTTGCCCTCTTATAAATCACCAGTTTTCACTCTCTATAGATTTTTGAAATCAGCATATCGATGTGTTATTATTTTCCCCATCCTAAAAAAATTTCTTCAGGATGTAACAACTAAAAGCAATGGGTGACCTTTGATTAGACTATGGAAATGAAAATAGCAACAATAAACAGTTTGAATGTGAACTGCATGTTACATATTATCCTATCAATATTAAATTTCTTGGAATACAATAATGATATTATGGTTATGTGGGAGACTGCCCTTTTTAGGAGATACAAGCTTTAAGATAAACTTTGTGTCTATAATTTTAGAGCAGGTTGAGGCTGCAGTGAGCAGTGATCACACCACTGCACTCTAGTCTGGGCGACAGAGTGAGACCCCGTCTCAAAAAAATCAAACCAAACCAAACCAAACCAAACCAAAAAACCACAATGTTTAGGTTAAACTGGGTGAAACACAGTATCTACCTTTTCTATGATTTGGTGTTTGTCAAAAATAAAAAGTTGTGGGGGGAAGATTGCCATCACAAAATTACTTTCTGAAAGGAATAAACCAGTGATTCTCAAAGAAAGCAACACCCCTCTCTAGACTCTAGACCACACTGTGCCACCCAGCTAACACTTTGGTTCTTTCTGTTTCAAGCTCCTCAAAAGAGCTATTTTCTAATCTCTGTCTCCCAGGCAGGCCTTCTTGAGCCCACTCCCACGGCTTACTGAATGAAACCGCTCTTATCAAGTGCATTGGCAATCTCCACGTTGCTCAATCCAAAGGTAAGATTTCAGTCCTCATCTCCCTTGATCTGCCAGAAGTGTCTGACAAAGCCTCCTCCTTCCTTCACCTGGCTTTTGGGATGTGTCCGGGTCCCTGCTTTATGTGGCTGACTCCCACCTCTGTGCAACTCGCAGGCTCAGCCCTAGAACCTCTCCTCTAGCTACACTCACTCCCTTTATTTTTTCACACACCCTAGTAGGTTTTTTTTAAAAAAGAGATGGGGTCTATGTTGTCCAGGCTGGTCTTGAACTCCTGGATTCAAGCAATCCTCCCGCCTCAGCCTCCCAAAGTGCTGGGATTTACAGGCATGAGCCACTGCACCCCGCCCACTCTAGTAACTTTACATACCATCTGCCTACTGAGAACTCCTGAATTTCCCAAACGTACCTCCTATCCTGGCCCCATCCTCAATATTCCACACATATATCCCAATATCCCACTGCTTCCTTAACATATCTTCTTGTGGATATTCAAAAGGCCTATCAGGCTGAAGATACAGAGGCCAGAATTGGGCTCCTCCTAATTTCTTTCCACCAACCTGCTTCTCCTGCAGTCTTTCCTATTTCAGTAAATGGCACTCCATTGTTACAATTCCCTAGGCCAAAACTTGGAAGTCATCTTGGACGCTAAAACTTCGTATCTCATCCATACATCTTTTAAAGATGTCGGTTACATCTTTTAAAAATATCCAGAATCCAACTACCGTCTTCTTATCATCTTTGTGCAAAATCTCACCTGGAATTTCATAATAGCTTCTTACCTGTTCTCCCTGTTTATATCCTTGATCATCTCTGGTTATTTATTTATTTATTTAGAGACAAGGTCTCACTCTGTCACCCAGACTGTCAGACTGAAGTGCAGTGGCAAGAATACTGCTCACTGCAGCCTCAACCTCCTGGGCTTAAGCAATCTTCCTGCCTCAGCCTCCTGAGCAGCTGGGACCACAGGAATGCACCACCATGCCCAGCTAATTTTTTTTTTTTTTTTTTTTTTTGAGACAGGGTCTTGTTCCATTGCCCAGGTTAGAGGGCAGTGGTGCAATCATAGCTCACTACAGCCTCAACTTTCCAGACTCAGGTAATCCTCCTACTTAGTCTCCTGAGTAGCTGGGACTACAGACACGTGCCACCATACCAGGATAATTTTTTGTATTTTTTGTAGAGACAGGGTTTTACCTTGTTGTCCAGGCTGGTCTCAAATGCTAGGGCTCAAGCTGTCCACCTGCCTTGGCTTCCCAAAGTGCTGGGATTACAGACATCTGCCACCATGCCTGGCTCTGATGCATTCCTAACACAACAGCCAGAGTGGTCCTTTTCGGTTTGCTTTAATTGTTAGGTCACTTAAATCTCTCTGTTTTATTTGACAATTTCCCTTCCTGCTTTTTTTTTCTCTTTCATGCCATCAATCTACTAGAGAAATCAAGTCATCTATCCTATAAAATGTCCTACATTTTGGATGTGGCTGACCGTAATCTCGAGGTGTCTTTAACTTGTTACTCTGACCCCTGTATTTCCTATAAACTGAGAGATTCGCATTAGGCTTGGAGTCATGTTCAATTTTTTAGGCAAGAACAGTTCATGAATGCGGCTGGGTACTTCCACTTACATAGTATCATGAGGCGCATCATGTCTGGCTGCCATAGTTGTAGCAATACCAAGACTGTTTGGTGGATTCAGATGGCAGGTAGCCAGATTTCTCCTGTATTTTCCCACCATCCTCTCACCTAGTGATGGCTGCCTAGATCTGTGTCCTCATTAGAGGTGGCAAAACAGCAATTTTCTATTCTAGTACTCCTTCTGCATTTATTAACTGAAATTCTATAAAGAAGACTTCTCTCTCATTAACCCTCTGGTTTCTTGGAGTTAACAGTTTATACAGGAAACGTGGGATAAATGCTTAATTTTTTGCCTTAATTTTTTTTTTTTTTTGGAGACGGAGTCTCGGTCTGTCGCCCAGGCTCGAGTGCAGTGGCCGGATCTCAGCTCACTGCAAGCTCCGCCTCCCGGGTTTATGCCATTCTCCTGCCTCAGTCTCCCCAGTAGCTGGGACTACAGGCGCCCGCCACCTTGCCTGGCTATTTTTTGTATTTTTTAGTAGAGACGGGGTTTCACCGTGTTAGCCAGGATGGTCTCGATCTCCTGACCTCGTGATCCGCCCGTCTCAGCCTCCCAAAGTGCTGGGATTACAGGCTTGAGCCACCGCGCCCGGTTGCCTTCATTAATTTTTAAAGAATTGAGTTACTCCACTAACAACCCAAAATCACGACTGATGAGTTCCACTTTCTTTTAAAGTTATTTCAAATGCATGAATTTTATGTACTTGATGTTTTCAATCTATTGGGCTCAAGTGATCCTCCTGCCTCAGCTTCCTGAGTAGCTGGGACTACAGACACCACCATGCCTAGCTTATTTTTTAATGCTCAAACTTTTCTATCTTAAGCCCCGGGAACCCTTCCAAATTGGTCCCTGAGTCCTTCTGACACAATTCCATTAGCTTTTGTTAAGTTCCTCAGTCTTCAGCACACTATGTCCTAGGTGTATCTTGTCTATTTCCTGCCCCAGACCTATAATCAGCCATTTCTCTAAAAAGCCCTGCTTCTTATTAGTGGGAAATAGTTAAGACCACAACTTGGGCACTGGGGATACTAAACGCTATATTACTGGTCATTGCTTCTAAGTCTTTTCAGTAAATAGTTAGAAATGCTTTTTTTTTTTTCTTTTTTTGAGACAAGGTCTCATGCTGTCACCCAGGCTGGAGTGCAGTTGGCACAATCTCGGCTCACTGCAACCTCTGCCTCCTGGATTTGAGTGATTCTCGTGCCTCAGCCTCCTGAGTAGCTGGGATTACAGGTGCCCACCACCACCATGCCTGGCTAATTTTTTTATATGTTAAGTAGAGATGGGTTATCACCATGTTGGCCAGGCTGTTCTCGGACTCCTGACCTCGGGTGATCCACCTGCCTCTGCCTCCCAAAGTGCTGGGAGCCACCGTGCCAGGCCAGAAATGTATTTATGGTTATATATACACATATATACACACACACACATATATATATACACATACACATATATATACACATACATATATAATTGAGTCCATATTGATATTTACAGTTACAATTGCAGATTTAATTTCTTTAATTTTTATACTTGTAATCTTTTCTATTGAAGATCTTTATTCCTAACAACACTGCCATAATTATTTGCTTTACCTTACAATGTAACTACAATACTTTCAATATAACAATTTCAAACCTCCTAGTAACAATAACACTTGTTTAATAAGAATGTGGTTTTAGATTTCTTAGCAGTTCATTATGTCCTTTTAACACATTCCACCAGGGTGAACAGTCAAAATACTGTATTTTAAAGTTACTTGAAGTAATTATTTTCTGTGTAGTCATTGCCACAAACTTGATATGTTTATTTCAGTTTGTTTTGAAAATATATCAATTGCTTTTTTATTTACTCTTGCTTTGTAATTATATAAAATATTTGCATAGTTCCGAAGTTAAAACTATGTAACAAAGTCAATTCACAGAAGTATTCTATTCCTATACTCTTCCTTCCCTCCTCCTATAGGTAACCATTTTTTGGTAAGTTTTTCACTTATTTTTCCATTATTCCTTCTTGAAAATATAAACAAACACAGACACACACACACACACACCACAAACACACAGACACACATTCATATATATCCTTCCCTTTCTTACTCCAAAAGCAGTACACTATGAATCAGAGAATCCTGTTAAGAGGTAGGTACGGCCGGGTGCGGTGGCTCAAGCCTGTAATCCCAGCACTTTGGGAGGCCGAGACGGGCGGATCACGAGGTCAGGAGATCGAGACCATCCTGGCTAATACGGTGAAACCCTGTCTCTACTTAAAATACAAAAAACTAGCCGGGCGACGAGGCGGGCGCCTGTAGTCCCAGCTACTCGGGAGGCTAAGGCAGGAGAATGGCATAAACCCGGGAGGCGGAGCTTGCAGTGAGCTGAGATCCGGCCACTGCACTCCAGCCTGGGTGGCAGAGCAAGACTCCGTCTCAAAAAAAAAAAAAAAAAAAAAAAGAGGTAGGTACAATCATGTTACTCCTCTGCTCAGAGCCAGCAGCTCTTCAGCTTCCCAGGAATAAAAGTCAAAGCCTTTTTTCTCAGGTGCTGCCTGCAAGGCCCTACGTTCTGGTTGTTACCTCATGATCTCATCCTTCCTACTCTCCTTCTCAAGCTCAGCAATATGAGATATATCAAATTCATAGATGAAATGACTCAATATGACAATTTTTCTAACCTAATAAGCTGTCAGTATATTGCAATACAAATCCTAATAGGCTTAGCCAGGTGCGGTAGCTCACGCCTGTTAATTCCAGCACTTTGGGAGGCCAAGGCAGGCAGATCACGAGGTCAGGAGATCGAGACCCTCCTGACTAACACGGTGAAAACCCATCTCTACTAAAAATACAAAAAATTAGCTGGGTGAGATGGTGGGCACCTGTAGTCCCATCTACTTGGGAGGCTGAGGCAGGAGAATGGTGTGAACCTGGGAGGCAGAGCTTGCAGCGAGCCAAGATCGCACCACTGCACTCCAGTGGGTGGGTGACAGAGCAAGACTCTGTCTCAAAAAAAAAAGAAAAAAAAAAATCCTAGTAGGCTTTGCTATAGAACTTGACAAGTTGATCCTAATATTAATAACAAAGAGTACAGAAGAACAATTAAGACAAGTTTAAAAACAAAACAAGAATAAAGGGGATTCTTTCAAATATAGAGCCTTAAGAGCTATATGTCGAGTAGGAATAGTAATAAACAGCTAGCATTTATCAAGCATTTCCATATTCCAAGCATTGCTCTGAGTATATTATTAAGAACTGGATCATCCTACTAAAGCCTCAACAATCTCATGAGGTACGTACTTTTATGATCTACTTACAGATAAGAATTCTGAGGTACAAACAAGGTGAAATAACTCATTCAAAGGCACAAAGCTAATAGGTGATAGAGGCAGAATTCCACTGGACAGTCGTAAGAACCTACACTCTTGCTTACCTGCTTCATCAAATCATAACTAAAAGAATATGGTATTTGTATGGTATGGATAGACAAATACATGAATGGAAGAGAGCCGAGAAACAGATCTGTGAATAATTAAAAGAAACTGGGGGCCAGGCATGGTGGCTCATACCTGTAATCCCAGCACTCTGGGAGGCAAAGACAGGTGGATCAGGAGTTCAAGACCAGCCTGGTCAATATGGTGAAACCCCATCTCTACTAAAAATACAAAAATTAGCCGGATGTGGTGGCGCACACCTGTAGTCCCAGCTACTTGGGAGGCTAAGGCAGGAGAATCGCCTGAACCTGGGAGGCGGAGGTTGCAGTGAGCTGAGATCGCACCACTGCATGGAGTCTCAAAAGAAAAAAAAAGGATGCTCTCAGTAGTATCGTTCATAATTATAAAAAGCAGAAGTAGTCAACAGTCCATCAGTAAGCAGATAAACTGTGCCTTGTTTATACAATGGCATAATATACACAGTTAATAAATTTCTGTCTATCCACATAGATAGGGCCAAGCAGGGTGGCTCAGGCCTGTAATCCCAGCACTTTAAGAAGCCAAGGTATGAGAATTGCTTGAGGCTGCGAGTTAAAGAACAGCCTGGGCAACAGAGAAAGACCCTGTCTCTATTTTTAAAAAGGAAGAAAGCAATCACATAGCCAAACCTCAAAAATATACCATTGCACTAAAAAAACAAGTTGCAAAGTACAGTATGACACCATTCATAAATGTCCCAACTACACAAAGCCATATCATTTACTTATTTATTTTTGAGACAGGGTCTTGCTCTATTGTCCAGGCTGGAGTGCAGTGGCATGATCAATGGCTCACCACAGCCTTGACCTCCCAGGTTCAAGTGATCCTCCAACCTAAGCCTCCCAAATAGCTGGTACAACAGGCATGCACGTCTAGCTGATTTTTTTTTTTTTTTTTTTGTACAGATGGGGTCTCATTATGTTGCCTAGTCTGGTCTTGAACTCCTAAACTCAAGTGATCCTCTTATTTTGGCCTCCCAAAGTCCTGGTATTCAGGCGTAGGTCACCGTGGCCTCTCCCACCTCTTTTAAAGTGATAGGGTCTCATTATATTGCCCAGGCTAGCCTCAAACACTTGACCTGAAGTGATCGTCCTGCCACAGCCTCCCGAGTAGACAGGACTACAGGAGTGCACCACGCATTTATTCTTTAAGGATATGTGCACATATTTTTACAAGAAAAAAGAATACAGGAGAACAATCATACCAGAATCAAGAGTGGCTATCTCTAAGGAGGAGAGGTACTAGAAGGGAGGGAGGGAGGGTAGAGCTTTGGCAGTGTCCATTCCATTAAATTTTGTTACTTTAAAAAATTCTGGGCCAGGCACGGTGGCTCACTGTTGTAATCCCAGCACTTTGGGAGGCTGAGGCAGGCAGATTGCCTGAGCTCAGGAGTTAGCGACCAGCCTGGGCAACATGGTGAAACCCCATCTCTACTAAAATACAAAAAATTAGCCGGGCGTGGCGGCATGCGTCTGTAGTCCCAGCTACTTGGTAGGCTGAGGCAGGAGAATTGCTTGAACCCAGGAGGCGGAGGTTGCAATGAGCCGAGATCGTGCCACTGCATTCCATTCTGAGTGAGAAAGCAAGTAATACTCTGCCTCAAAAAAAAAAAAAAAAGATAATGATGCAGCTTTCTGGCTGCTTAGGTTAAAACCTGGCTCTAAGCTTCACTATACATATGACCCTGGTTCAAGTTATTTAACCTTCCCGGTTTTCTTAACAATAACATGGGACTTTTTAAAAAGGTTTGTGAAAATTAGATAATGCACGTAGAGTACTTAGTCCAGCACCTAATGCAAGTAGACAACAATAAAAGCTACTTCTTCTTTTTTGTTTTTCAGACAGGGTCCCATTCTGTCACTCAGGCTGCAGTTGCTGCTGCTATTGGTACTGTTATTATTATTGGCTGTGTCTCTTATTTCCTTGCTATTGCCTCAGAAGACCTTACAAGTTCAGAGGTCAGCAAACTTTTTCTTAAAGGGTCAGAAAACAAATAGTTTAGTTTTTGTAGGCCATAAGGTCTCTTTTGCAACTACTGTACACTGCCCTTGTAATCGGAAAGCAGCCACAGATGATACATAAATGAATGGGTGTAACAGCATCCCAATAAAACTTTATTTACAAAAACAGAAAGCAGCGCAAATTTGGCCTATGAGCCAGTTTGCTGATCACTGATCTAGATGACTATATATGTTATTTGCATGTGATTTGCACATATTCGTATGGACTATACAATTTGTTGTTAGAATAAGAAGATACTATTCCTACCTTTGGAAACAGGCACTAATTTTTTTTTTCCTCTTCCCGGTTCTATTTCCTATAACTTACTTGGCAGCTCTGTAAGTACCCAGCAGACATAAAAACATGACAAGAATTCAGAGAATATATCAAAGGATAAGAAAGTTTTAGTACAGGCCTTAGTCCTTTATGATTGACAAAAAAAGCTAGGGGCTTGCCTAAAAGAACACTCTAAGACAATCAAAACTATAAAGCAGCAGCAGCCAGGTTTTCTTTTCAGTTTTAGTTTCTTTTCTGCCTCAATTATTTTCTGATTTGCTGTAGGAAAACAGTAATGAGGAAATCAGAGTATATTGCTGTTTCTCTAAACATGTTTATAACTAATTCATAAATCCCTCTCCAGCTCCACAATTACCAGAAGCACTCTGGAAGCCACTGATCTAGGCTCATCTAGGACAAGCCTCTGCTTTATTCCTAATAGCAGCCTCCCTCTGGAAGAGCCCAGCCTTCCGGATTACCTCTGCCCCAACCCCGGCTCAGGCCCTGAGCTGCAGGGAAGGCCCAGCACTTCCCTCTGTGGGTGAGAGACTTGACAACAGGGACAGAGGGTGCCAAAACCCACGTTTACTGGACTCACCTGCAGCTGGAGACTCAGGGCCCTGTGCTTCACAGCAGAGGCATGGAGGGTACGGCTCACACGGACCTGTCCTAGTTGCTGCCTCCACGTGCTCCACCACAACCTGTGAAAGAGCAAATCAAAGATGGAATCCATCAGAAAAAAGCCACTCAGAAAAGAGAGGAGCAGTTAGTGTGGGGTCTCAGACCCTCAGCTCTAGCCCTCTCCTTCATAGCACCATCTCTAGATTCACTGCTGGGGAAAAAAAGAAAACAAAACAATCGAGAAAAAGTCCCAGATCTGCCAATTAATGGTTGGAAACTTATGGTTCCTACGGTCAGATCCTGCTTTAGACACCACAGATATGCTCTGTTTGGCCTACACAATTTGGTTTGTTAAAAAACATAAGCTATGGCCTGGCACAGTGGCTTATGCCTGTAATCCCAGCACTTTGGGAGGCTGAGGCGTGTGGATCACCTGAGGTCAGGAGTTTGAGAGCAGCCTGGCCAACATAGTGAAACCCTGTCTCTATTAAAAATTCAAAATTAGGCAGGGCACGGTGGCTCACACCTGTAATCCCAGCACGTTGGGAGGCCAAGGCGGGCGGATCACCTGTGATCAGGGGTTCGAGACCAGCCTCAACATGGACAAACCCCGTCTCTACTAAAAATACAAAATTAGCCAGGCGTGGTGGTGCATGCTTGTAATACCATCTACTCAGGAGGCTGAGGCAGGAGAATTGCTTGAACCTGGGAGGTGGAGGTTGCGGTGAGCCGAGATTGCACCATTGCACTCCAGCCTGGGCAACAAGAGTGAAACTCCGTCTCAAGAAAAAAAATTAGCCGAGTGATAGTGGCATGCTCCTGTGATCCCAGCTACTGAAGGCTGAGGCAGGAGAATAGCTTGAACCTGGGAAGTGGAGGTTGCAGCGAGCCAAGATCATGCCACTGCACTCCAGCCTAGGCAAAAGTACGAGAATAAATCTCGGGGAAAAAAAAAATCACTCAGACTCAAGTAAAATTGCATACTAATTAGGCATTTTGAAATACTTGCTGAATACATTTTAAGTAACGATTTTAATTACTTATTAAAAATATTTTTTTGTGTGTAGAGACAGTGTCTTGGCTTTGTTGCCCAGGCTGGTCTCAAACTCCTGGCCTCAAGAAATCCTCCCACCTTAGCCTCCTAAAGTGTTGGGATTACAGGTCTGAGCTACTGCACTCTGCCTATTTTATTTCTACTTAAATAAATAACTTCTTTATGCCCACTGATGTTCTGGACACTGTTAAACACTCTACAGATATTACTTTATTTATTCCTGATGACAAACCTGTAAGTATGGTGTAACAATTTCAATGATGAAGAAAATAAGAGCTGAAGAGATGAAATGGCCCAATAATATAGGCTGGAAGAGGGATTCAAACCCAAGTAAGTGCAGCTGAAAGCCTCTCCTATTATCCATACTTTGTTCAATACCCAACTCTTTCAGGCAGGAAGTGAGCTCTTAATATACTACCATTCAGGACACCAGTGGATCACTACAGACAACAGAGAGTGAAATCTGTCCCATTATAAAGCAGCTCATTGTTATACATCTGGCTACAAAAGTGGACTAATTCATGTTCTTCCAGTGTGTCTACAATGCTGATGGGCTGCAATGCAGAACAGCAGTTAAGAGCATGGGTGGGTAAGCCTTAGTTTTGCCAATTACAACCTGTATGTGCTAGGCAAGTTACTCGACCTCTCTGAGCCTTATTGTACAACTTAATCTGTACAATAATGGTACTTACAGTTCATAGTAAGAGTTAAATAAGATACTTTACATTACAAAATTATCACATGCACACACAAACTTAACAGAGTTTAGAACATAGTAAGCACTCAATTCGTGTTAATTGTGATTATGTGAAACTCTGATCTTATAAACAAGTTATCAATAAATCTTTATTAGGCATCAACTACATTCAAAACATTGTTTCAAGGTGAGAATGGGGCATGGTGGCTCATGCCTATAATCCCAGCACTTAGGGAGGCTGAGGTGGGCAGATCGCTTGAGCCCATGAATTCAAGACCAGCCTGGAATATGATAAAACCTCGCCTCTACAAAAAAATGAAACAAACAAACAAAAAAATTAGCTGGGCATAGTGGTGCAAGCCTGTAGTCCCAGCTGCTCGGGAGGCTGAGGTGGAAGGACTGCTTAAGCCTAGGAGGTGGAAGTTGCAGTAAGCTGAGATTGTGCCACTGCACTCCAACCTGAGTGACAGAGTAAGACCCTATCTTGAAAAAAAATAAATAAATAAAAATAAAACCAAACACAAACCATTGTTTTAAGGTGGGGTTTTATGCTGTTTTCCAGCACCATAAAGCTGATGAGATAAAATGATGGCTGATACTTTGTGGGGCGGATGAGCAGACTCACCATAAGATACTCCGTTGCCTAAACTCCAGAGCCGTAGTCTGCATCTGAAGTTTGGTCCTACGAACAATCACGTAGATCAACCAGGACTTCCAGGCCTGTCGCATCTTTTGCTTTGCATCTAGATTCACCAAAGAGATTTTTCAAAAAGCACGGGAAGAAATGGATTACTCTGGGTTATGATAAAAGCTCAAGGGCTCTCCTTTGAATACCTAAATCCCTCCAGCCTCCAAGTGCCCCCTGCTGGAAAAGTTGTGATGCACTACAAAATTAATTAGAGTGCAAGAACACACGAAGGCTTTGTGCAAGTAATGACATTTACAAAGCATTTAAAGGAAAATCCATGTACTGAACTGCTCAAAAACTCTCTGCTTTAAAAGCGTTTATTTTTATAGATATACTCTGCAACTTTTAGATGAAATGATGTGAATAAACAGGCAGCACAGAAGTGGAGAGACGGATCTTAACAATAATGGCATGAATGGATAATCAAAGCTGGGTAATGGATACATAGAGGTTCATTACTCTATTAAACATCTTTCAGGCGGGCGCGGTGGCTTACGCCTGTAATCCCAGCACTTTGGAAGGCTAAAACAGGCGGATCACCTGAGGTCAGGAGTTCCAGACCAGCCTGACCAACGTGGTGAAACATCATCTCTACTAGAAGTACAAAAATTAGCCGCGTGTGGTGGCGTGCGCCTGTAGTCCCAGCTACTAGGGAGGGTGAGGCAAGAGAACTGCTCAAACCCGGGAGGGAGAGGTTGCAGTGAGCCAAGATCGCATCACTGCACTCCAGCCTGGGCGACAGAGAACCCGTTTCAAAAAAAAAAATTTTTTCAATTGTGTAGATATTTAAAGTTTTCCATAATACAAACTTAAAGAAGAAGAAATCATGATATAAAACTTGCTATTTGACTCCAAGCTCACTCTTTTTAGTAAAGAAAAGATAATTTACTAGATATGGAAGACGCAATGGCCCACAGGTCTCCCTTTGTAGTGAACTGTATTTTCATTATGAAAGTCACCACTAATGAAGTAAATTTCTCTTCTTTTTAGAAGACAAAGGAGAAAATAAAATTATATAAATCATTTTTAGGACAGCCTCCAAGATGTAGTCAATAGGACTATAATTATGTATTTCACAGTTGTTGACAAGACAAATCAAAATACGAAGGATAATTTAACATGTATCTTCCTTGGTTTCACCGTGGACCTCAGGAATCAGCACACTTCAGGTAATGAGGACTAGTGTAGTGCTGTGGTTTAGAGTTTGGGATCCTGAGTAAGACAAGCCAGGCCTACTGGCCCTTTCATTTATTACAGACGTAATCTCATACAAGTTCCTCATCTGTAAAATGGTGCCTCTCTCAGAGGTATGTTTGGAAAGTGTAAATGAGATCACTTATCTATGAAGAATATCTAAAATAAACACTAACTGCTCTTTCCAGAGTATGGAATGCAGGAATCTCATTAACTGTCTCTGCCATGATTCTGATGCACATGACAATTTGAGAACCATGCTTCCTTAAGGCCTAAAAGTACTTGCAAACTTTTTATTTAACAGTGCAAGAGTGAATGGACACTCCCTGAGGTCTACGGGAATGGCCTGAAACAACTTGCCAAATGTTAGAAATAACTCTTGCCTCTTGAGTAGCTGGGACTACAGGCATGCACCACCACACCTGGCTAATTGTTATATTTTTTGGTAGAGATGAGGTTTTGCTATGTTGCCTGGGCTGGTCTCGAACTCCTGTACTCAAGCAATCCGCCCACCTCGGCCTCCCAAAGTGCTGGGATTATAGGCGTGAGCCACCACACCTGGACAACTCTTTTTATCTTAAACATACAAGTGACTTTTTCCTTCTATTCCATAATATCTAGCTAGATTCACTGTAACTATGAATAAGACAGCAAAAGTTGGGCACAGTGGCTCACACCTTTGGGAGGCTCAGGCTGGCGAATCACAAGGTCAGGAGTTCGAGACCAGCCTGGCCAACATGGTGAAACCCCGTCTCTACTGAAAATATAAAAAATTAGCCGGGCGTAGCGGCGGGCACCTGTAATCTCAGCTACTCGGGAGGCTGAGGCAGGAGAATACTTTGAACCTGCGATGCGGAGGTTGCAGTGAGCCGAGATCACTCCACTGCACTCCAGCCTAGCCTGGGCAACAGAGCGAGACTCAGTCTCAAAAAAAAAAAAAAAAAAAAAAAGGACAGCAAAATGTACATTCTTCAAGTAAATATTAGAACCATTACAAGATAGAGCATATTTGGGGCCACAAAACAAACCTTAACAAAAATAAAGGAACTGAAATCATACTAAGACTTGTTCTCCGACCATAATGGAATAAACTAGAAATCCTTAACAGAAAGATATTGGGAAACTCCCAAATATTAGAAAACTAAACACGCTTCTAAATAATCTGTGGGGCAAAGAGGAGGTCTCAGGGAAAATCAGAAAACAATTTTTAACTGAATGAAAACAGAAATATAACATTAAAATTTGTGTAATGTAGTCAGTATTTAAGAGAACTTTATAGCAGTAAAAGTCTCTACTAAAAATATGAAAAAAGTAGCTGGGCGTGGTGGCAGGCACCTGTAATCCCAGCTACTGAGTAGGCTGAGGCAGGAAAATCGCTTGAACCCAGGAGGCAGAGGCTGCAATGAGCCAAGATCACGCTACTCTGCACTCCATCCTGGGTGACAAAGCGAGACTCCATCTGGGGAAAAAAAAAAAAAAAAAAGCAGAAATCAAGAAACTTGAAAACAGAAAAAAGAAAAAACAAATACAAAAACAGAGTATTAATGAATGCAAAGTTGATTATTTGTAAAGATCAATAAAAGTGATAAACCTCTAGCCAGATTAACCAAGAATAAAAGATCAAAGACATAAATCACCAACATCAGGAATGAAAGGGGGTGACAGCTACAGATCCTGAAGACATTAAAATTACAGTTATGAAATACTCAGCTGGGTGCGGTGGCTCATGCCTATAATCCCAGTACTTTGGGAGGCTGAGGTGGGTGGATGACCTGAGGCCAGGAGTTCCAGAGCAGCTTGGCCAGCATGGTGAAACCCCGTCTCTATTAAAAATATAAAAATTAGCCAGGCATGGTGGCGGGCACCTGTAATCCCAGTTGCTTGGGAGGCTGAGGCAGAAGAATCACTTGAACTAGGGAGGCGGAGGTTGCAGTGAGCCGAGATTGTGCCATTGCACTCCAGTCTGGGCAACAACAGTGAAACTCTATCTCAGAAAAAAAAAAAAAAGCAACACTCTATGCACATAAATTTGACAACATATTTGAAATAAGCCAATTCCCTGAAAGATACAAACTGCCAAAACTCACTCAAGAATGAGCACAGTGGCTCATGCCTATAATCCCAGCACTTGGGGAGGCCAAGGTGGCAGGATCACTTGAGGTCAGGTGTTTGAAACCAGCCTGGGCAACAAAGCAAGACCCTGGCATGAAAAAAAATAAAAAAAACTATCCAAGTGTAACAGGCGGCACACGCCTGTAGTTCCAGCTAATCAGGAGGTTGAGGTAGGACGATCACCTGAGCCCAGCATTTAGATGGAGGCTACAGTAAACTATGATTGTACCACTGCACTCCAGCCTAGGCAACAAAGCAAGATCTCATCTTCAAAAAAAAAAAAAAAAAAAAAAAAAGCGGCAAGAATGAATAGCCTAGGCTCACACCTGTAATCCCAGCACTTTGGGAGGCTGAGGTGGGCGGATCACGAGGTTGGGAGATCGAGACAATCCTGGCTAACATGGTAAAACAGAAACATCAGTTTCTCTACTAAAAATACAAAAAGTTAGCCGGGCACGGTGGTGGACACCTGTAGTTCCAGCTACTGGAGGCTGAGGCAGGAGAATGGCGTGAACCTGGGAGGTGGAGCTTGCAGTGAGCCAAGATCACACCACTGCACTCCAGCCTGGGCGACAGAGCAAGACTCTGTCTCAAATAATTTAAATAAATACATAAATAAATAACCTAAATAGTTTTCGAGCTATTAAAAACTGGAATTCAAAGTTTAAAATCCTCCAACAAAGAAAATTCTAGGCCTAGACCACTAAGATTGCAGTGGAGAATTTTACTAACCACTCAAGGACGAAATAATACCAACTCTACAAATTTCTTTTAGAAAATACTTCCCATTTTGGGACGCCAAGGCGGGCGGATCACGAGGTCAGGAGATCGAGACCATCCTGGCTAACAGGGTGTAACTCCGTTTCTACTAAAAAATACAAAAAATTAGCCGGGCATGGTGGTGGGGGCCTATAGTCCCAGCTACTGGAGAGGCTGAGGCAGGAGAACAGCATGAACCCAGGAGGCAGAGCTTGCAGTGAGCCAAGATCACACCACTACACTCCAGCCTGGGCGATAGAGTGAGACTCCGTCTCAAAAAAAAAAAAAAAAATAGAAAATACTTCCCAACTCATTCTACGAGGCTAGTATTACCTGAACCAAAACCAGACAAAGATATGACAATAAAAGAACACTAAAGACCAATATCCCTCATGAATATAGAAGCAACTCCACCCCCCTCAACAAAATATTAGCAAATTGAACCCAGCAATATATAAAAAGAGTGGCATTAATCTGTGGAACATGGCTGGGTACAGTGGCTCATGTCTGTAATCCCAGCATTTTGGGAGGCCGAGGCAAGTGGACTGCTTGAGCCCAGTCAGCTTGAGACCAGCCTGAGCAACAGTGCAAAACCCCATCTCTACAAAAAAATACAAAAGAAAATTAGCTGGCCTTGGTAGCATGCGGTTGTGGTCCCAGCTTCTCAGGAGGATGAAGTGGGAGGATCGGCTAAACCAGGTAGGTCACAGCTACTCTGAGCTGTGACTGCACCACTGCATCCCAGCCTGGGTAACAGAACAAGACCCTATCTTAAAAAAAAAAAAAAAAAGTAAGAACGTGAAGCTGATTCAAAATCTGAAGAGCAGCTGGGCATGGTGGCAAGTGCCTGTAGTTCCAGCTATTCAGGAGGCTGAGGCAGAAGGATAGTGTGAATGCAGGAGTTCAAAATCAACCTGGGCCAAACAGTAAGACACCATCTCAAACAAACAAAAAAAGCTGGAAACCAGTCTATATAATTAACCTTAATAAAAGACTAAAAAAGAAGTCACCTCACAATCATCTCAATAGATACAGGAAAAACAGTTCAAAAATCATTCAACGTCTATTAATGTTTAAAATGCTCAGAAAACTAGGAATAGAATTTCTTTAACCTGAGGAAGGACAGGTATAAAAAAACATACCACTAACATCATATTTAATGATTAAAAGCTGAATGCTTTTCCCTTAAGACCAAGAACAAAGCAAGGATGTGTCCACTACTATTCAATATCATACGGAAGCCCTAGCCAGTACAATAAAAAAATGAAAAGAGGGCCGGGAGTGGTGGCTCACGCCTGTAATCCCAGCACTTTGGGAGGCCGAGGCGGGTGGATGAGAGGTAAGGAGATTGAGACCATTCTGGCTAACATGGTGAAACCTCGTCTCTACTAAAAATACAAAAAAATAGCTTGGAGGGCGCCTGTAGTCCCAGCTTCAGGAGGCTGAGGCAGGAGAAAGGCGTGAACCCGGGAGGCGGAGCTTGCAATGAGCTGAGATTGTGCCACTGCACTCCAGCCTGGGCGACAGGGCGAGAATCCATCTTAAAAAAAAGAAAAAGAAAAAAAGAAAAAAGAAAAGAAGAGGAAGGAATAAAACTGTATCTATTCACAGACAATTTGACTGTCTACATAGAAAACTCCATGGAATTTACAAAAAAGCTGTTAGAAATAATAAATGAGCCAGGCACGGTGGCTCATGCCGTTAATCCCAGCACTTTGTGAGGTTGAGGCAGGCAGATAATGAGGTCAGGAGATCGAGACCAACCTGGCTAACATGGTGAAACGCCACCTCTACTAAAAATATAAAAAATTAGCAAGGAGTGGTGGCAGGCACCTGTAGTCCCAGCTACTCAGGAGGCTGAGGCAGGAGAATGGCATGAACCTGGGAAGTGGAGCTTACAGTGAGCCAAGATCGCGCCACTGAACTCCAGCCTGGGTGACAGAGTGAGACTCTGTCTCAAAAAATAAATAAATAAATAAATAAATAAATAAATAAATAAATGAACTTAGCAGGGTTGTAGAATATACAAAATCCATACGTAAAACTACAGAATGTTTAGAAGAAAATGT
This sequence comes from Rhinopithecus bieti, assembly GCF_001698545.2. Classification (NCBI taxonomy): domain Eukaryota; kingdom Metazoa; phylum Chordata; class Mammalia; order Primates; family Cercopithecidae; genus Rhinopithecus; species Rhinopithecus bieti. The sequence continues at coordinate 609,376 of NW_016804530.1, forward strand.
AGGAAGAAATCTTTGTGACCTTGGGTTAAGGCAAAGTTCTTAGAGATGACAGCTAAGATCTGATATCAAAAAATATAATCCAGCTGGGCACAGTCGCTCATGACTATAATCCCAGGGCTTTGCGAAGCTGAAGTGGGAGAACTGCTTGAGGCCAGGAGTTTGAGACCAGCCTGGGCAACAAAGCAAGACCCCCATCTCTACAAAAAATAAAAACCTTAGCCAGGCATGGTAGGGCATTGCCTGTAGTCCCAGTTACTTGGGAGGCTGAGGTTGGAGCCCAGGAGTTCCAGTCTGCAACGAGTTATCATCACACCACTCAATTCCAACCCGGGCAACAGTGGGACTCTCGCAAAACAAACAAACAAACAAAGAATCCATTAAAAAAGAATACATTGGACTTCATTAAAATGAAAAACTTTCCCTCTGCAAAAGATACTGTTAAGAGAACAAAAAGACAAGTCACAGACTGGGAGGAAACAAGCAAATCATGCTTTGACAAAATGCTTGTAACAGAACGCATACATTACAAAACTACGCTGGGCATGGCGGCTCACGCCTGTAATCCCAGCACTTTGGAAGGCCAAGGCAGGTGGATGCCCTGAGGTCAGGAGCTCCAGACCAGCCTGGCCAACATGGTGAAACCGTGTCTCTACTAAAAAAATACAAAAATTAGCTGGGCATGGCAGCACACCATGTAGTCCCAGCTACTCGGGAAGCTAAGGTGGAAGAATCGCTTAAACACAGGAGGTCGAGGTTGCAGTGAGCCGAGATTGTGCCACTGCACTCCAGTCTGGGCAACAGAGCAAGACTCCCTGTCAAACAAAAACCAAACCTAACTAATAAAAAACAAAAAACTTTCAAATCTCAACAAGAACACAAACAACACTTCACCAAAAAACAGATATAAATAGCAAATAAGCACAGGAAAAGATACTCAACATCACTAATTATCAGAGAAATGCAAATTAAAACCACAATGAGATATCATCTTACACCAGTCAGAACGACTATCATTAAAAAGTTAAGTTGGGTGTGGTGGCTCATGCCTGTAATCCTAGCACTTTGGGAGGCTGAGGAAGGAGAATCGCTGGAGCCCAGAGGTCCAAGACCAGCTTGGGCAACATAGCAAGACCCTGTCTCTACAAAATATAAAAAGTTAGCCAGGTGGGGTAGCATATGCCTATGATCCCAGCTACTGAAGAGTCTGAGGTGGGAGGATCACTTGAGCCCAGGAAGTCATGGCTGCAATGAACTATGACCAAGCCACTGCACTCCAGCCTGGGTGACACAGCAAGACACCCCCATCTGAAAAAAAAAAAAAAAAAACAGATGTTGGCAGGGACGGGGAGAAAGGGAACACTTAACACACTGGTGGTGGGCATATAAATTAGTTGAGCTTCTATGGAAAACAGTATGGAGATTTCTCAAAGAACTAAAAACAGAACTACCATTCGACCCAGCAATCCCACTAGAGGGAATATACCCAAAGGAAGAGAAATTATTATATTAAAAAGACACCTGCACTCATACGTTCATTGCAGCACTATTCTCAACAGCAAAGTCATGGAACCAACCTCAGCATCCATCAACGGATATAGAGAATATACACCACAGCCGGGTGCGGTGGCTCATGCCTGTAATCCCAGTACTTTGGGAGGCCAAGGCAGGCAGATCACTTGAGGTCAGGAGTTTGAGACCAGCCTGGCCAATATAGTGAAACCTTGTCTCTACTAAAAATAAAAAATTAGTCAGGCATGGGGGCACATGTCTGTAGTCCCAGGTACTGGAGAGGCTGAGGCAGGAACAGAGCTTGAACCCAGGAGGTGGAGGCAGCAGTGAGCTGAGATCACGCCACTGCACTCCAAGCCTGGGTGACAGAGTGAGAAAGAAAAGAAAAAGAAAAAGAGGAAAGAAAAAGAGAAATAGAAAGAGAAAGGGAAAGGGAAAGGGAAAGGGAGAAGGAAGGAAGGAAGGAAGGAAGGAAGGAAGGAAGGAAGGAAGGAAGGAAGGAAGGAAGGAAGGAAAGAAAGGAAAGGAAAGGAAAGGAAAGGAAAGGAAAGGAAAGGAAAAGGAGGGGGCGAGGGGGGAGGAACGAAGGAAGGAAGGAAACGGGAGGGACGAAGGAAGGAAGGAAAGAAAGGAAGGGAGGAAAGAAAGGAAAGAAAAGAAAAGAAAGGAAAGAAGGAAAGAAAAGGAAAGAAAGAAGGAAAAGAAGGAAGGAAGGAAAGACAGAGAAAGAAAAAAGAAAGAAAAGAAAAAGAAAGGAAAGAAGGAAGGAAGGCAGGCAGGCAGGCAGGCGGGCAGGCGGGCAGGCAGAAAGAGAAGAGAGAAGAAAAATATACACCATAGAATACCAACCAGCCATAAAAAAGAATGAAATCATGCCCTTCGCACCAACATGGATGGAACTAGAGGCCATTATCCTAAGTGAACTAACTCAGAAACAGAAAATCAAATACCACATGTTCTCATTTATAAGCAGGAGCTAAACAGCTGGTACTCATGGACATAATAGTGGAGATAATAAACACCGGGGACTCCAAAAGAGGGTAAGGGAGGGTGGAAGAGGGACAAGGGTTGAAAAATTACCTATCATGTACAATGTTCACTATTTGGGTAGTGGATACTCAAATCTCCACCATTATGCAGTATACCCATGTAACAGTAATTTTTAAAAACCCACAATTAAATGCCTGTATACACCCATTAGTATCGCCGAAGAAAAAATTTTAATGACAATACAAAGAGGTCAAGAGGATGTAGAGCAAGTAGAACTCTCATGAATTACTGGTGGGAATGCAAAATGGTACAGCCACAATAAAAAAGATTGCCAGTTTCTTACAGAGTTAAACTTAAGGCCAGGCATGGTGGCTCACACCTGTACTGCCAGAACTTTGGGAGACTGAGGCAGGTGGATTGCTTTAGTCCAGGAGTTTGAAACCAGCCTGGGCAACATGGCGAAAGCCCATCTCTACCAAAATCCAAAAAATTAGCTGTATGTGGTAGTGTGTACCAAAGTCTTAGAACTGAACATCAAAAAGAATGAATCTTACTGTATGCAATTAAAAAAACAAACAACAACCAAACAGCATAAGTTACTTATCAGTGACACAGTGCATTTGGTGCAGTAACTGTGAGGCCTGGGTAAGAGCTTCTCATACTTTGGGAATACAGACAGGGGAAAGACCACTGGGCTAGGGGAGATCAAGGAAAGCTACACATTTAAATGGGCCTGAAGGAAGAACTACAGGGACAAAGATAGAAAGATAAGGAAGTGCACATCCAGTGTGTCAAGGGCAGAAGGTGTAGAACAGAAGAGATGAAGACCTTGTATGACATACCAAGCAGGGTTGACTTTACGTAAAGGAGTGACATGATCTTATCTAAGTCTTACCACTCTTGTAGCTATGTGTACAATGAGAAGTAGGAAAAAATAAATGAGGGAGATTAATGAAGAGGTACTTATAAGACTCTGGGAAGCCGGGCGCGGTGGCTCAAGCCTGTAATCCCAGCACTTTGGGAGGCCGAGACGGGCGGACCATGAGGTCAGGAGATCGAGACCATCCTGGCTAACACGGTGAAACCCCGTCTCTACTAAAAAATACAAAAAACTAGCCGGGCGAGGTGGCGGGCGCCTGTAGTCCCAGCTATTTGGGAGGCTGAGGCAGGAGAATGGCTTGAACCCGGGAGGCGGAGCTTGCAGTGAGCTGAGATCCGGCCACTGCACTCCAGCCCGGGCGACAGAGCGAGACTCCGTCTCAAAAAAAAAAAAAAAAAAAAAAGACTCTGGGAAAATGATGAGGATTACTCTTAGGAAGTAGCGATGCAAATATGACTGCAAGCGATGCCTCAGAGGGCCATCTTAAAAGATTAGGTCAGTGATGACATGAGGCATGAGGAATGGACACTATTCCTAAGTAAGTCTTCTTAGACAGGAAAAGTCAAAGGAACTGCAGGTGTAAGTGGAAGCGGAATTGACAGGTTGTACTTGTGACCTGCAGAGTTTGAGGTACCTTTAGGACATGCTGCTGCTAATGCAGTCTGTATTATCATTTTGAAACTCCATGTCTTTTCCCTTAGACTCTCCACATGTTTCACAGAGAAACCAGACTCTGACCAGAGCTAAAGTGGCCACAGTATCATTAAGGGACAACTTGAGCAAAGCAGATCAACAAAGAGCACTGCAGCTCTGCTCCAGAGTCTCTGCGCAACTTGACACAGCAAGATAGACGGCAGCCCCAGGCGCCACAGGAGAGTCCCAGCCAGCACACTGAACCAGCAGGCCAGGAACAGCCAGTTCACACAAATTCTGATTAAGTGAGCTTTAAGCGCTCAAACCATGCCATACGGAGAAAACCACAGGGATCCAATCGTACAGGTGCCCACTCAAGAGATCACACTTTCTGAAAAATATGAAAGAGAATCAAACAAATCTTGCTTGGACCTAGAGTTATTTTCTCTCTGAGACAACGTGCTTGTCCTTCCTATGACGTTCTGCACAGTAAATGTGGGCATCTTCTTCATACATGGACTTCTTTTTCTCACCATGAACCTCGGCTCTGATGTACTTGTTCCTCATCTCCTGCTGCTGACGTACGTAGGTCTTCCAGGTCTGGAACATCAGGTTATACAGGTAATACCTGAGGACCCAAAAAAAGCAAACGACATTTCTTTAAAATAAAACAACAGGCCGGGCGCGATGGCTCACACTTATAATCCTAGCATTTTCTTTTTTTTTTTTTTTTTTTGAGACGGAGTCTTGCTTAGTCGCCCAGGCTGGAGTGCCGCGGCGCGATCTCGGCTCACTGCAAGCTCCGCCTCCCGGGTTCACGCCATTCTCCTGCCTCAGCCTCCCGCGTAGCCGGGACTACAGGCGCCTGCCACTATGCCCGGCTAATTTTTTTGTGTTTTTAGTAGAGATGGGGTTTCACCATGTTAGCCAGGATGGTCTCGATCTCCTGACCTCGTGATCGGCCCGTCTCGGCCTCCCAAAGTGCTGGGATTACAGGCGTGAGCCACCGCGCCTGGCCAGTCCTAGCACTTTCAGAGGCCGAGGCAAGGAGTTCAAGACCAGCCTGGCCAATATGGTGAAACCCCATCTCTACTAAAAATACAAAAATTAGCCGGGTGTGGTGGCACATGCCTGTAATCCCAGCTATTCCGGAGGCTGAGGCAGGGGAATCACTTGAACTCAGGAGGTAGAGGTTGCAGTGAGCCGAGATTGCGCCACTGCACTCAGCCTGAACAACAGAGCAAGACTCTGTCTCAAAAAACAAACAACAGCAAAACAACTCCTAATCCAATACACCAAGTCTGTTCTATACTCAGAAGAAATTAACATTGACACTTCTGATTTAAAAAAAAAAAAAAAAATATCTGCACCAAAGCTAAAATTTCATTTCCTACAATCACAATGAACTCTATTCTCTTTGAGGAAGAGTCATTCTCCCTACCTAAAGTGTCACTGAGGAAGCAAAGGCTTGAATGCTCCAAGAATAAGTTCACTTTCATCAACCACAAATTCATGATGTTTGGGACAGGCAGAGTAGCTCACACCTGTAATCTCAGCACTCTGGGAGGCCGAGGCAGGCAGATTACCTGAGGTTGGGAGTTTGAGACCAGCCTGGTCAACATGGTGAAACCCTGTCTTTACTGAAAATATAAAAATCAGCCACACGTGGTGGCATGTGCCTGTAGTCTCAGCTACTCAGGAGGCTGAGGCAGGAGAATCGCTTGAACCCGGGAGGCGGTGGTTGCAGTGAGCCGAGATTGCTCTACTGCACTCCAGCATGGGTGACACCAAGACTCTGTCTCAAATTAAAAAAAAAAAAAAAAAAATCCATGATGTTTGGAAAGACAATCTTATCTTTTTTTTTTTTTTTAAACACAGGGTCTTACTCTGTCACCTAGGCTGGAGTGCAGTAATGTGAACATGGCTCACTGTAGCCCTGAGCCCTCCCTGGGCTCAGGTACTCCTCCTACCTTGGCCTCCGAGTAGCTAGGACTACAGGAACACACCACCACTCCTGGCTAATTTTTGTATTTTTTTGTAGAGGGGGCTTTTGCCATGTTCCCTAGACTGGTCTCAAACTCCTGGGCTCAAGTGATCTCTTGCCCCGGCCTCCTAAAGTGCTAGGATTACAGGTGTTAGCTACGATGCCTGGCCGACAGTCCCATCTTAATTATCTTAACTATCCACACTATAAAAAACATCACTTCTCATTTGCACTACCACATGGTCATTGACGCCTTTTCCTTCTTCTTGATACATATGCCATACATTTTAAGACTTTCATCTCTTCATATTTTCCTAGTTTTAAATATTTTATTAACATTCATTTAAAAAAGTTTTTTCTTTTTTTGAGACAGAGTCTCACTCTGTCGCCCAGGCTGGAGTGCAGTGGCATGATCTCAGCTCACTGCAACCTCCGACTCCTTGGTTCAAGCAATTCTTCTGCCTCAGCCTCCCGAGTGGCTGGGGACTACAGGCACATGCCACCATGCCCAGCTAATTTTTTTATTTTTTTATTTTCATTTTTTGGAGACAGAGTCTTGCTTTGTTGCCCAGGCTGGAGTGCAGTGGTGCGATCTCGACTTACTGCAGTCTCTGCCTCCTGAGTTCAATGAATTTTCCGGTCTCAACCTCCCAAATAGCTGGGACTACAGGCGCATGCCGCCATGCCCGGCTAATGTCTTTTGTATTTTCATTGAGATGGGGTTTCACTGTGTTGCCCAGGCTGGAATTTTTGTATTTTTTTTTTTTTAATAGAGGCAAGGTTTCATCAGTGTTGGCCAGGCTGGTCTCGAACTCCTAACCTCAAGTGATACACCCGCCTCAGCCTCCCAAAGTACTGGGATTACAGGAGTGAGCCACCACACTCGGCCTTCCCCATATATTCACTACCGTAATTCCTAGGCCTTGATTTCATATTCTATCTGCTTATTAAAACAACTCAGTGTGTCTATATTTTAATCTGAAAGATCCATAAATCAGAACTCTTGCTCCAAAGAACCTAGACAAAGAAATTACTACAGTAAGAGTTAATACCATTTTAAATACACAATCTATAAGAAATGACATTCAGATTTTTAAAAAAGGTCTGAAAATGTGTATTTGATATAATAATTCTCAATTGTTCCTTTCCCCTTCACTTATCCCCGGGAATGTGAATGTCAAGGATTAAGAGTTTTTTCCTTTCTTTTCTTCTGTGTGTGTGTGTCTGTGTGTGTCAGGATCTAGCTCTGTTGCCCAAGCTGGAGTGAGTGGCACAATCTCAGCTCACTGCAATCTCTGCCTCTCAGGCTCAAGCAATCCTTCTGCCTCAGCCTCCCAAGTAGTTGAGACCACAGGCGCACACCCCTACACCCTGCTGGTATTCTGTACTTTTTGGTAGAGATGGGGTTACATCATGTTGCTAAGGCTGGTCTCAAACTCTTGCGCTTAAGTGATCCACCTACCTCGGCATTCCAAACTGCCAGGATTACAGGGCCTGGCCTCTATTTTCTTAACATTCTATGTTGGGCATATATTTTCTCCCACAATCAATGTAAATTAGAACAACTTATTATTTTCAAAACAGGGCCAGGTATGGTGGTTCATGCCTGTAATCCTAGCACTTTGTGGGAGGCCAAGGCGGGAGGATCACCTGAGGTCAGGAGATTGAGATCAGACTGACCAACATGGAGAAACCTCATCTCTACTAAAAATACAAAATTACCTGGGCATGGTGGCACATGCCTGTAATCTCAGCTACTAGGGAGGCTGAGGCAGGAGAATCGCTTGAACACAGGGGGCAGAGGTTGCAGTGCACCACTGCACTCCAGCCTGGGCAACAAGAGTGAGAGTCCATCTCAAAAAAACAAAACAAAAAAAAATAGGCCAGGCGCAGTGGCTCATGCCTGCAATCCCAGCACTTTGGGAGGCCAAGGCGGGCAGATCATCTGAAGTCAGGAGTTCGAGACCAGCCCAGTCAACATGATGTAACCCTGTCTCTACTAAAACTACAAAAATTAGCTGGGCATGGTGGCGCATGCCAGTAATCCCAACTATTCGGGAGACTGAAGCAGGAGAATTGCTTGAACCTAGGAGGTGGAGGTTGCAGTGAGCCAAGATCGTGCCACAGCTCTCCAGCCTGGGCAACAGAGTGAGACTCTGTCTTAAAACAAACAACAAAAAAAAACCCAGAATACTTTCAGAATTAGAAATTATATAGAAATGAAAATCGGTGGGAAAATCCCATTTAAACTATTAGCATAACCAACAGATACTAGTTACCTGAATTAGAGGTGTGGGAGGTGTGTGTGTATGTGTGTCTGTGTGCACGTGCCCAGCATGTGCATACATGCTTGGGTTTAATTTGGAACTTTGATCTTGCTAACTCAAAAAATGATTTGAAGAAAAACCAAAAGTGATCCAAAGTTTGCTTCTTTTGACCATAAACATGCCAACACATAATCATATGATAATGTGCATCAGTAAAACTGAAGGAGTATAACACGAAACCTGACCTGTAGTGACAGTCAGCTCGAACACAGAGTTTCCACTCATGATGGAAAACCCACCACTCTTCTTTCCATTCTTCGAAGACCTTCCGTAGTAATCGCTGCTCATAGTAAAATCTAGGGCAATACAAAAAAATCATATATATATATGATGATGTTGGAGCTAACATCTCTTCCCAAATCACAGTTTCATATTGTTGCCTTCTCACAAAAAAGTATGGCCGGGCGCAGTGGCTCACACCTGTAATCCCAGCACTTTGGGAGGCCGAGGCGGGCGGATCATGAGGTCAGGAAATCAAGACCATCCTGGCTAACATGGTGAAACCCCATCTCTACTAAAAACAAACAAACAAAAAATGAAAACACCAGCCGGGCGCAGTGCCTCACGCCTGTAATCCCAGTACTTTGGGAGGCCAAGGCGGGTGGATCACAAGGTCAAGAGATCAAGACCATCCTGGCCAACATGGTGAAACCCCATCTCTACTAAAAATGCAAAAATTACCTGGGCATGGTAGCACGCGCCTGTAGTCCCAGCTACTCAGGAGGCTGAGGCAGGAGAACTGCTTGAATCCGGGAGGCAGAGGTTGCAGTGAGCTGAGACTGCGCCACTGCACTCCAGCCTGGTGACAGAGCAAGACTCTGTCTCGAAGAACAAAAAGTAAACACCAAGATAGATTAAAAATAGAGGCCAGGCATGGTGGCTCATGCCTGTAATCCAAACGCTTTGAGAGGTCAAAGTGGGAGGACTGCTTGAGGCCAGGAGTTCAAGACCAACCTCGGCAACATAGCAAGACTCCATCTAGGGCTGAAGTGGTAGTTTATGGCTGTAATCCCAGCACTTTGGGAGGCTGAGACAGTTGGATTGCTGGAGTTCAGGACCAGGCTGGGTGACATGGTGAAACCCAGTCTCTACAAAAAATAAAAAATTAGCCAGGCGTAGTGCGGGCATGCTCTTGTAGTCCCAGCTACCTGGGAGGCTGAAGTGGGAGGATCACTTGAACCCAGAAGGCAGACGTTCCAGTGAACTGAGTTTGCACCACTGCACTCCAGCCTGGGCGAAAGAGTAAGAGCCTGTCTCAAATACAAGGAAAAAAAAAAAAGGCCGGACACAGTGGCTCACACCTGCAATCCCAGCACTTTGGGAGGCTGAAGTGGGTGGATCACAAAGTCAGGAGTTCGAGACAAGACTGGGTGGCATATTAAAACCCTATCTCTACTAAAAATACAAAAATTAGCTGGGCATGGTGGTACATGCCTGTAGTCCCAGCTACTCAGGAGGCTGAGGCAGGAGAATTGCTTGAACCTGGGAGGCAGAGGTTGTGGTGAGCCAAGATCGAGTCCCCTGCACTCCAACCTGGGCAACAGAGTGAGACTTTGTCTCAAAAAAGAAAAAAATAAATAAGATAGAATAAAATAAAATAAAACATTCCATCTCTACCCAAAAAATAAAAATAAAAAAATTTGTGACGATGTCTCACTATATTACCCAAGCTGTTCTCAAACTCTTGGGCTCAAGCGATACTCTCACCTGAGCCTCCCAAAGTGCTGGGATTACACACATGAGCCACTGTACCCAGCTCTGCAATTTTTTTTTTTTTTTTTTTGAGACGGAGTTTTGCTCTTGTTGCCCAGGTTGGAGTGCAATGGTGTGATCTCTGCTCACCGCAACCTCTGCCTCCTGGCTTCCAGTGATTCCCCTGCCTCAGCCTCCTGAGTAGCTGGGATTAAAGGCATGCGCCACCACGCCCAGCTAATTTTGTATTTTTAGTAGAGACAGAGTTTCTCCATGCTGGTCAGGCTGGTCTCAAACTCCTGACCTCAGGTGATCCGCTTACCTCGGCCTCCCAAAGTGCTGGGATTACAGGCTTCAGTCATCACGTCCGACCCCCTTAAAATTTTTTTAGTTAGCCAAGTATGGAGGCATGCACCTGTGGCCCCAGCTATTCCAGAGGCTTAGGTGGGAGGATAGCTTGAGCCCCAGAGGTCAAGGCTGCAGTGAGCTGTGAATGTGTCACTGCACTCTGGTCTGGGCAACAGAGCGAGATCTTATCTCTTAAACAATCAAAAAAAACTTAAAAAGAAGGAAAATAAGACATATTTGGCTTTTTCAGGTCAGAATCTCAGAGCTACTTAAACTAGAAATGAGGTTAAAAATTTTCTAATATTGATTTTACTGATTAAAGATGTCAACATAAAAATCTGACTTTTTTTTGGAGACAGGGTCTCGCTCTGTTGCCCTGGCTGGAATGCAGTGGTGCAGTCACGGCTCACTGCAGCCTTGACATCCTAGGCTCAAGTGATCCTTTCACCTCAGCCTCCCAAGTAGCTGTGACTACAGACATGCTCCACTACTACGCCTGGTTAATTTTTTATTTTTTGTAGAGGCAGGGTTTCACTATGCTACCCTAGCTAGTCTTGAACTCCTGAGCTCAGGTGATCCTCCTCCCTTGGTCTCCCAAAATCTGACTTTTCAAACACCATAAAGTTAATTGAAAATTACTATTTTTAATTTTTTTATTCACCAGAATGAAAATATTTTATTACTAAAAGTAGGAATGTCTTATTCACAAACATATGAAATTAAAGTTATAAAATAAGTAAATGCCTAATAATATTCCTAGTACTTAACAGGAACATAGGATATGAATTTAGCTGAAATCTGAAGAGGGGAGTTATAACAGCAGCAAAAGATGAGTAAGAGAAATTAGTCAGGAAAAAGGTAATAAGGAACACAGAAGAGCAGTGACAGATGGGGTTGAATTTTTAAAATTTTTTTTGAAACAGTCTTGCTCTGTCACCCAAGTTGGAAGGCAGTGGCATGATCTCTGCTCACTGTAATCTCCACCTCATGGGTTCAAGTTATTCTCGTGCCTCAGTCTCTCGAGTAGCTGTAACTCCAGGCATACGCCACCCAACCGAGATAATTTTTTGTATTTCAGTAGAGACAAGTTTTCACCATGTTGCCCAGGCTGGTCTCACACTCCTGAGCTCAGACAATCTGCTCACCTTGCCTCCCAAAGTGCTGGGATTACAAGCATAAGCCACTGCACTGGCCTGTCAATCACTTTGAATTTCTTTTCATGGTTCTGCAGGTTACTAACATGTTGCTCCTCCTAACCCATTCATAGTTTTGTTTTAATTTGAGACAGAGTCTCGCTCTGTTGCCCAGGCTGGAGTGCAGTGGCACGATCTCAGCTCACTCCAAGCTCCGTCTCCCAGGTTCAAACGATTCTCCTGCTTCAGCCTCCTGAGTAGCTGGGACTACAGGCGCATGCCACCACACCCAGCTAATTTTTGTACTTTTAGTAAAGATGGGCTTTTGCCATAATGGCCAGGCTGGTCTCGAACTCCTGAGCTCGGGTGGTCCACTGGCCTCAGCCTCCCAAAGTGCTGGGATTACAGGCGTGAGCCACTGCGCTCAATTCCACTCACGGTTTTTAAAAACTAGCTTACAAAGACATACATAAGGGAATTCACCTCACTATTGCTTATAATAATAACAAGAGAAGAATGAAACACCACAAATACCCATCAAAAGAGGACAGGTTAATAATACAATTCAATCAATGCCATGCGCTCATTTTCTATGAATGAAGCGGACCTAAGGGTACTGAAGGGACAGATGCCTCAGAAAGTGATTCGGTGAAAAAATAAAGTCACTGCATGGTATGTATAATATGGTATGTTTTTCAAAAAATTAGGTCAGGCACAGTGGCTCACATCTGTAATCGAAGTTCTTTGGGAGGCCAAGGCGGGCAGATCACTTGAGGTCAGGAGTTTGAGACCAGCCTGGCCAACATGGCGAAACCTACCAAAAATACAAAAATTAGCTGGGTATGGTGGTGCATGCCTGTAGTCTCAGCTACTTGGGAGGCTGAGGCACAAGAATTGCTTCAACCCAGGAGGTGGAGGTTGCAGTAAGCTGAGATCAGGCCACTGCACTCCAGCCTGGCTGACAGAGCGAGATTCTGTCTCAAAGAATGAATGAATAAATACACAATAGTATTTATATATATATATTTTTTGAGACAGAGCTTCCCTCTTGTTGCCCAGTCTAGAGTGCAATGGCACGATCTCAGTTCACTGCAACCTCCACCTCCCGGGTTCAAGTGATTCTCCTTCCTAAGCCTCCCATGTAGCTGGGATTACAGGCATACATGACCACGCCCAGCTAATTTTTGTATTTTTAGTAGAGACAGGGTTTCACCACATTGGCCAGGCTGGGCTTGAACTCCTGACCTCAGGTGATCTGCCTGCCTCAGCCTCCCAAAGTGCTGGGATTACAAACATGTGCCACTGCACCCGGCCTAATTTTATGTATTTACAGCACCCGTATGTTGGAATACATCAAATATATACACACACACATATACACACTTGTGTACATATAAACAAGCATGTGTGTATGCATACATAAATCATTATATCATACATATTAAAAACCTGAAAAGACTCCAGAATATCAAACTAATGCCAGTGGTTCTCTCTTGGGGAGGGGGGGATTATAGGAGGCTGGCTCCTAAACTGTACATTTCTATAATATTTGAAAGATTGTTGAACAGATTCATTCCCAATTCTTTTTTTTTTTTTTTGAGACAGAGTCTTCTCTGTCTAGGCTAGAGTACAGTGAAGGCTGTACTCTAGGCTGGAGTACAGTGGCACCATCTCGGCTCACTGCAACCTCTGCCTCCCGAGTTCAAGCAATTCTCCTGCCTCAGTCTCCTGAGTAACTGGGATAACAGGCACATGCCACCACGCCCAGCTAATTTTTGTATTTTTAGTAGAAATGGGGTTTCGCCATGTTGGCCAGGCTGGTCTTGAACTCTCGACCTTGCGATCCGCCTGCCTCGGCCTTCCAAAGTGCTGGGATTACAGGTGCAAGCCACTATGCCCAACCTACAATTCTAAAAAACTGTAATAAAAAGGAACCATTTGCACATGGTAAAATGAACATATCCATTTACCTCCTTCCATTCCCCATGCCGCATTAAATAACAGCAAATGTATTCAAAAAGGTGTAAGCCTATAAAGACCAAGAGAATAGGAGAAAGGGTGACAGCCAAGAGCTGTCAATAAATTTTAGTCATTTTTAGGCAAGAGAGTTGCAGATGAATCACCAGATAAAGGAGAGAACTAAGTGTCTTGTTGTTGGGGGAAGAAGGGAGACAAGAAGCACCCACCTGGTGGTACAGGCCCCCCAGAAAGGGGTGGAAATGAGAAGTATCAGGAGACGAGGAGCTGTGGACTGAGATGAAAACACAGGATTGTTTGCAAGCCTGTGTGTCAGAAGCGGTTAGGCTCCTGGATCCCATTATTCACTCAAGCAGAGACTCAGGTGTATCTCTGAAGAGGCGAGCCACAGGAGAACTGGACTCCAGAATACTAGGCAAAGCTTGGGAGATGGTCCTAGACCAAAAGTCTACATACTGAACAATGAGACCTACCATCCCTTTTCCTGCTTGCAGCCAAGCTTATAATTAACACCTTCGGCTGGGCGCAGTGTCATGTTCGTAATCCCAGCACTTTGGGAGGCCAAGGTGGGTGGATCACTTGAGGGCAGTCCGAGACCAGCCTGGCCAACATGGCAAGACCTCCATCTCTACTAAAAATACAAATATTAGCCAGGCATGGTAGTGCATGCCCATGGTCTCAGCTACTTGGGAGGCTGAAGCAGGAGACTCGCATGAACCTGAGAGGTAGAGGTTGTAGTGAGCCGAGATCATACCACTGTACTCCAGCCTGGGTGACAGAGTAAGATTCTGTTTAAAAAAAAAACAGAAAAAAAAAAAAAAAAAACCTGTAGGCCAGGCATGGTGGCTCACGCTTATAATCCCAGCACTTTGGGAGGTTGAGGTGGCTGGATCACAAGGTCAGGAGTTCGATACCAGCCTGGCCAAGAGGGTGAAACCCCGTCTCTACTAATAATATAAAAATTAGCCAGGCATGGTGGTGGGCACCTGTAATTCCAGCTACTCAAGAGGCTGAGGCAGGAGAATTGCTTGAACCTGGGAGGCGGAGGTTGCGGTGAGTCAATCACGCCACTGCACTCCAGCCTGGGTGACAGAGCAAGACTCGGTCTCAAAAAAAAAAAAATTAAATTAATAAATACAAATTAAAAAATTTTAAAAATTACCACCTTCATCTCCATCCCACCCCATGCCAGAAGGAGTTGGAGGGTATCTCTTTTGTCTGGGGAAAACTGATCAACCTAAGGGAAAAGGCCGTCAGAGACACAGACAGCTAGATTCCCTGGTGAAATCTACCCCAAAGCCTACAGTGAAGCCTTCAAGTTGTAAGTCCTCATGCTTACATATAAAAGCTTCTGGCTGGGTGTGGTGGCTCACACTTGTAATCCCAGCACTTTGGGAGGCCGAGGTAAGGCAGATCACCTGAAGTCAGGAGTTTGAGACCAGCCTGACCAACGTGGTGAAACCCCATCTCTACTAAAAATTCAAAAAGTAGCCAGGCATGCTGGTGCATTGCATGCCTGTAATCCCAGCTACTCGGGAGGCTGAGGCAGGAGAATCACTTGAACCCAGGAGGCGGAGGTTGCAGTGAGCTGAGATTGCGCCATTGCACTCTAGCCTAGGCAACAGAGTGAGACCCTGTCTTAAAAAAGAAAAGAAAAGAAAAGAAAAGAGCTTCTAAAATTAGCTTTTTAGGGCCCTGCTGTTAAATATAAACAGACAATATAAGAATCTCTTGACATTTGAGGAAAGGCTCCAACATGACACAGTGACCAAAAACGTAAAGAAAAAAGGATCTTAGAAGACACACAGTGTAAGCAGATAAACATCTTAAAAAAAAACCCACATTATCCTCAAAAAATTTTGAGCCTCCAGGATACTATTAAAAAGAAAGGAAACATGCAGAGAACAAAAGAAGCTTTTAGAAATTAAAAGGGAACATGCAGAGAACAAAACAAGCTCTTGGAAATTAAAAATATGACAGCAGAAATGAAAAAAAAAAACCTATAGGTGGCACAAAAAGTTGGTTGGTCTTGTAGGCCACGGTAAGGACTATGGGCTTTTACTTTCAGCAGGAAGCCACTGGAAGTTTGACAGAATGATGTGACTTGATTTACTCAGACTACCTACTGGGAAGATACTGACTAGGGGCAAGACAAGAAGCAGGAGACCAATGAGGAGTCACTGGAGTCACTTGAGGGCTCTCCCTCAGTGACTGGCTGGACCAGGTGGTAGCTACTAGAGGTCTGAAAAGTGGCTGGATTCTGAATGCATTTTGAAGGTTGAAGCAACATGATTTTGGCATTTGACATTTTAAATTGGGGTGTGAAAGAACAAGAGGTGTGAAGGATGACTTCACTGTTTCCGACCTGAGCACTTGGAAGGATGGAGTTTCCCCTGAGAGAGGGAAGATGATGATTTCAAGTTTTGGACATACTATGGTGTGACACCCAGTGGAGTTGTCACGTATGTAAAAGTACAGAGTTTCAAGGCAGAGGTCTTGGCTGGGCATACGCATCTGAGAATCACTGTGAGATTTGACGAGATTTGATGAGATTTCGGTTGTGGGGCAGCTAGAGAAGCAGTGCAAAGACTAGGTGTTGGGGTATTTAGATGAGGAGGAAAACAAAGGAGGCAGTCAAAGAGGTAGGAAAAAAAACACAAGAGGATGGTTAACTAGAAGCTGGGAGAAGAAAGGGATTCTAGAAGAAGGAAATGATGGACTCTCTAATGCTACCTGGTAGGTCAAGTTAAAGAAAGTTTAGGAATTCATCACTGACTGTAGTAAATTTAGTGACTTTAACAAAAACAGGAGAAATTCATCATGTGAAACACAGTAGAGGCTGCAGCAGTCAGGGACATTTCTGAAGTGAGGGTCTTTGATGTCTAGGTGCTACCGAAGCCATATATGAAGCTGCCTTAATATGTGAGTTGTGCCATTCACAGCTAAGTAGTTAGAAATCAATCTCATGAAGCCCACTAAGACTGAATACCCGCACCACAATTTTGACCTGTGGGCGTTGCCCCATGACTCCCACCAAAACCCATTAAGAAGCTGTGTCCTTAAGGACTGAAGAAAAATTATACTCTGGAGAAAAATAAAATGGAAACTGTACTTAAAAAAAATGGTTCAGGCTGGGTGCAGAGGCTCATGCTGTAATCCCAGCACTTTGGGAGGCTGAGGGAGGTGGATCATCTGAGGTTAGGAGTTCAAGACCAACCTAACCAACATGGTAAAACCCCGTATCTACTAAAAATACAAAAAATAGCCAGGTGTGGTGGCGCATGCCTGTAGTCCCAGCTATTTGGGAGGCTGAGATAGGAGAATTGCTTGAACCCAGGAGGCGAAAGTTGCAGTGAGCCAAGATCCCACCTTTGCACTCCAGCCTAGGCAACAAGAGCGAAACTCTGTCTCAAAAAACAACAACAACAACAACAACAAAAAACAATGCTAAAACATTAAGCACATAAAGGCATTATTCTGCAGTTTGTGGCATGATATTATTCCCGCCTAACACACCTAAAATTGAGAAATAAACAACTCAGTATGGAAAAGACTAAAAACAAAGATCAGGATGCCCAGTGTTCCCCCAAGTAACAAAGAACCTACTTGATTTTAACAGATTGATATTTGATATTGACATATAGATATTGGAAAATAACTATCCCTTCACAAGTTTCTAAGTCAATGGAAACACAGTATCAAAATTCTAATTTCGGTAGCTGCTTAGAAAACAAATATTCTCACTCTATCATTCTGTAATTTGCAAAATTGAGGCCCACAGGCATAACTATCCTCAGATCAAATAATTAGCTAGGGCCTGGGTTACAACCAAAGCTCAGGTCTCCTTAATTCTAGTCCAGTATTCTTTCCTCTACACCCAGCTACCACTGAAGAGCAAAGACATGAAAAACAGCATAATGCAAATGTTTTAAAGCAGTGTAGCAGTGTTAGCTAGCAGTCACTGGCTAACCCAACACCCACGGCCAAGCCCTTTTTCTCATCAGTATCCACTACAGAGGCCAGAAAGATTTCTTTCCCAACCTCCTCTGTAGCTAAAGGTGGCCGGTGACAAAGCTCTGGCCAATGAGGCAGAAGCAGAATGCGGTGGGGAACTTCCAGGGAAGTTTTCTTTCCTGATAAAGAGATCAAAAGGACACCTCCCTTACCCCCACCTTCCTGTGTAAAGCTAGAACAGTCATCTTGCAACTACGAAGTGTCACCTATGAGGACAAAGGGCCAATGTGCTAAGGATGTTGAACTAGAAAGGTACTAGAAGCCTGAGCCTGAAACTACATGACTGAACAGCTGAAGCAATACCAGTAACTGCCAACCTCCAGATGGCTTGTTTAAAAAAAAAAAGTAAATCCCCTCATGCCTGTAATCCTAATACTTTGGGAGGCTGAGGCAGGGAGGATCGCTTAAGCACAGGAGTTCAAGACCAGCCTGGAAAACATAGTCTCTAAAAGAAAAAAAAAAGTTAACAATTTAAAAAAAAAAAAAGAAAGAAAAAGCAAATCTCAATTTGTTTCAGCCATTGTTAGACTTTCTCTTAGAGTCAGGTACTTCTAACATACAATCAGCATTTCCCAAGGACTCGGAAGGCATTATTTGAAATGAGGTTCCCAGTCATATATGGGTCAAATATCAATAAATAAAATTACGTAAAAAATGGATTTTAGGGCTGGGCATGCTGGCACATGCCTGTAATCCCAGCATTTTGGGAGGCCATGGCAGGTGGATCACCTGAGGTCAGGAGTTCAAGACCACCCTGGCCAAAATGGTGAAACCCCTTCTCTACTGAAAACACAAAAAATGAGCAGGGCGTGATGGTGTGCACCTTTAATCCCAGCTAACCAGGAGGCTGAGGCAGGAGAATTGCTTAAATCCAGAAAGTGGAGGTTGCAGTGAGCCAAGATTGTGCCACTGCACTCCAGCCTCAGCAACAAGAGCGAAACTCCGTCTCAAAAAAAAAACCAAAAACCAAAAACCAAAAAAACTAGATTTTAGGAAAATAGTGGAGGTAGCAACACAGTTTTCAATCTTTGGATCCCCAAGTAGCATCTGAGAAACCTAACAATAGGTGAACCCCAAAATAGCCAATGAGTAGTCATTGGAAGGTAGAGACGCCCAATTTGAGATGAGCAGCTGAAACTATGAGTTTTATCCTCTCCAGCACCAGGGCTCACATAAGAACGGAAACAGAGCAGTCCAAAACTGACCTGCCAGTGTCCTTCTAGGACAGGGCTTCATATGGAGGAGAAACAGCCACAGGTAGAAAAAAATTTGAGCAGGGGAGAGTCAAAAGAGACAAGGAAAAAGAAGATCCAGACCAAGTGTGATAAGGGAACAAAACCAGGATACCCCATAAAAAAAGCCACTATATTTCTGAACCCTAAACAAAAACAACAGGAGTTCTATGAAATTAGTAAAAATTAACTGAACCTTGACTTACTCTAAAAGTTCAGAATAATAAGGCAGGTGTGGTGGCTTGTGCCTACAGTCTCAGCTACTTGGGAGGCTGAGGCAGAAGGATTACTTGAGCCCACAAGTTCAAGGCTGCAGTGAGCTATGATCACACTACTGCAGGGCAATACAGCAAGACCTTATCTCTAAAAAATATATAAAGACATATAAACTTAAAAATTAAAATTCAGGAAAACTAATTTCGCATAAAAATAAGCAATAAAATTAGCCGGGCATGGTGGTACACATCTGTAATCCTAGCTACTTGGGAGGCTGAGGCAGAAGAATCGCTTGAACCCAGGAGGCAGAGATTGCAGTGAGCCGAGATCGCGCCACTGCACCCCAGCCTGGGCGACAGAGTGAGACTCTGTCTCAGCAAAAAGAAAAAAAGAAAGAAACGGACAAAAAAAGGCCGGGCGCAGTGGCTCACGCCTGTAATCTGAACCCTTTGGGAGGCTCAGGCAGGCAGATCACAAGGTCAAGATTTCGAGACCAGCCTGACCATGGTGAAACGCCGTCTCTACTAAAAATACAAAAATTAGCTGAGTGTGGTAGCGCCCATCTGTAATCCCAGCTACAAGGGAGGCTGAGACGGGAAAATCGCTTGAACCTGGGAGGCAGAGGTTGCAGTGAGCCAAGATCACACCATTGCACTCCAGCGTGGGCAACAGAGTGAGCAAGACTGAAAAAAATAAAAAATAAATAAAAAATAAAAAACAATAAAAAAGCATTTGAGGCCGGGCACAGTGGCTCATGCCTGTAATCCTGGCATTTTGGGAGGCTGAGTTGGGCAGATCACCTGAGGTCAGGAGTTTGAGACCAGCCTGGCCAACATGGTCTCTACTAAAAATAAAAAGGTTAGCTGGGTATGGTGGCGCGTGCCTGTAGTCCCAGCTATGTGGGAAGCTAAGGCAGGAGAATCGCTTGAAACCAGGAGGCGGAGGTTGCACTGAGCTGAGATCATGCCACTGCACTCCAGCCCGGGCAACAGGGTGAGATGCAGTCTCAGGAAAGAAAAAAAAAAAAGGCATTTGAAGTTACATGAGGAAAGACGATAAGGAGCACAATAACATGCATATAAACACAAGTATGCCAGAAAGATTTGTCCACAAAAAAGAAAAAAAAACCTTGTTTACAATCTCAAAATGAGATAAAAGATTATAAGAAAATAAATTCAAAGCTTCTGAAAACGAAGACAAGCAATGAATCTTCAAAAGAGCAAAAATTAGACTAACAGCTTAAAAATGGAAGCCATAAGATAGTGATGGATTATCTTCCAGGTGCTGGGAAAAAACCAGCAGCCCAGGCTTCCATACTCAGTGAAAATATCCTTCAAAGGTGAAGATGGAATAAAATATTTTTAGACAGACAAAATCTGAGAGAATTTCTCACCAGCAGACCTACCCGAAAGAAAATATTCTGGGACCTTCTAATGACAGGAGAAGGAAAATTATGACAGATAGAAACCTGGAGATGTGAGAAGAAAAAGGGCAACAGAAAGGGTAAATATTTGTTGTAATGTTGGGGCAAAAAAAGAAAAATAAATGAAAAGGGAAGGGTAAATAGGATAAATATGTGAATAAATCTAAATAAATATCGGCTATACAAAATGAAAATAACAGGCTGGGCACAGTGGCTCACGCCTGTAATCCCAGCACTTTGGGAGGCTAAGGCAGGTAGATCACCTGAGGTCAGGAATTTGAGACCAGCCTGGACAACATGATAAAACCTTGTCTCTACAAAAATACGAAAATTAGCCGGGTGTGGTGGCTCGCACCTGTAATCCCAACTACTCAGGAGGCCGAGGCTTGAATCCAGGAGGTGGAGGTTGCAGTGAGCTGAGATTGAGCCACTGCACTGCAGCCTGAGCGACAGAGCGAGACTCCGTCTCAAAAAATAAAATGAGAGTAATAATGCTTTATAGATTTAAAAATATACACAAAGAGAGGGAGATAGGCAGAGCTAAAGTATTCTAAGGACCCTGTCTTATCTAGGAAGAGAGTAAAAAACCAATTAACATTAGATTCTGGTAAGTTACAAATATACATTCATATTTGAATGAAAATACACATTCACATTTGTAACTTATCAGGGCAGTCAGTAAAGGAAGAGTAAAAGAGAATATAACTTCTAAGCTAACAGTGGGGAGGTCAATAAATATGCAATGAATTAAACAAAAAAGAGAGAATTCTGACAATAGCAATTTAGATCAATTTTCCCAATGAACAACAAAAAAAGCAGAGCAAAAAAAATTTATTTAATGCACTAAAGAGCTACCAAGGCAGTGAAGGACAACATGCCCAGGATCCAGGAGAAGAAGGTAAAATAGAGGTGAACGATGCCTAGCACTTGCAGCTGGGACGGGCTACAGCTAAAAACACTTGCAGCTGGGACGGGCTACAGCTAAAAACAAAGGGTTAACATGATCAGCTCTGCTGTCCTGCTTGCTTTTGGTCACTTGCTTCTTTTTTTTTTTTTCCTTTTCTTTGAACCTAAAGGCCACACCACTGAACAGTACAACTTTTTTTTTTTTTTTTTTTTTGAGACAGATTCTCTTTCTGTTGCTCAGGCTGGAATGCAGTGGTGTGATCTCGGCTCAATGCAACTTCCGCCTCCTGGGTTCAAGCAATTCTCCTGCTCCAGCCTCCCAAGTAGCTGGGATTACAGGCACCCGCCACCATGCCCGGCTGATTTCTTTGTATTTTTAGTAGAGACAAAGTTTCACCACGTTGGCCAGGTTGGTTTCAAACTCCTGACCTCAAGTAATCCGCCTGCCTTGGCCTCCCAAAGTGCTAGGATTACAGGTGGGAGCCACCATGTCCAGCCTGAACACTAAAACTTAACTTTCATTGGCTACTTTGTAGATAACATTCACAGGTCACCATGGCAATGGTCACTTCAGTTATTTTTCAGGAACCTGGGCTAGCTTCTGCCCAGTTCAAACGGATGGAGACCACCAACCCTTCAACTGGGCCTGTGAAGGAGCCCAAGAGGGTCTTTTGACGCTTGAGGGCCAAAAACTCCACCCTCAGATCATGTTAATGCCTCTATTTTCTGTACATGTGTTCTATGACATGCCATGAACCCTGACTACACTTGTACACAATGAATGTTACTTCATTATCCCCACTGCCAATCCACCCCAATCCACCCCACACCTTAAACCACCCCACTTCCCTAGCCCACAAATATCCCTAAGGCTTATCTTTGGGGAGGCTGGTTTGAGATCTGTTATCCCACCTCCTCGCTCAGTGGCCTTGCAAGTAAGTTTTTTCTCTTTTGCAAAACCTGTGTCACAGTGATTGATTTACCACGCATGGGCAGAATGGACCTAGACCTGGCCGGTAACATAGACACATCAGGAGCTTCACTGTAAACATACAAAAAGGAGAAGATGGAACAGCAGGGCCCCTCATAAGGTATACAAAGAAAATATTTCAGAAAACACACAAAGGCCAGGTTTGCTTGAGAGACATTGAATGAAGGAGTCAGACTCAAAAAATGAAACAGGAAAGATTATAGTTAAGGGAAAGAAAAGGGGAAGAGGGGAGTAGGAGGGAACCCAAGACATTTCAGTTTTTAAGTGCTTACACTCTCGAAGGCTGCCAATTCTCCTTTTGAAACATACCTTGCACTGGTCCCTTCTCTCCAGCTCCCCTGCATTCTGTACGGGGACTCCTGTGACTCTCTGTTGCAGTCCACTCTCAGCACTGCAGCTAAAGCAATTATAACCCAAAACCACAGCAATGGGCAGGCTTGGTCTATACAAAATGAGGCTATGACAGAGGCATTTGCTGCTAAAATTTCACTTCCTTTGTTAAAGCCAATTTTTTTCCCTAGGTTCTGCACTTGATCAAGCCAATCTGTCAGTCTGACCAGTGCCCTGAAAGAGCTCAATTACTTCTCTTGGGCAAACACTTTTCCCAAAGAGATCTTATCTTACTTAAGTATGGTTTTTTTTTATTCTTATTTTATTTATTTATTTATTTATTAGATGGAGTCTCNAAGCCAATCTGTCAGTCTGACCAGTGCCCTGAAAGAGCTCAATTACTTCTCTTGGGCAAACACTTTTCCCAAAGAGATCTTATCTTACTTAAGTATGGTTTTTTTTTATTCTTATTTTTATTTATTTATTTATTTATTTTTTATTTTTTTTTGAGACAGAGTCTTGCTCTGTCGCCCAGGCTGGAGTGCAGTGGCTGGATCTCAGTTCACTGCAACCTCCGCCTCCCGGGTTCACGCCATTCTCCTGCCTCAGCCTCCCGAGTAGCTGGGACTACAGGCGCCCACCACCTCGCCGGGCTAATTTTTTGTATTTTTAGTAGAGATGGGGTTTCACCGTGTTAGCCAGGATGGTCTCGATCTCCTGACCTCGTGATCCGCCCATCTCGGCCTCCCAAAGTGCTGGGATTACAGGCGTGAGCCACCGCGCCCGGCCTATTTATTTATTTATTTATTTGAGACAGTCTCACTCTGTTGCCCAGGCTAAAGTGCAATGGCACAATCTCGGCTCACCACAATCTCTGCCTCCGGGGTTCAAGTGGTTCTCCTGCCTCAGCCTCCCGATTAGCTGAGATTACAGGCATACACCACCATGCTCAGGTAATTTTTTTTTTTTTTGAGACAGAGTCTCGCTCTGTCACCCAGGCTGGAGTGCAGTGGTGCAATCGCGGCTCACTGCAGGCTCCGCCTCCTGGGTTTACGCCATTCTCCTGCCTCAGCCTCCTGAGCAGCTGGAACTACAGGCACCCGCCACCACACCTAATTTCTTTTTGTATTTTTAGTAGAGAGGGGGTTTCACTGTGTTAGCCAGGATGGTCTCAATCTCCTGACCTTGTGATCTGCCCGCCTCAGCCTCCCAAAAGTGCTGGGATTACAGGCGTGAGCCACCGCACCTGGCCTTTTTTTTTTTTTTTTTTGAGAGGGACTTTCGCTCTTGTTGCCGAGGCTGGAGTGCAATGGCATAATCTTGGTTCATTGCAACCTCCGACTCCTGGGTCCAAGCAGTTTTCCTGCCTCAGCCTCGCAAGTAGCTGGGATTACAGGCATGCGCCACCATGCCCGGCTAGTTTTGTATTTTTAGTACAGACAGGGTTTATCCATGTTGGTCAGGCTGGTCTCGAACTCCTGACCTCAGGTGACTCACCCACCTCGGCCTCCCAAAGTGCTGGGATTACAGACATGAGCCACCGTGCCTTGCTGTGCAGCTAATTTTTGTAGAGACAGGGTTTCACCAGGTTGGCCAGGCTGGTCTCGAACTCCTAACCTCAAGTGATTCGCCCGCCTCAGCCTCCCAAAGTACTGGGTTTACAGGCATGAGCCACCGCGCCCTGCCTGATTCTTTCACTTGCTCACTTGCTTGTGATTTTTTTTCTTTCTTTCTTTTTCTTTGAAGCTGAAGGCCACAGTAGCTAAAGGCCACGACATTGAACACTAAAACTTAACCTTCACTGGCTACTTTGTAGATAACATTCACAGCTCACCATGAATGCAGCTGCAGTCAACTAACAGGTATGAAGTTACCACTATAGTACATATGTTATATTAGGGACTGTTTCTGCCTACTGGATTCTGGGGAGGAACAAGGGAGGAATGTAACAGCACAAGCCATAATGAAGTTTATATACAGGCTTAAAATAAAAGAAAACCCTAGAATGAACTCAACAGAATTATGGTGTTCTGAGCTAATACTACCTGGCTTTAGAGGGAAATATTCTTCCAAAAGTCATTCGAATCCATAAATATAAGAACTTTCTGGCCATGCATCTGAAAGAAGGAAAAAAAGGATATACATATTTTAAAATTCCATTTGCCTTACATCATCAGTTTTCTGGAAAGGAAAGGAAGCCTTTAAGGTCTCAGAGGGAGGGATGCTAGTATGAGTCAAAAGGTGGTATCATAGCTAATCTTGCATCAAACAGGGCATAGGATGGGGCAGATTTATAAAGCTAAAATCAAGCAGATTATTTTTAAAAAATATTTTCAATATAAATTGTCAATGAAGAGATAAAAACTTCAGAACTGAGGTAGAGGAAGTATATCATAATTCTTTTGTTCATATTATTCTTCCTGCCTAAAATGCCGGGCAAATACCCACTAATCCTGAACCTTCTCCAATGTAAACAGAGTGAGCAGCTGTGTACTCTCAGTACTGTGCTCAAACCCCTCCTGTAATGTTGTGACACCATATCACAGTGATCAGCTCACAGGGTGTCTGTCATTCCCTCTGCACTGTGAGCCCCTGAAAGCAGAAATTGGTGCTTTATAGTATCTCCAGTACCTAGCACAGTGCCTGGTATACACACAAAGATGGCTTGTCTTTTTTTATTTTGAGACAGAGTTTTGCTCTGTCGCCCAGGCTGGAGTGCAGTGGCACAATCTCTGCTCACTGCAAGCTCCGCCTACTGGGTTCACGCCATTCTCCTGCCTCAGCCTCCCGAGTAGCTGGGACTACGCGTGCACACCACCACGCTTGGCTAATTTTTTGTATTTTTAGCAGAGATGGGTTTCACCATGTTAGCCAGGATGGTCTCGATCTCCTGACCTTGGGATCCACCCGTCATGGCCTCCCAAAGTGCTGGGATTACAGGCATGAGCCATCACGCCCGGCCTTGTCTTTTTTTTTTTTTTTTTTTGAGATGGAGTCTCACTGTCGCCCAGGCTGGAGTGCAGTGGTGTGATCTTGGCTCACTGCAACCTCCACCTCCTGGGTTCACACCATTCTCCTGCCTCAGCCTCCCAAGTAGCTGGGACTACAGGCGCCCGCCACCACGCCCAGCTAATTTTTTGTATTTTAGTAGAGACGGGGCTTCACCATGTTAGCCAGGATGGTCTCGATCTCCTGACCTCATGATCCACCTGCCTCGGCCTCCCAAAATGCTGGGATTACAGGCATGAGCCACCATGCCGGGCCAAAGGTGGCTTGTCTTATAGAGTTAAACCCTGAGTTCAACTTAAAACGCACCTTCTCCAGCCCTTTATCTGGATTATTCTTACGTTATCCTTCAGGGCTCAGCTTAAACTCTGTTTCCTCCAGAGAGTAAGTGCTGGCTATACTAGTGTAGCTGTTCTTGCCATATTTGCCAGTAGTACCACATCCTTCTCTCATTGCACTCTTACTCTATTGTTGTGGCTTAATAGTCTATCAAGCCTACCTGATTTTAAATTCTGATGAAGTCATAAACTAAGATGACCTTATTCACCTTATATCTCAGCATCTAGCATAACAGCTGCCATGGCTAAGCACCATATAAATTTGTTGTTGTTTTGAGACAGTCTTACTCTCGTCCAAGCTGGAGGGCAGTGGGGCGATCTTGGCTCACTGCAACCTCTGCCTCCCAGGTTCAAGCGATTCTCGTGCCTTAGCCTCCCAAGTAGCTGGGATTACAGGCATGCACCACCACACACAGCTAATTTTTTGTATTTTTTTTTTTTTTTGAGACAGAGTCTCGCTCTGTCGCCCAGGCTGGAGTGCAGTGGCATGATCTCAGCTCACTGTAAGCTCCGCCTCCCAGGTTCATGCCATTCTCCTGCCTCAGCCTCCCGAGTAGCTGGGACTACAGGCACCGGCCACCACGCCCGGCTAATTTTTTGTGTTTTTAGTAGAGACGGGGTTTCACCGTGTTAGCCAGGATGGTCTCGATCTCTTGACCTCGTGATCCACCCGCCTCGGCCTCCCCAAAGTGCTGGGATTACAGGCGTGAGCCATCGTAGCCCTGCTGTATTTTTAGTGGAGATGAGGTCTCGAACTCTGACCTCAGGTGATCCACAATGCTTGGCCTCCCAAAGTGCTGGGATTATAGGTGTGAGCCACCGGCACCAGGCTGATAAATTTTTGAAATTAAGAAATGGATTCACTGGGCGCGGGGTGGCCATGCCCTGTAACCCAGCACTTTGGGAGGCCGAGGTGGGTGGATCACGAGGTAGTGAGATCGAGACCATCCTGGCTACACGGGTGAACCCCGTTCTCTACTAAAAAATGGCAAAAATTAGCCCGGGCGTGGCGGTGGGCACCTGTAGTCCCAGCACTTGGGAGGCTGAGGCAGAAGCAATGGCGTGAACTCCGGGAGGTGGAGCTTGCAGGGAGCTGAGATCGGGCAATGCACTCCGCCTGGGTGACAGAGCGAGACTCTGTCCAAAAAAAAGAGAAATGGATGTCTTTATTATACCTAATCAAGAGTAGCAGAAGGGTTACAGCTCTTCTAGAATTCACCAGAAAATCCAGGGGGAAAAAAAGAGTAGAAAAAAAGAGTAGTTCCTTCTTTCTTGGACCACGTTTACACGTTTAGACTTTTTCTGGAAGAAAAAAGTCTTCTTGATAGCGTCATATTGCGAGGCACAAGTGGAGAAATGAAAACACTCAATGACAGATTTTATGTCTGCAGATTCCTGAATATCCTTTTCATCTGAACATTCTACTATAAAGAACAGGGCATCAAGATCTCCAGCTAATTGTGATGGGAGAATAAGAATCATTCCCTCATTTTAACCAAGAAGGGAGAACAAGAGAAAAGCATCTGTAGACTGGTGGCCACTCATAAGCTCACCTGATGCGAAGTTCTCTTAATCGGCCCTGTCGGGTACAAGTACGTGTGCCATGATACTGCACTAGGTGCCTGGTACTAGGTAACTCCCTCCGGATCCCAAAGGATGCAGAAGACTTCTTGTTGGACAGTGTCTTTGCAGAATAAGGTTTCTTAACTGCACCATCCCTAAAATACCTTAAATGTGAGGAGGAAGGAGGCAAGGAGAGAATAAAGTTATCTCTGCATGTGATGCAAATACTTTTAACATACAAGCAAAATTAAACAGATAAGCTCATAAAGACTGACAATACCTACGCTTCAAAGATAATAAGCAGCCCAATCTGACAGAAATATTGGCCAACCACTGGAGGTGGGTACTAGGCAGGAACTACAGTACCCCCTGGAGTCATTAGGCCTAACACAGTTTTCTTTTGTTTGAGACAGGTTCTCACTCTGTTGCCCAGGCTGGAATGCTGTGGCATGACCACAGCTCACTGCAGCCTTGACCTCCCAGGCTCCAGTGATCCTCTCATTTCAGCCTCCCAAGCAACTAGGAAACTAGGACCACAGGTGTTCGCCAGTGTGTCCTGATAATTTTTTTTTTTTTTTCTTTAAGAGACGAAGTCTCACTGTGTTGCCCAGGCTGGTCTTGAACTCCCGGGCTTAAGGAATCCTCCCACCACATCCTCCTGAGTAGCTGAGACTACAGGCGTGCACCACCATGGTCGGCTAATTTTTTATTTTTATTATTATTATTTTTTTGAGACAAGGTCTTACTCTGTCGCCCAGGTTGGAGTGCAGTGGCGTGATCTCAGCTCACTCAACCTCCACCTCCCGGGTTCAAGCGATGCTCCTGCCTCAGCCTCCCTAGTAGCTGGGATTACAGGCACCCACCACTGCACCCGGCTAAGTTTTGTATTTTTAGTAGAGATGGGGTTTCACCATGTTGGCCAGGCTGGTCTTGAACTCCTGACCTCAGGTGATCTACCCACCTCGTCCTCCCAAAGTGCTGGGATTACAGGCTTGAGCCACTGTGCTCGGCCAATTTTTAATTTTTTAGAGACAGGGTCTCACTATATTACCCAGACTAGTCTCAAACTCCTGGGCTCAAGTAATCATCCTCCTCAGCCCCCTAAAGTGGTGGTATTACAGACATGCACCACTGTATCTGGCCTGCTGGCCTGATTTCATTCTTGATCTCTTGCTTCAGAATACCTGCACTGAGGCTAAAGCGCGCACACACACACACACACACACACACACACACACACATATATATATACATATAGACACACACACACATTTTAATATACTTTTTAAAAATTTTTATTTTTTTGTTTACTTGAAATAGGGTCTTGCTATGTTGCCTAAGCTGTCTTGAACTCCTGGGCTTAAGCATTCCTCTCAACTAAGCCTCCCAAAATGCTGGGATTATAGGTGTAAGCTACCACACTCAGACTCCTGGATTTTATTTTTTTAGAACAATTTGAAGTTTACTGCAAAATTGTGAAGAACGAACAGACTGTTCCCACATACTCCTTTTTCTTTACACACACACAGCTGTATATGCTAAAAAGAATATGTTTAAAGAAATGAAAGTCAAGTGTGAACATATTTGCAGGGCATGGGGTAACTATAAAAGTAAGGTAGAAGCATTAATCACAACAGCCAAAAGGTTAGAAGCAATCTTTTTTTTTTTTTTATTTTTTTTTTTTGAGACGGAGCTCTCGCTCGTCACCCAGGCTGGAGGTGCCAGGTGGGCAGATCTCAGCTCACTGCAAGGCTCCGCCTCCCGGGTTCAGAGCCATTCTCCTGGGGGCCTCACCCGCCGCAATAGCTGGGACTTACGGCGGCCGCCACCTCGCCCGGCTAGTTTTTTGTATTTTTTAGTTAGAGGACGGGGTTTCACAGTGCTGCCAGGCGATTGGGTCTATTTCCTGGACCTCGTGGGTCCGGCCCGTCTCGCCTCCCAAAGTGCTGGATTACAGCGCTTGAGCCACCGCGCCCGCGCAGTAGAAGCCATCTTTAAAGACAGGCTCTCGGCCGGGTACAATGGCTCACGTCTATAATCCCAGCACTTTTGGGAGGCTGAGGCAGGGAGGGATCTCTGGGGACTCAGGAGTTTCAGACCAGCCTGGCCAACACAGCGAAAATGCCATCTCTACTAAAAATTACAAAAATCGGCCTGGCGCGGTGGCTCAAGCTGTAATCCCAGCCACTTTGGGGAGGGCCGAGCGGGCGGGGATCATCGAGGGTCAGGAGATCGAGCCCTCCTGTTAACAGGCCGAAACCCCGCTCTCTACAAAATACAAAAAAATAGCGGGGGGCGCGGTGGCGGGCGCCTGTAGTCCCAGGGCTACTCGGGAGGCCTGAGTGTAGACGGGAGAATGGGCGGGAACCCTTGGAGGCGGAGCTTGAAGCCGAAGCTTGGATCCGGCACTGCCCCCACTCCAGCCTGGGGCGGCAGAGCGAGGACTCCCATCTCAAAAAAAAAAAAAAAAAAACCAGCCGGGGGGTTGTGGTGGCAGGTGGCTGTAATCCCAGCGTACTTGGGAGGCGAGGGCAGGAGAATCACTTTGAACCCGGCAGGTGGAGCGCGTTGCCGGTCAGTCATGCCATTGCACTCCAGCCAGGGCGACAGGACAGGACAGGACAGGAAAGGGCAGGACAGGACAGGAAAGAAAGAAAGAAATAGGCCGGGCGCGGTGCCTCAAGCCTGTAATCCCAGCACTTTGGGAGGCCGAGACGGGCGGATCACGAGGTCAGGAGATCGAGACCATCCTGGCTAATACGGTGAAACCCCGTCTCTACTAAAAAAAAATACAAAAAACTAGCCGGGCGAGGTGGCAGGCACCTGTAGTCCCAGCTACTCCGGAGGCTGAGGCAGGAGAATGGCGTGAACCCGGGAGGCGGAGCTTGCAGTGAGCTGAGATCTGGCCACTGCACTCCAGCCTGGGCGGCAGAGCGAGACTCCGTCTCAAAAAAAGAAAAAAAAAAAAAGAAATAAAACTCCCGGATAGTTCCAACATAGGTATTGATGGCCAGGTGCGGTGACTCACGCCTGTAATCACAGCACTTTGAGAGGCCAAGGTGGGTGGATCACCTAAGGTTAGGAATTTGAGACCAGCTTGGACAACATGGTGAAACCCTGTCTCTACTAAAAATACAAAAATTAGCCAGGTGTGGCGGCGTGTGCCTGTAGTCCCAGCTACTCGGGAGGCTGAGGCATGAGAATCGCTTGAACCCAGGGGACAGAGGTTGCAGTGAGCTGAGATCTCGCCATTGCACGCCAGCCTGGGCGACAGAGTGACACTCTGTCTCAACAACAATAAGAACGACAAAACATAGGTATTGATACAGTTTAGCTGTGCCCCCACCTAAATCACATCTTCAATTGCAGGTCCCGTAAGACCCACGTGTCGTGGGAGGGACCTCACGGAAAGTGATTAGTTTATGGGGGTAGTTCCCCATGCTGTTCTCATGATAGTGAATGAGTTCCCAAGAGATCTCATGGTTTTACGTGGGGCTTTCCCCCACTTCACTTTGCACTTTCTTTCCTGCCGCCATGTGAGAAAGCACATGTTTGCTTCCCCTTCCACCATGATTTCAAGTTTCTTGAGGCCTCTCCAAAAATGCAGAACTGTGAGTCAATTAAACCTCCCACCTTTATAAATTAGTTATCTCAGATATTTCTTCATGGCAGCATGAGAACGATCTAATACAGGTATTATATTTGATTATGGTACCATTCACTGCTTTGCTTCTATAAAATTATCTTGGCCGGGCGCGGTGGCTCAAGCCTGTAATCCCAGCACTTTGGGAGGCCGAGACGGGTGGATCACAAGGTCAGGAGATCGAGACCATCCTGGCTAACACTGTGAAACCCCGTCTCTACTAAAAAATACAAAAAAACTAGCCGGGCGAGGTGGCGGGCGCCTGTAGTCCCAGCTACTCGGGAGGCTGAGGCAGAAGAATGGCGTAAACCCGGGAGGCGGAGCTTGCAGTGAGCTGAGATCCGGCCACTGCACTCCAGCCCGGGCGACAGAGTAAGACTCCGTCTCAAAAAAAAAAATAAAAAAAATAAAATTATCTTGTACTACTCCCAAAAAATAAAACTTAAATCTGATTAAGTCTCTAAATCCAGTTACCAATTTGCAGAAAAAGACTGAGAACGGAGGACAGAAGAACATGCTAAAATGCACACAGGCCCTATCAAAATACCAGTGACATTATTCACATAAATAGGAAAAATATCTTAAAATTTGTATAGGACCACAAAAGACTCCAACTAGCCAAAGCGATACTGAGCAAAAAGAACAAAGCTGGAGGCATCACATCACCAGACTTCAAAATAAACCACAAAGCTATAGTAACCAAAACAGCATGGTACTGGCATAAAGACAGACACACAGGCCAATGGAACAGAACAGAGTATTAAGTTATTAAGCTATTTTATCTACCTATCTACCTACCTACCTACCTACCTACCTACCTACCTACCTACTTACCTACCTAAGACACAGTCTCATTCTGTTGCCCCACTGGAGTATAGTGATGTAATCACAGCTCACTGCATCCTGATTCAGGTGATCTTCCTTCCCACCTCAGCCTCCTGAGGAGCTGCAACTACAAGGGCACGCTACCATCTGGCTAAGTTTTTGTAGAGATGGGGTTTTGCCACATTGCACAGGATGGTCTTGAACTCCTAGGCTCAAGTGATCCACCTGTCCTGGAGTCCCAAAGTGCTGAGATTACAGGTGTGAGCCATCACACCCAGTGCCAATTTATTTTTGACAAAGGGTCCAAGAACACTGGGGAAAGGACACCCTCTTTAATAAATGGTGCTGGGAAAAGTGAGTATCTACATACAGAAAAATGAAACTAGACCCTCCACCTCTCACCCTATACAATATCAACTCAAAATGGATCAAAGACCTAAATGTAAGACCCAAAACTAGAAAGCTACGAGAAGAAATACTTCAAAAGTCTAGGAAAATATTTTACGAATAAAACATCAAAAGCACAGGCAACAAAACCAAAAATAAACAAATAGGATAATCTCAAGCTTAAAAGTTTCTGCTCAGCAAACAATCTACAGAGCAAAAAGACAACCTATAGAATGGGATTACAGGCTGGGTGGGCATAGTGGCCCATGCCTGTAATCCCAGCAGTTTGGGAAGCCAAGGCAGTCAGATCACTTGAGATTAGGAGTTCAAGACCAGCCTGGCCAACATGGTGAAACCCCATCTCTACTAAAAATACAAAATTAGCTGGGCATGGTGGCATACACCTGTAATCCCAGTTACTTGGGAGGCTGAGGCAGGAGAATCGCTTGAACCCGGGAGGTGGTGGTTGCAGTGAGCCAAGATTGTACCACTGCACTCCTGGCTGGGTGATAGAGTAAGACTCCATCTCAAAAAAAAAAAAAAAAAGAATGGGATTACAAGTATTACAAAAAATATGTGCAAACTATCTGACAGGGGGTTAATATGCAGAATATACAAAGAACTCAAACATCTCAATAGAAAAAAACAAACAAAAAATCCAATTAAAAAAGGGGTAACTTTGGGAAGCTGAGGCGGAGATGGCTTCAGTCCAGGAATTTAACATCAGACTGGGCAACATGGTGAAATCCTGTCTCTACACAAAATTAGCCAAGCATGGTGGTGTGTGCCTGGAGTCTCAGCTACTCTGGAGGCTGCACTGAGAGGATGGCTTGAGCCTGGGAGGCAGAGGTTTCAGTGAGCTGAAATCCCACCACTGTACTCCAGCCTGGGTGACAGAGTGAGACCTGTCTCAAAAAAAAAAGTAGGGGGAGCAAATTCTCTGAATAGACATTTCTCAAAAGAAGACATACAAATGGCTAACAAATATATGAAAAAATGCTCAACATCACTATCAGGGAAATGTAAATGAAAATCACAATGAGGTGTCATCTTACTCGTTAGGTAGGTGGCTATTGTCAAAGAGACAAAAAAAAAAAAAAAGGTAACAAATGCTGGCAAGGAAGCAGAGAAAAGGGAACACTTTTAATTTTATTTTATTTTATTGAGATGGAATCTCACTGTTGCCCAGGCTGGAGGGCAATGGCACCATCTCGGCTCACTGCAACCTCCTGGGTTCAAGCAGTTCTTCTGCCTTAGTCTCCCAAGTAGGTGGGACTACAGGTGCGCACCACCAAGCCTGGCTAATTTTTGTATTATTAGTAGAGACGGGGTTTCACCATATTGGCCAGGCTAATCTCGAATTCCTGACCTCGTGATCCGCCCACCTTGGCATCCCAAAGTGCTGGGATTACAGGTGTGAGCCACCGCACCCGGCTGAAAAGGGAACACTTACATACTGTAGGTGAGAATGTAAACTAGTATAGCCACTATGGAGAAGAGTATGGAGGTTCCTCAAAAAACTACAAATAGGACTACTGCATGACCCAGCAAACCCACTACTGGGCATTTATCCAAAGGAAAGAAAATCAGTGCATCAAAGAGACCTCTGCACCCTCATGGTTACTGCAGCACTATTCACAATAGCCAATACATGGAATCAATCTAGGTGTCCAACGAGATGAATGGATTAAGCAAATGTGGTATATACACACAAATGGAATACTATTCAGTCATAAAAAAGAATAAAATATTGTCATTTGCAGCAACATGGATGGAAACGGAGGATATTAAGTGAAATAAGCTAGGAACAGAAAGTTAAACACCTCATGTTCTTACTCGTGCAGAAGCTAAAACAAGTTGATCTTACAGAAACCAAAGTAGAACAGAGGACACAAGAGGCTAGGAAGGGTAGAGGAAAAAGAGGGACAGGGAGAGATTTGTTAAAAGACACAAAATTAGGCCGGGCGCGGTGGCTCAAGCCTGTAATCCCAGCACTTTGGGAGGCCGAGACGGGCGGATCACGAGGTCAGGAGATCGAGACCATCCTGGCTAACACAGTGAAACCCTGTCTCTACTAAAAACTACAAAAAACTAGCCGGGCGAGGTGGCAGGCGCCTGTAGTCCCAGCTACTCGGGAGGCTGAGGCAGGAGAATGGCGTGAGCCCGGGAAGCGGAGCTTGCAGTGAGCTGAGATCCGGCCACAGCACTCCAGCCTGGGCGACAGAGCGAGACTCCGTCTC
>NW_016804530.1:645250-669939 GCF_001698545.2 Rhinopithecus bieti
TTTTTTTTTTAAGACAGAGTCTCGCTCTGCCCCCAGGCTGGAGTGCAGTGGCCGGATCTCAGCTCACTGCAAGCTCGGCCTCCCGGGTTCACGCCACTCTCCTGCCTCAGCCTCCCAAGTAGCTGGGACTACAGGCGCCCGCCACCTCGCCCAGCTAATTTTTTTGTATTTTTAGTAGAGACGGGGTTTCACCGTGTTAGCCAGTATGGTCTCGATCTCCTGACCTCGTGATTCGCCTGTCTCGGCCTCCCAAAGTGCTGGGATTACAGGCTTGAGCCACCGCGCCCAGCCTAATCTATTTCTTTACCTGGGTTACGGTTACATTGTTTGTTTCAAAATGGTATCTTAAATGATACATTTTCCCATACCTTTCTGAATCTGCATATTTAACATCTAAGGCCGGGGCTCGGTGGCTCACACCTGTAATCCCAGCACTTTGGGAGGCTAAGACAGGTGGATCACTTGAGGCCAGGAGTTCAAGACCAGCCTGACCAACATGGCGAAGCTCCTTCTCTACTAATACAAAAAAATTACCTGGGCGTGGGGACATGTACCTATAACCCCAGTTACTCTAGAGGTTAAGGCAGGAGAATCACTTGAACCCGGGAGGCAGAGGCTTCAGTGAGCCAAGATCACGCCACTCCTGGGCGACAGAGCCAGACTCTGTCACAAACAAACAAAAAAAAACTTAAAGGAAATACATTCCCTTCTTAGCCTCTCCAACCTAAAGCAGCAGGGTATTTGAAGAAACCAGGCTGAGGCAGGAGAATTGCTTGAACCGGGAGGCAGAGGTTGCAGTGAGCTGAGATCACGCCACTGCACTCCAGCCTGAGCAACAGAGCAAAACTCCATCTCAAAACAAACAAACAAACAAACAAAAAAAGAAACCATGCCAGAGTTAGAGGCCACAGAGCTTCATACTAAGGCCATCGTTAATTTGCTTGAGAAGATGAAATAAGGCAGGCCTAAAGAGTACTCTGTGGCCCATGTAGTAAACACTGTCAGGGTGCTGGTTCCGCTTACGAGGACTCCTTCTCTGAGAAGGTCTGTCAACAAGGGCAGGATCTCAGTAGCTATGCTTGAACTCAATGACCTTCCTCCTAGTCCTAGTTGATTACACCTGGGGGAAAACCAGACCCTTGCTGGATCAACCAAATTCATTCTCCCAAGACGAAATTTTGGAGCACAAAGATGGCACTGCTCAGGAAGAAGGGTCCATAATATCTACTGAATAGATCCTCAAACAGTTCTCACTCCCACTTTGCCCAAGACCCAGTGGATTCTGTAAGAAACTTCTGTATATTCGTCGCACCCTAAGCTGCAAGCTACAGGAACCCAATTCAAATTAGTTTAAGAAAAAAAAAAGCGTAACAGTAAGGGTCCCTCAGCAAAACTGACAAGTCTTTACCTAGATCAACCAATGAGAAAAGAGAGAAGACACAGATCAGCAAAATTAGGAACGAAAGAGAGGACATTACCACTGACCTTTTACAAATTAAAATAATTATAAGGGCATACAATTAACTCTATGCTAACAAATTGGACAACATAAATGAAATGGAAAAATTTCAAAAAAATTACCAAAATTAACTCAGGAAGAAACAGAGTTGGGTTCAGTGGCTCATGCCTGTAATCCCAGTACTTTGGGAGGCCGAGGCAGGTGGGTCATTTGAGGTCACGAGTTCAAGACGAGCCTGACCAACATGGTGAAACCCCGTCTCTACTAACAATACAAATATTAGCTGGATGTGGTGGTGCATGCCTGTAGTCCCAGCTACTCGGGAGGCTGAGGCAGGAGAATTGCTTGAACCAGGGAAGCAGAGGTTGCAGTGAGCCGAGATCATACCACTGTACTCCAGCCTGGGTGACAAGAGTGTCATCTCAAAAAACAAACAAAAAGAATAAATAGAAACCTAATAAATCTCTAACAAGTAAAAAAATTAAATGAATAATTAAAATTTTTCCTACAAAGAGGCCAGGCTTGGTAGCTCACACTCGTAATCCCAGCATTTTGGGAGGCTGAGGCAGCAAGATTGCTTGAGCCCGGGAGTTAGAAACTGCACTGAGCTGTGATCAAGCCACTGTACTCCAGCCCATGCAACAGAGCAAGATCCTGTCTCTAAAATAAATAAATACTTTTTCCTACAAAAAAAAAAAGCACAGATAGTTTCAGTGATTAATTCTATCAAATGTTTTAAAAGAAATAATAGGCCGAGCACTATGGCTCAACACCTGTAATCCCAGCACTTTGGGAGGCGGAGGTGGGCAGATAACCCGAGGTCAGGAGTTCGAGACCAGCCTGGCTAACATGATGAAGAATCGCTTGAACCAGGGTGGCAGAGATTGCAGTGAGCCGAGACTGTACCACTGCACTCCAGCCTGGGCAAAAGAGCGAGACTCCATCTCAAAAATAAATAAATAAATATCGTAATAATGCTCTACAAACTCTTCCAGAAAAAAGGAACACTTCCAAATTCATTGAGACCAGTATCACCATGATACCAAAGACAAAGATATTACCACAACGAAAAAAAAAGACCAACAGACCTCGTGACTATAGACATAAAAATCCTGAAAAAATAGTAGCAAACCAAATCCGACAACACACAAAAACCATTGTGATGGTTAATATTAAGTGTCAACTTGACTGAATTGAAGGATGCAAACTATTGTTTCTGGGTGTATCTGGGTGTTGCCAAAAGAGATTAACATTTGAGTCAGTGGACTAGAGAGAAAGACCCATCCACAACGTGAGTAGGCACCATCCAATGGCTGCCAGCACCACATGGAAAAGCAGGCAGAAAGTAGGATAAGCTGACTTGCTAAGTCTTCTGGCCTGCATCTTTCTCCCATGCTGGATGTTCCCTGTCCTCAAACATCAGACTCCAAGTTCTTTGGCTGTTGGGTTCTTAGACTTACACCAATGGTTTACCAGGGGCTCACAAGCCTTTGGCCACAGACTGAAGAGTGCACTGTTGGCTTCCCTGCTTTTGAGGTTTTGGGACTCGGACTGAGCCACTACTGGCTTCCTCGCTCCTCAACTTGCAGACTGCCTATCACGGCACTTCACCTTGTGATTGTGTGCGTCAATTCTCCTTAATAAACTCCCTTTCACATATATATATATCCTATTCATTCTATCCCTCTAGAGGACCCTGACTATTACAACTATATGCCATATAAACACTATGACCAAGTGGGATTTATCCCAGGAATGCAAGGCTAGTTTAACATTCAAAAATCAATTTATGTAATGCATCCTATTAATAAAGAACAAAAACCACATGATTATCTCAATAAATGTACAAAACCATGTGACAAAATCCAGTAACATTAATGATAAAACCTACGAAAAGTCACAATAGATGACATATTAAAAATAGGATAATTTGAAGATGGTATATTCACCAACTTGTGGGTATAGAGGAACCACAAGGAACAGTGCAGGAACCTGAAGCTAGTAGAAGCTAAGGTGGTACTACCTCTAGGCCCAAAGAGATGAGGGGAGGGAACAATTACCAAAACCTAGAAAGGGACAGTTATACAGAGTCTGCCACAATATAAGGTGCCGAGAGCTTCAGTGGAGAGATACAGCCAACTGAAGGTAAAAGTCTGAAAGCAACCATGATCAAAAGCAGAAGACACAAGAGCCAGCCAACCTTGATGATATAACTTCAAAGCTCAGGAGAGTAATATTCACTTCTGCTCAGAATCAAATTTTAATGATTGATATTTCCATGCACTCAGAATGTTTTTTGACTGTAACATAATGTACGAAATGTGTATTATCTTACAGATGAAAAATTCAAAATATCAATGATAAAAAAAACTTACCCATAGTTACTACCTCACTCGTAATTTATAATTTTTTCATACACAAAATGTTTACAGTTTTATATGAACCATAATTCCAGTTGTATTTTTTTCTCAAGTCCCATCACTCACCTGGAATCAACCTTCTTCTCCATTCTCTGCTTAATCATTTTTTGATGGAAATTGTGGCTTGATATACACTTCTCAGTGAGCAGATTCTTCTTGAATCAAAGTATTTTATCTTCTCCTTCTAACTACAAAAGAAAGGGGAATAAAAGAGAGAGAAAATTATTTGCAGCCTCTCAGGAGCCACACTTCTGAACAGTTACATGCCAGCTCCTAGTCTCCTGCCCTCCTTAATTCAACACTAGATGAACATGGGCTAGGTCTCTGACTTATAATACTATATTTAAATTACTTTTTTTTTTTTTTTTTTTTGAGACAAAGTCTTGCTCTATCACCCAGGCTGGAGTGCAGAGGCACGATCTCGGCTCACTGCAACCTCCACCTCCTGGGCTCAAGTGATTCTCCTGCCTCAACCTCTCAAGTAGCTGGGATTACAGGCACCTGCCACCACATCCGGCTAATTTTTGTATTTTCAGTAGAGACAGGATTCCACCATATTGGCCAGGCTGGTCTCAAATTCCTAACCTCAAGTGATCCACCCACCTCGGCCTCCCAAAGTGCTAAAATTACAGTGGTGAGCCACCACACCCAACCTCATTGTGGCTTTGATTTGCATTTCTCTAATGATGAGTGATACTGAGCTTTTTTTCATGTTTGTTCACCGTATGTATGTCTTCTTTTGAAAAGTGTCTGTTCGTGTGCTTTGCCTACTTCTTAATGGGGTTGTTTTTATCTCATAATGTTGTAAATGCTAGATGTTAGACCTTTGTCAGATGGATAGAGTGCAAAAATTTTCTCCCATTCTGTAGGTTGTCTGTTTACTCTGATGATAGTTTCTTTTGCTGTGCAGAAGTGCTTTAGTTTAATTGGAAATTAAACTAAATTTGTAAATTTTTGATTCTGTTGCAATTGCTTCTGGCATCTTCGTCATGAAATCTTTGCCTGTGCCTGTGTCTTGAATGGTATTGCCTAGATTTTCTTCTAAGGTTTGTATAGTTTTGGGTTTTAAGTTTAAGTCTTTAATCCATCTTGCGTTGGTTTTTGTATGGCGTAAGGAAGGGGTCCAGTTTCTATATTTGCATATGCATAGCCAGTTCTTCCAGCACCTGTTACTAAATAGGGACTCCTTTCCCCATTGCTGGTTTTGGTCAGATCTGTCAAAGATTAGATGGTTGCAGATGTTCGGTCTTATTTCTGGGTTCTCTATTCGGTTCTATAAGTCTATGTTTCTGTTTTTGCACCAGTATCGTTCTCTTAACCATTCTCTTTTTGCTACTGTAACGTTGTAGCACAGCTTGAAGTTGGATAGCAAAGTAGTTTTTTCTAATTCTGTGAAGAATGTCAATGGTAATTAATGGTAATAGCATTGAACCTGAAAATTGCTTTGGGCATATAGCCATTTTCATGATTGATTTTTCCTATCCATGAGCATGGAATGTTTTTCCATTTGTTTGTGTCACCTCGGATTTCTTTGAGCAGCGGTTTGTAGCTCTACTTGAAAAGGTCTTTCACTTCCCTTGTTAGCTGTATTCCTAGGTATTTTATTATTTTTGTGGCAACTGTGAATAGAAATTCATTCATATTTGGTTCTCTGCTCGCCTGTTGTTGGTGTATAGGAGTGTTTGCAATTTTTGCACATTGATCTGTATCCTGAAGCTTTGCTGAGGCTGGTTATCAGCTTAAGAAGCTTTCGGGCTGAGACAATGGGGTTTTCTAGATATAGAATCATGTCATCTGCAAAATGTTATTTTCTAATTAAGGAAACTGAGAGGAGAGCGAGCCACACTCAAAAGGTGTGCCTGGTTCTTTCTTTGGGTCTAGATGCTTCAGCACCTTCAAATTCCCTTCACAAAAACACCAGTGGAGGCCAAGATTTCTTGTTTTCTTCAGATTAATTTTATGGTTATCAGTGTTACCGTGTATAGTTTTCATTTTCTTTGTTTTTTTAAAGACAGAATTTCTGGCCAGGCACAGAGGCTCACGCCTGTAATCCCAGCCCTTTGGGAGGCTGAGGCAGGCAGATCACCTAAAGTCAGGAGTTCAAGACCAGCCTGCCCAACATGGGGAAATCCCGTCTCTATTAAAAATACAAAAGTTAGCCAGGCATGGTGGTGGGCACCTGCAAACCCAGCTACTCATGAGGTTGAGGCAGGAGAATCACTTGAACCCATGACGCAGAGGTTGCAGTGAACCGAGATTGTGCCACTGCATTGCAGCTTGGGCGACAGAGCAAGACTGTCTCAGAAAAAAAAAAAAAAAAGACAGGATTTCCCTCTGTCGCCCAGGCTGGAGCGCAGCAGTGCTATCACAGCTCACTGCAGCCTCCACCTCCTCAGGCTCAGGTGAGCCTCCCGCCTCAGCCTCCCAAAGGGTTAGGATTGCAGGCATGAGCCACCATGCCTAGCCTTTTTTCTTTCTCACGCTGTCATCCAGGGTCTCATGCTATTATCCAGGCTGAAGTACTGTGGCACCATCACGGCTCACTGCAGCCTCAACCTCCCATGCTCAAGCAGTCTTCCCACCACAGTCTCCCAAGTAGCTGGGACCACAGGTATGTGCCACCATGCTCAGCTTATTTTTTATTATTTGTAGAGACAGGGCCTTGCTATATTGCCCAGGCTGGTCTCAAACTCCTGAGCTCAACCGATCTATCCACCTTAGCCTCCCAAAGTGCCTTTTGTTGTGTATAGAGATAGGGTCTCACTCTGTCACTCAGGCTGGAGTGCAGTGGTGTGGTCACAGCTGACTATAATCTCAAACTCCCGGGCTCAAGCAATTCTCCTGTCTCGGTCTCCCATAGCTGGCACTACAGACAGGCACCACTGCACCTTGCCTAGTTTTCTTTTTTTTTTTTTGAGACAGTCTCACTCTGTTGGCCAGGCTGGAATGCAGAGGTGCAATCTAGGCTCACTGCAACCTCCACTTCCCGGGTTCAATCGATTCTCCTGCTTCAGCCTCCCATGTAGCTGGGATTACAGACATGCACCACCACAGCGGGCTACTTTTTGTATTTTTAGTAGAGATGAGGTTTCACCAGGCTGGTCTTAAAACTCCTGACCTTAAGTGATTTGTCTGCCTCGGCCTCCCAAAGTTCTGGGATTATAGGTCTGAGCCACTGCACCTGAGCCCATTTCTCATTTTCAATTAGTGATGATTTCTATCAAAAATATTCATTAGGAACTGAATACATTACGACATAGTTTTAATTTTTTTGTTTGTTTGTTTTAGTGCCAGGAATAGTAGTGTTGTGTGTTGAATTGTGTTTCCCCAAAAAAGATTTGCTGAGATCCTAACCCCTGCTACTTGTGAATGTGACCTTATTTGAAAACAGGGTCTTTGCAGAAGTAATTAAGATGTAAGTTACGATGAGGTCACATGGGAGTAGGGTGGGCCCATTAATCCAAAATGATCTGTCTTTCTTAAAAGAGAAGAGATACACATAAAGAAACAGATACACATAAAGAGGAGAATGCAATGTGATGACAGAGGCACTGATTAGAGTGATGTATCTACAGGAATTGCCAAAGATTGCTGGCAACATCAGAAACTAAGAGCAAGGCATGGAACAGATCCTCCCCTGGGCCTTCAGGGAGAGGATGAGACCTTGATTTCAGACTTCTAGCCTCTAAAACTGTGAAAGAATCAACTTCTATTAGTTTTAAGCCACCTGGTTTGTGGTACTTTGTTACAGCAGCCCTAGGAAACTAATACAAGTAGTAAGACAGAAGAGTAAGATTTAAGTAATGGTGGAGGCAAGCTAACAGGGTGAACGCATCCTATGTTGAGTAACTGTGATGCATTTACGAGATGTTTCATTCTACAAGAATGAAGTCACCCTTATAATCAAGGTCACGTATTTCAATGACAATCAGACAAGGAATTAGCCAGTTTATCCATACAAAACGAACAATCCTTACTTACATCAAACCAATGTCCTAGATTTTCTGATACCACACTCCAAGTAACAGAGGTCATCATAAATGACTATTTCTACAAATAAATCAAATAGGAGTATTCAAATAGTGACTTTTGATGAAATACTGCTATAATCAATGTGGCTCTGCCTTGGGTTTCTGTCATAATGATTCTGTGGAATGTCCTTCGTGGTCAAGGACCCCCTTTGTTATACACTCATACCAGCATTCTACCTATTTGTACATGTCTGCCTTCCCCACTAAAATATAAATTCCATGAAAACAGGAATCATATCTGATCTTC
Source organism: Rhinopithecus bieti (assembly GCF_001698545.2). Classification (NCBI taxonomy): domain Eukaryota; kingdom Metazoa; phylum Chordata; class Mammalia; order Primates; family Cercopithecidae; genus Rhinopithecus; species Rhinopithecus bieti. Next base: position 653,408 of record NW_016804530.1, read on the forward strand.
TCTCCACTGTATCTCCGGTCTCTAAAACAATGTCTGTAACCTCACAGATAAAATACACATATAGTGGAAAAACTAGGACACAGGTTTGCTTTCAATAAGGACATGTATGAATATAAACTTGCTTATAAGTTGGAATATACATAACGATAATCAAATACAAAACATGGCCGAGGACGGTGGCGAACGCCTATAATCCCAGAACTTTGGGAGGCTGAGGCAGGTGGATCACCCGAGGTCAGGAGTTTGTGACCAGCCTGACTAACAGGTGAAACCCCATCTCTACCTAAAAAAAAAAAAAAACAGGTCTGGTGGCAAATGCCTGTAATCCAAGCTACTTGGGAGGCTGAAACAAGAACTCGTACCTGGGAGGCGGAGGTTACAGTGAGCCAAGATCACACCACTGTACTCCAGCCTGGGCAACAAGAACGAAACTCTATCTCAAAAAAAAAAAGTCTAAGAAAAACTAACATTATTAGGTGTTGACTCCCAGTTAAACATGTAGATTGACCTTCTAAAGTGATAGTAAAGAATACAAAGGAACAAAACCGTAAGGTTAAAGAGATGAGAGATGAGAGAAGAGATTACAGGACACCAGGGATTTTCACAGTTTTACAAGGAAAATGAAGTGGCCTAACAGGTTTGAGGAAATGAAAAACTTTGATTTGAGGTAGATACCAAAGGAAAGCGGGCTACACAGTATTCCAATCCTGTCAGACAGGGTATTCAGGCCCCTTCTGCTGTCCTGCTTCCAACATTCTGGTAGCTAGATGGTACCTCTCAGGCAGGAGACTGGAAAAGTCTTCTCAAAAAACACTAAAAACTAACAGATCTCCAGATTCTGAAACATGTGCTTTACTCTCCATCAATGAAAAAGCAGACTTGTCGGCCGGGCGCGGTGGCTCAAGCCTGTAATCCCAGCACTTTGGGAGGCCGAGACGGGCGGATCACGAGGTCAGGAGATCGAGACCATCCTGGCTAACACGTTGAAACCCCGTCTCTACTAAAAAATACAAAAAAAAACTAGCCGGGCGAGGTGGCGGGCGCCTATAGTCCCAGCTACTCGGGAGGCTGAGGCAGGAGAATGGCGTAAACCCGGGAGGCGGAGCTTGCAGTGAGCTGAGATCCGGCCACTGCACTCCAGCCTGGACGACAGAGCGAGACTCTGTCTCAAAAAAAAAAAAAAAAAAAAAAAGAAAAGCAGACTTGCCCCTAGATTACCCTAAAGTGAAGCCCAGGAACTCCGCAGTCTTGCTCAGACACTAGGAGCTTCCAACTAATTTCTCAGTTACACATTTTTTTTTTGAGACGGAGTCTCACGTTGTTGCCCAGACTGGAGTGCAGTGGCTCAATCACGGCTCACTGCAACCTCTGCATCCTGGGTTCAAGCGATTCTTCTGTCTCAGCCTCCTGAGTACCATCACACCTGGCTAATTTTTTGTATTTTTGGTAGAGGAGGTTTCACCACGTTGGCCAGACTGGTCTTGAACTCCTGACCTCAAGTTATCTGCCCGCCTCAGCCTCCCAAAGTGCTGGGATTACAGGAATGAACCGCTGCCCCTGGCCAGCTTACAACTTTTCTTCTGAAGCTTCCTCATCTCTCCCAGTCCTCACAGAATTGAAGAGAATTAGGGTCTTGCTCGAAATTAGGTTTTGGTTTAAGAAAACTTTGTGGCTAGTTTGATCTTCTATCCAGACTACTAAAAGTTTCTCCGTATCAGCAATAAGGCTGTTTAGCTTTCTTATCCCTGGTGTGTTCCCTGGAGTAGCACTTTTAATTTGCTTCAACAACTTTTTCTTTGTATTCACAACTCGGCTGTTTGGTACAAGAGGCCTAGCTTTCACATTATTTCAGCTTTTGATGTGCCTCCTTCACTAAGCTTAGTCATTTCGAGCTTTTGATACGAAGTGAGAGACATGAAACCCTTCCTTTCACTTGAACACTTAGGGGTCACTGTGGGGCTATTAATTGGCCTAATTTCAATATTGTTGCCTCTCAGGCTACAAGGAGGACCGAGAGGGAGGAAAGAAACAGGGAACTGGCAGGTAGGTGGGGCAGTCAGACACAACACTTAAGTTTACTGTTTTATACCAGTGAGGTTCATGGCGACCTAAAACAATTGCAATAATAACATCAAAGATCACTGATCACAGATCACTGTAACGGTATACCTGAAATAAAAAGTTTGAAATATAGCGATAGTTACCAAAGTGTGAGTGATAGGAAGTGGGCACATGCTGTTGAAAAACTAGTTGTTCGGTGCAGAACTACTTGCTACAAACTTTCAATTTGTAAAAAACACAATACCTATTAAGTGCAATAAAGCAAGGTATGGCTGTACTCAAGTCCCTCGCATCATTCATTCAACAAATATTTACAACACACCTACACAGCAGTTAGAAAACCTGAACAGCCTCCCATAAAATAAAAACATGCACCCACCTCCCACGCGGGGAAGGCTTCAAGGTTTGTTTACTGCGTTACCCTCTGCGGGCTCGGTGGGGGAAGGTCGCCCATACACCAGCCCTTCCGCTCTCCTGGGCCACTTAGCCGGGAGAAGGAAACCCCTCATTTGGATCCGCGCACGCTAAGAAGCATTGCGTAGACTCGAGCACTGGCCAGGAGCGCACTAGACGCCTGGGAGGATGCGGTGCCCCCGGGGCGCAGGACAAGAAACCGAGGAGACGCGGTGGGAGAGGATAGCGGGAGAGGATGGCAGGCTCCGGGCCCCGTCCTGCGCCCTCTTGTCGCACTTCCTCCATTCCCGCACCACAGACCCGCAGGTAGGCAACATCACCTGCACTTTTAGGGGAGGAAGCGGAGGCTCGCACGGATTTCACCGGGCTCGGAGGGACCCGACTGAGCTCCCTGCCGGACTCACTGCCAGAGAGGCCGAGCCCATAAGAGGGTGGGGACGTTAGGGTCGGGCCTCGTACCTGGGGAAGCCGAGCCATCGGGCCTGACGCTGGGAGAAAACCCGACGGGAGAGGGGGGTCCGAGACCTGCTTCTTAACTCCCGCGCTGCCCACGCCAGCCTCAGCGCTTCGCGCGCTTCTAGACGCCAGTCTCGCGCCGGGCCAGCCCTTGTCTCCACGGCGACGCGGCACGGCGCGCACTAGGACCACCCCACCCAGACCCCGGGGCTTGCGCAGCCTCAGTCGGGTGGGTGGCGCACGTCCGGTCGCTTTTGCAGCAGCGGCAATGAGAGTCGGTTCCGAGGGGCGTGGGGAATGCACCGTCTGGGCATCCCCACTGAGGGTCTTTGGCTCGCTAGCTTCGCTCTGAGCTCAGGTTACTACTGCTCTTCTTAGACGAGAGAAGTGGGAGGCATTCCGAGGCGGAACCCCGAGTTAACGCCGCCCGCGGTCGCGCACTAAGGATGAGGTTCCAGTTGGGAGGTGGCTGCGAAGGAAAGTATTCCCTCCCTCACTTCCGGGCTCGTGCGTGACCCTCTTTGGCTTTTGGTTCACAGGGAATGGAAACCGGAACCCGTGGAGTATGACCTGCCCATGCGTGGACCCGGCAGATTGCTACAACTTGCACTTAGAGGGGAGAGGTCCCATGGCCCCCGAATTAGAAATCCCAGGCTCATCTCTTTTTTTAACCCTTCATTTGAAAATGTAATTAATAAGCACTCCTTTTTGCTATTTTTTTAATTTGGGCCGATCCTAATAAAATAGGAGTGGGAGGGGTAAGTGGGACTTTTGAAATACTTTTTTACTGTGCTTTGTAAAACATGTGAAAGCACGTGAGATTCCTGGTGCAGAGACTAAAAGCAGTAGTTATTTAAATACTTGAAAGATTTTACGCTAAAAACATGAGGAAAATTAACTTGTTGGGTGTCTCGGGGTTAGAATCACAAGTAATTTGTATTTTTGCCCTATTTTCTACATGCTAATTTTTGCAATTAAAACATTAATTATTTATTTATTTATTTAGAGGAGGAGTCTCCCTCTGTTGCCCAGGCTGCAGTGCAGTGGCATGATCTGGGCTTACTTCCACCTTCACCTCCCGGGTTCAATCGTTTCTCCTGCCTCAGCCTCCCAGGCGCACGCCACCACGCCCGGCTAGTTTTTTTTGTTTGTTTTTTTTTTTTTTTTTTTTTTTTTAGAGAGACAGGTTTCACTATGATGGCCGGGTGAGTCTCGAACTCCTGACCTCAAGTGATCCGCCCGCCTCAGCCTCCCAAAGTGCTAGGATTACAGGCGTGAGCCACCGCACCTGGCCCTAAGGCGGATCACTTGAGGTCAGGAGTTCGAGACCAGCCTGGCCAATATGGTGAAACTACGTCGCTACTAAAAATAAAAAAATAAAAATTAGCCGGCCGTGGTAGTCCCAGCTACTGGGGAGGCTTAGGCAGGAGAATCGCTTGAAGTCAGGAGGCAGAGGTTGCAGTGGGCTGCGATAGTGCCATTGCACTCCAGCCTGGGCAACAAGAGCAAAACTCTGTCTCAAAAACAAACAAACATATTTTAAAAGGAGTTCTACTTTACCAGACATCAATGCCAGTGTTTTAGGGACAACTTTTATCTGAAGTTAATGTGGCCAAGTAGTTTTAAAATAATTTAGTAAGCTTCAAGGTTGTAATTAAAAGTATAGCTAACATATTCACTGTAATTTAGCCTAAGTACTTACATAATTATGTAGATTTATATAAATTACATATTTAGGATAAGTCAATAAGCATTCTTTCTAGATGATTTGAGCTAATTTCCTAATGCTTTCTTCCTGTCATAGGCATTTACCATCCTCAGCTTTGACAAATTTAGGAGGGATGAAAGGCATTTCCATTTTGAATTACAATGAAAATAATTAGTCTTGTCAGAAAAGATTAGAAGATAACAGTATATAATAATAGCTAGGATAAGGACATCTTAGAGGCTGGGCACGGTGGCTCACACCTGTAATCTGAACATTTTGGAACGCCGAGCCAGGAGAATTGCCTGAGCCCAGTAGTTCAAGACCAGCCTGAGCAACAGAGTGAGACCCCCCCGCAATCTCTACAAAATATAAAAAATTTGACCAGGCGCGGTGGCTCACGCCTGTAATTCCAGGACTTTGAGAGGCCAAGGTGGGCGATCACTTGAGGTCAGGAGTTTGAGACCAGCCTGGCCGACGTGGTAAAACCCCATCTCTACTACTAAAAATACAAAAATTAGCCAGGCGTGGAGGCACAACCCTGTAATCCCAGCTACTTGGGAGGTTGGGGCAGAAGAATCGCTTGAACCTGGTGGGGACGGTTGCAGTAAGCCAAGATCCCGCCACTGCACTCCAGCCTGGGTGACAGAACAAGACTCTGTCTTGAAACAAACAGAAAAACTAAGGGTTACCCTTGGAGCAAGAAAAACTGAGTAGGAAAAAGCCCATTTAGAGAGGTGCAATCCAGCCTTCTGTGATGAGGCTGCTGAAAGGTCATGGCCTGGCATTAAGCTCTCACAGGTGCTCTCATAATTTCTGGGTTTCTAGTATTTTCTTTCTTCTTTTCTTTTCCTTTTTTTTTTTTTTTGAGACAAGTTTCACTTTTGTCCCTCAGGCTGGAGTGCAGTGGCGCGATCTCAGCTCACTGCAACCTCCACCTCCTGGGTTCAAGCGATTCTCCTGTTTCAGCCTCCCAAGTAGCTGGGATTACAGGCATGTGCCACCACGCCCAGCTAATTTTGTATTTTTAGGAGAGACGGGGTTTTGTCATGTTGGCCAGGCTGGTATAGAATTCCTGATCTCAAGTGATCCTCCCACCTCAGCCTCCCAAAGTGCTGGGATTATAGGCATGAGCCACCATGCCCGGTCAGTTTCTAGTATTTTCATTTGCTTCTCTGCTGTTCTTGGACTAATTTCCCCGACTGGCTGAACCTTTGAGACCCCCTTATGCCAAACTTTGGGCCAACAATTTGGACCTAAACCAAGATCTTACACACACTTAGTAAATAACTAAAATAATTTCTCTCTCAAAGAGCTTTCCCAAGCTGATATTTGAAAATTGGTGGCCGGGCGCGGTGGCTCAAGCCTGTAATCCCAGCACTTTGGGAGGCCGAGACGGGCAGATCACGAGGTCAGGAGATCGAGACCATCCTGGCTAACACGGTGAAACCCCGTCTCTACTAAAATACAAAAAAAAACTAGCCGGGCGAGGTGGCGGCGCCTGTAGTCCCAGCTACTCGGGAGGCTGAGGCAGGAGAATGGCATGAACCCGGGAGGCGGAGCTTGCAGTGAGCTGAGATCTGGCCACTGTACTCCAGCCTGGGTGACAGAGTGAGACTCCGTCTCAAAAAAAAAAAAAAAAAAAAAAAAAAAAGAAAATTGGTTATTAGTTGCAGAAGGGGGCATTTAGAATTACAAATTATTGGCCTGGCACGATGGCTCACACCTGTAATCCCATCACTTTGGGAGGCCGAGGTGGGGAAATCACATGAGGTCAGGAGTTAAGACCAGCCTGGCCAACATGGTGCAACCCCATCTCTACTAAAAATACAAAAGTTAGCTGGGTGTGGTGGCACAGGCCTGTGGTCCCAGCTTCTTGGGAGGCTGAGGCATGAGAATTCCTTGAACTCAGGAGGCGGAGGTTGAGTGAGCCGAGATTGTGCCACTGCACTCTAGCCTGGGGGACAGAGCAAAACTCGGTCTCAAAAAATTACAAATTACAGACCGGGTGCCGTGGCTCACGCCTGTAATCACAGCACTTTGGGAGACTGAGGCGGGCAGATCACGAAGTCAGGAAATCGAGACCATCCTGGCTAACGCAGTGAAACCCTGGCTCTACTAAAAATACAAAAAATTAGCCGGGCGTGGTGGTGGGCGCCTGTAGTCCCAGCTATTCGGGAGGCTGAGGCAGGAGAATGGCCTTAGCCCGGGAGGCAGAGCTTTCTGTGAGCCAAGATTACACCACTGCACTCCAGGCTGGATGACAAAGCGAGACTCCCTCAAAAAAAAAAAAAAAGTTTCAGGCTGGGCATGGTGGCTCATGCCTGTAATCCCAGCACTTTGGGAGGCTGAGGTGGGTGTATCACGAAGTCAGGAGTTTGAGACCAGCCTGACCAACATGGTGAAACTCTTGTCTCTACTAAAAATTAGCTGGGTGTGGTGGCACGCGCCTGTAATCCCAGTTACTCAGAAGGCTGAGGCAGGAGAATCTCTTGAACCCGGGAGGCAGAGGTTGCAGTGAGCTGAGATCATGCCATTGCACTCCAGCCTGGGCGATGCAGGGAGACTCCTTCATAAATAAATAAGTAAATAAATAAATAAATAAATAATCCTGCCAAGGAGAGTAACATTCAAAAGCTACAATGAAACAAGAATTTGCAATTTGCAAGCATCTAATTTTTGCCAGGCACAGGTGAAATAAGTTTATGGAAGCCTCCCTTAGATTATTACCTTTTTTCCTAGGTAACAAGTGAGACTTTGAGAGGTAAGAAATGAGTTGAGGCCAAGGTTCTACAAGACATTAAAGGAGCCTAAGTAGGATAGACCAGAGGGCTCAGGATATTAGTTCCAGCTATCAAATCATGACAGCTGCAATGCCCTGGGCACTGATTTCATGTATGGCTTGTGGTAGTTTAAAACATGCCTACACATTCCTTGACATTCCTCCCATATAGAGATGGAGTCTAAGTTCCTTTGCCTTGAATATAGGGTAGCCGTGCTGACTCTAAGGAACAGAATGTGGCACGTGGCAGAACTGATTCCAAGGCTAGGTTAGGAAAGGCAATACAGCAACTATCGTCTGGTTTTCTTATTCATTCTCTGAACACTTGCCCTTAGAATCCAGTCATCATGTTTCAAGGAAGCTCAGGCCACAGGGAGAGGCCATGTCTAAGTGTTCCAGGGACAGCTCTAGGGGTCCCAGGTCCTAGCTGACCGCCACCATCAACCACCAGACATGTAAGCTTTTAGGGGACCCTAGGCCCCATCCTTTGGGCTGCCCCCACTGGTGCTGAATGGATCAGAAACCAGCTGGCCCAGCAGGAACCAGCCCATTTTGCAGATTTGAGAGCAAAATATACATAATTCGTTTTAAGTCACTGAATTCTGGGGTGGTTTGTTACACAATAGTAAGTAACCAGAAACCCATAATTTCTGGATTTTTAGTATTTTCTTTTTCAAGAAAGGTCAGGTCTGGCGGCTCATGCCTGTAATCCCAGTGCTTTTGGAGGCTGAGGCAGGAGGATTGCTTGAGGCCAGGAATTCGAGACCAGCCTGAGCAACATAGCAAGATCCCGTCTCTGCAAAAATTCGTTAAAAATTAGCTGGGTGTAGTGGCAGGAGCCTGTAGTTCCCGCTACTTGGGAGGCTGAGGCTGGAGCAGTGAGCTATGATTGTGCTATTGCTCTCCAGTCTGGATGACAGAGCAAGACTCCATTCTCCCCCAAAATAAAATAACCAGAGCAGTGGTTTTAATGTTATCTTTAATTCCCTGTACAAGCCTGAAAAGTAGGTATACTGCGATCCCTTTCTGAAAAATGAGGAAAGGGAGATCCAGGTGATGAAATGCCTGGCTCAGGTTTCACACTAATTGGCAGGGTCAGGATTTAGCAGCTTCAAAGAAAGCGCCTTCTCCACTACTCCGGGGAGTCTCTAAGACACTAAAGGGGATTAGACCTGTTTCCCACAGCTTTAGGAAGAATTTGGATTCCAAAAACAGCTTGATTTTAAAATCATAAAACACCTGCTGTATTATCACCTACAACATGTCTCTGTATAGGCTTAAAAAGGCTCAGCAGCTTTATGGGTTATATAAGGCTTTACCCACCTTATTCTGTTTAATCTTAACTGCCCCATGAGCAGGTTATATCATCTTTCCAATTTCACAGGTAAAACTAAGGATAGATAGACTAACTCTCCATAGCCTGTAGGAGGTGGCAGAAATGAGAATGCAAACTCGGGCCTGATTTGCATGTTTCCCTCTGCCTCGTGCCTGCAAAAAAATAGTTGGTAAGAAACACACTTTATTCAGTAATATAATACAAACGAAAAGAAAAAGGTTTCTGGCGGGGAGCCGCGGTGGCTCAAGCCTGTAATCCCAGACATTTTGGGAGGCCGGAGACGGGCGGATCACGAGGTCAGATCGAGCGCATCCTGGCTAACAGCGGTGAAACCGGACCGTCTCTACTAAAAAAATCACAAAAAAAAAAAAAAAAAAAAAAAAAAAAAAAAAAAAAACACTAGCCGGGCGACGGTGGCGTGCCGCCCTGTGGTTCCGAAAAAAACAGCTAATCTCGGGAGGCGGAGGCAGGAGAATGGGCGTGAACGCCAGAAAAGGGCCGGAGCTTGCAGCGAGTCTGAGATCCGGCCCACTGGCCTCCAGCCCGGGCTTACAGAGGGCGAGACCTTCAAAACGTCTCAAAAAAAAAAAAAAAAGAAAGAAAAAGGTTTTCTGTTGCCAAGATTCACAAGGGAGCCGAGTTAGTGGTCACTCACTGCTTAATACCCTAATTTCACAAGTGAAGAAAGTGAAGTTCCAACAAAATAGGCCTCTTGGAAGAAATGTAGACGTCGCTGTCCTTTAACGAGGAAAATTGCGTTCTCCTTCGCGCCTATGTATCCCTTCACACCAACGCTGCGAGTATCACAGGGCAGAAATGGGTGCTTGTGGTATTCCTGCACATAGGACCTCCTCCCCAGGACGGCAGTTACCCGCACTGCTCACATATTTGCATTTCTGTGGCCCCCTGTCAGCCGAGTCTGCACTACGTGGTAAGCGCTTGACATTCGCGGTCTCGTTTCCCCAACTCCACTCGCACTTCCCCTTTCCGTGCAGGCTAAGGACAGATTCAGGTTACGTGAGGGAAAGAACATTTCAATGAATTTGTCAGTCGCCTTTATCTCTATCAAAGCCAATCGTGACAAGTTTGTCTATTAATGCAGCAATCAGTACTGTCGCATAAGCCTCATAGATTTAGAGAGGCCATTTTAGAAACACGACCGAAACTCTGCGAAGTCAGCTTTGCCCAAGATCACGCCACTCGCACAACAGCTGAGGTTCGAACCCGCACTGGGAAGGCTCGGAGGACCCCAATCTATCTCAAATTCCCCACTGCCGAAGCCCCACGGTTCTCTGCCGATGCGAACCGTGCAAATACAGGGGTGGTCGCGCCACACGCCGCTCTAGCCGCCAGCCCAGGCCCATCCCGCCGCCGCCTCCCCGGGAGAGTGTCGTGCCGCGAGTCTCGGGTCCCAAGTGCCACCCGCTCTGCCCCGCAGTGCTCGTGGGAACGCGGTGGCGGCGGCCTCGGGGCTGTCCACGGCGACCGCCTGCGCGCACGGGAGCGGGCTTCTGCTGTCCCCGCCGCGACCTCCTCCTCGCCGCCACCGCCTCCCCACCGCCCGGCCCGCGCAGGGGCTGGCGTCTGGGGGGCGCGCGGCGATACTTCTTTTCCGCCCGGCACCGCAGCAGCCACCTCACATCCGGGCGCGCGGCGGGGAAGGCGGCGCCGGGGCCCGGGTGCGTGGAGGGAGTTATTAAGGGGGAGGGGGCCGAAAAGGAGGGGCGGAGGGCCGGGCTGCAGTTACGGCGGCTGAAGAGAGACAGCCCGAGCGGGTCGGGGTGGGGGCGCGAGAGCGAAGGCTGCGGGGAGCGGCGCTGTGACCGGCGCGGGCGGCTGGGAGGGGAGCGGCGACCGAAGCAAAGGGCCGCCGAGCGGCGGAGGCACCGAGTAAGGGCCAGCGGCGGTGGCGGCTGGGTCCGGGGCACCGCGCGCCGGTGCTCGCGGGTGTAGAAGGGGCGCGGGCTCATTGCTCCCGGGGTCGCGTGCGTGAGCAGAGGGTGAGCAGAAGCGCGAGGCCCGCAAGGCGGCCGGCGGGTAGCCGGCGGGCTGGCTGGGGGTGGGGGGGTACCGAGCCGCCGGGCTGGGGAGGACGGCTGCGGGCCTGCGCCAGTTCCAGCTCGAAGCGCCCGGGCCGGGAGATTCGGCCTCCCTGCTCCCTGCGGCCGGCCGCCGCTCAGTGAGTACCGTCCCCGCCCTTCCTCCAAAGGAGGCCGCTGGGCCCGGGCCTGCGTGAGGGGCTGCGGGTTGGGGTCGCGGCCCGGGGAAGCCAAGTTTCGGAGCTGAAGCCGGTGCTCGCTCTTTCCTTGCCATCGGCGCCCCTGACATGGCCACAGGTGCGGCTCGCCGGGCGAGGGGCGCTCGGGCCCCGTCCCCAGTCCCTGATCCCCGGATAACAAGGGGCAGCTGGCGCCGTCCATAGGCAAGTGACAGGCACTTTACAACAGACTTCGCGGGTTCCCAGCCCAACCAGTCTACCTGCCCCCAGTCCTGGAAACTTCCCCACCAGTCTTGAAAGATACCCCTGGGTGGCAGCTCCTAATCTTGGTTTCTCTTTGTGTTAAAGCACCTTCTGCTTTTTACCGTGTTGATGCTTAGGATACTAGGAGAGATAACTGAGTACCAACGATTCTATCTCCGAGTTCTAATTTATAGCATAATTTTGGGGTGGGGACTTATTTTTAACGCTAGCTGTTTTAAGAGATTAAAACGTTTCAGCCTCTGAAGAAACAGCCAAGATTTCTGAAAACTTACTGTTCTCGGTGACAATTTTGTGCCGATTTATCTTCCAGGTGCAGAGCATTGTAGACCAAGGAGCCATGGATAGGAGAAGTGTGGGTGAAACAGAAAATGGAGATGCTTTCCTTGACCTGAAGAAGCCACCTGCCTCCAAATGCCCCCATCGCTATACAAAAGTAGGGTTTGCCACTAATGAAATAGTGTTTCTTTTTAGGTGGGGAAGTTAGTAACATTGTATAACCATTTAATTCCTATTAAGTGGTAATCTCATTCTGACTCACTACATGGACTAAATATTAACTAAATTTAGTAGAGCATTACTTTGAACATTTTTCTGCAAGTGCAGATACCTAGAGTTTAAGCTGGAATTTGCTTTGAGAGGCTTTTAGGTGAAGGGAATGTAGGCTTAGATTTTTTTTAAATTGCAGATCAGGCCGGGCGCGGTGGCTCAAGCCTGTAATCCCAGCACTTTGGGAGGCCGAGATGGGCGGATCACGAGGTCAGGAGATCGAGACCATCCTGGCTAACATGGTGAAACCCCGTCTCTACTAAAAAATACAAAAAACTAGCCGGCGTGGTGGCGGGCGCCTGTAGTCCCAGCTACTCGGGAGGCTGAGGCAGGAGAATGGCGTAAACCCGGGAGGCAGAGCTTGCAGTGAGCTGAGATCCGGCCACTGCACTCCAGCCTGGGCGATAGAGCGAGACTCCGTCTCAAAAATAAATAAATAAATAAATAAAAAATAAATTGCAGATCAGTATACTTTGTAAGTTCTGTAACAGCTATGTCATTGGTATGTTATTGATTTACATACTGTACTGTGAGGATTAAAGCTCTAGGATGTGCCACAAAATTAGTGTCCTCTGTATTGATGTTTCCTTAAGAGGCAGACTCCCCATAGGAATGCTTTTGAGTGTGCTTGGTGGGGTAACTGGATTTTTCAATCCTATTTTTTTACTTTCTATTACAAATTGGATATGGACTCAAAAAAGTAAGGCTTAGTCATATTTCCCCTAGCTGAAAACTGGAGATGCTTAAACTGCTTGTCCAGATAACTGCTTTTTGGGGGAGAGAGGAAGTCATATTTATTAAAGATCTTGCTTCAGTACATGTCTTGTTGGCTACTGAATGTTTCTGAAGAAGTTGACAGGACTCAAATTGTAAATTCATTTCTCGGTCCCTAAAATATATCAGGCTGGTTCCCATAAAACTTGCTTCACAGTGTTGAAGTAGTTGGGACATTGACGACAAGAACGGTTATATCCTAATTGGGCCCACATCCATATATCCTTAGTATGGACTTTTTTTTAAATTTAATTTAATTTATTTATTTATTTTTTGCACGCAACAGGGCCTCATTCTGTCGCCCAGGCTGGAGTGCAGTGGTGCGATCATGGCTCACTGCAGCCTGGACCTCCCGGGCTCAAGCCATCCTCCCGTCTCAGTCTCCCGAGTAGCTGGGACCACAGGCGTACACCACTACGCTCGGCTAGTTTTTGTATTTTTTATAGAGATGGGAATTCGCCATGTTGCCCAGGCAAACTCCTGGGCTCAAGCAATCTGCCCACCTTGGCCTCCCAAAGTGTTGGGATTACAGGGGTGAGCCACTGTGCCAGGCCTCAGTCATGGCTCTAACATGGCTAATTGTCCCTGGCTTCCTGGGATACTGACTGGTTAATGCTTTAAAGCCAGCCGTCGTTTATGTACTGGTACACTACTCTTACCTACTTGATAAAGTATCAAATGCTGTCAAATTAATATTCATTTTCAGCACTGAAGAAAACTGCTGTAAGAGAAATGTTTTCAGGTGTAAAGCGTTCTTGGTTGATTGCTGTCTTAGGATGGTCTGTTTTGGCATGACAGCATGTGAGCTGATAGAAAACTTTTTCCACATTCAGATTTGGTCTTCCCAAATATATTTCTCTCAAACCTGAGAGTGTTTAGAGTAGTGTTTCACAACTTAGATTCATTTCTTTTTTTTTTTTTTTTTTTTTTTTGAGACGGAGTCTCGCTCTGCCGCCCAGACTGGAGTGCAATGGCCGGATCTCAGCTCACTGCAAGCCCCGCCTCCCGGGTTTACGCCATTCTCCTGCCTCAGCCTCCCGAGTAGCTGGGACTACAGGCGCCCGCCACATCGCCCGGCTAGTTTTTTTGTATTTTTTAGTAGAGACGGGGTTTCACTGTGTTAGCCAGGATGGTCTCGATCTCCTGACCTCGTGATCCGCCCGTCTCGGCCTCCCAAAGTGCTGGGATTACAGGCTTGAGCCACCGCGACCGGCCTTAGATTCATTTCTTGAAATGGTGACAGGTGAATTCTGAATGCAGAAAAGCCATCAAATGAAGTGAAATGTAAATCTTCCAGTACTTATTTTTTTATTTTTGTTTTTATTTTTTGAGATGGAGTTTCACTCTTGTTGCCCAGGCTGGAGTGCAATGGCACGATCTCGGATCCCCACAACCTCCCCCTCCTGGGTTCAAGCGATTCTCCTGCCTTACCCTCCCGAGTAGCTGGGACTACAGGCATGCGCCACCATGCCCAGCTAATTTTTGTAGTTTTGGTAGAGACGGGATCTTGCCATGTTGGCCAGGCTCATCTCAAAATCCTGACCTCAAGTGATTCATCTGCCTCAGCCTCCCAAAGTGCTGGGAGTACAGGTGTGAGCCACTGCGCCCGGCCCCCTTCCACTACTTTTGTTTTCTTTTCTATTTTTTTTTTGAGCCATAGTCTCGTTCTGTCGCCCAGACTGGAGTGTAGTGGCGTGATCTTGGCTCACTGCAACCTCTGCTTCCCTGGTTCAAGTGATTCTCCTGCCTCAGCCTCCCAAGTAGCTGGGACTACAGGCACACGCTGCCACACCCAGCTAATTTTGTTTTTGTATTTTTATTTATTTATTTATTTATTTATTTATTTATTTATTTATTTATTTTTGAGATGGAGTTTTGTTCTTGTCGCCCAGGCTGGAGTGCAGTGGTGCTATCTCAGCTTACTGCAACCTCCGCCTCTGGGGTTCAAGTGATTCTGCTGCCTCAGCCTCCCAAGTAGCTGGGATTACAGGCATGCGCTACCACGCCGAGCTAATTTTTGTATTTTTAGTGGTGATGGCTTTTTGCCATGTTGGCCAGGCTGGTCTTGAACTCCTGACCTCAGATGATCCAACCGCCTCAGCCCCCCAAAATGCTGGAATTACTGGTGTGAGCCACTGTGCCTGGCCTATCTTTTTTATTTTTTATTTTTAGTAGGGACGGTTTCACTGTGTTGCTGGTGTCAAACTGCTGAGCTCAGGTGATCACCCACCTCGGCCTCCCAAAGTGCTGTGATTATCGGTGTGAGCCACCGAGCCCGGCCCCTTCCAGTACTTTATTATTATTATTATTATTATTATTGAGATGGAATTTCGCTCCTGCTGCTCAGGCTGGAGTGCAATGGAGCGATCTCGGCTCACTGCAACCTCCGCCTCCCAGGTTCAAGTGATTCTCCTGCCTCAGCCTCCCGAGTAGCTGGGATTACAGGCATGTACCACCATGCCCGCCTAATTTTGTATTTTTAGTAGAGACAAGATTTCTCCATGTTGGTCAGTCTGGTCTCGAACTCCTGACCTCAAGTGATCCACCTGCTTCGGCCTCCCAAAGTGCTGGGATCATAGGTGTGAGCCACTGCACCCAGCCTTTCCAGTACTTTTTGAACTAAAGTTCTGACTGGTTGTCTACTGGTAGAGTCCAGGCAGAGAGGCTTTTGAATCACTTTCACACACTGATCAGAGGTTAACATGTATATTTCGGCCGGGCGCGGTGGCTCACGCCTGTAATCCCAACACTTTGGGAGGCTGAGGCGGGCGGATCACGAGGTCAGGAGATCGAGACCACGGTGAAACCCCGTATCTACTAAAAATACAAAAAATTAGCCGGGCGCAGTAGTGGGCGCCTGTAGTCCCAGCTACTCAGGAGGCTGAGGCAGGAGAATGGCGTGAACCCAGGAGGCGAAGCTTGCAGTGAGCTGAGAACGCGCCACTGCACTCCAGCCTGGGGGACAGAGCGAGACTCCATCTCAAAAAAAAAAAAATGTATATTTCATCTTTGTGTATGTTTTATCTTTATGCTTAAGTCATTTTTAGGAAGATAATTTCTCTTAGGGTAGGACTTGTGTTTCTTTGCAGTAAAGATTAAGAACCTCAGTATTGTCCATTTTTGATAGTCCAACCGCAGAATTCTGTCATACTTAGATAAATGTGCCTTGAAGAACTGGTTAAAAGCATTTTTTAGCTTAATGACAGTGGAGCTTAGATTTAAGTCTTTTCTACCAAATTAATTGGAAATAGGTTTACTTTCTACTCTTAAGAGGATTTAGTTAATAACAATTTTAGGATAGTGTTTAGGCAGTGTTAGGGTAGTGCTTTCATGTTTTTCAACACTCTAGTAATTTTATGCGGGACTTGGGGATAACGAAGTCTTCTCCCTTTAAAGAGAGGTTGAAATGATTATATGTTACTAGCACTGTAATAAATATGTTAGTTCCACAACTGGAATAATATTCAAACTATCCTTCTTCCTTTTCTATATACTGAGATCAAACTACTGGAATAAATAGACTAATAATGTTTCTGCCACTTCAAGTTCATGGGCTAGATCTGGAAGCAGTAGAGGGAAACTGTTCTCATTGGTGATTTTGAGGTGGAGTTTCGCTCTTGTTGCCCAGGCTGGAGTGCAATGGCGCGATCTTGGCTCACGGCAACCTCCGTCCCCCAGGTTCAACCTATTCTCTTGCCTCACCCTGCTGAGTAGCTGGGATTACAGGCATGTGCCACCACGCCCAGCTAATTTTTGTATTTTTTTTTTTTTTGAGACGGAGTCTCGCTCTGTCGCCCAGGCTGGAGTGCTGTGGCCAGATCTCAGCTCACTGCAAGCTCCGCCTCCCGAGTTCACGCCATTCTCCTGCCTCAGCCTCCCCAGTAGCTGGGACTACAGGCGCCGCCACCTCGCCTGGCTAGTTTTTTTTTTTTTTTGTAGTTTTAGTAGAGACGGGGTTTCACCATGTTAGCCAGGA
>NW_016804530.1:670690-698709 GCF_001698545.2 Rhinopithecus bieti
CACCCGGCCATAATTTTGTATTTTAGTAGAGATGGGGTTTCTCCATGTTTGTCAGGTTGGTCTCGAACTCCCGACCTCAGGTGATCCGCCCACCTTGGTTTCCCGAAGTGCTGGGATTACGTGAGCCGGCCAGTGACTTTTTTTTTTTTTAATAGGTGGTGTATTCTGTGGGAACTTGTAGTTGTGTATGTTTACTTACAGGGTCAAAGGGCCCCTTAACCTTTGATCCTTCTTAGTTTAGTGTTCAGTTGCTTTCTGGGATAATGTTAGTAGTTTGTTGTTCAGAACTCGAAGAGTTTTGTTTCTCCCCATGAGTAGAAGAAGTACAGATGTTTTGGTCAGGTACTTTTCAGGATAATGTACCAGAGTTTCCTTTTGTGCTAAGACATCTTTAGTTCAGCTTGTTTCTCACATGTTAATATGCCTGGGGAATCATGTTTAGGCCTTGGGGAAGGAATTCTGAGTGGTAAGCAGGGGTGGTCCTGAAGATTCTGCTTTTTAACCCACTCCCAAGTGGTGCACATGTTGCTGGTCCACTGACTATACTTTGAGTATCAAGGTTTTGGTCTTCCTTAGAGAACTTGATAAATGGTGGTGGTGGTGTCAAGTAACTCAGAGGATGCATAGTTGTTATTTGGGGTTCAGAAGATGTTCATTGTGCTTCCAAGAATATCTTTGGAACTCAAGTTAGAGTCACATGGGGTGCTTTCAGGCCTACTCCTAAACCTCAGTGTGGGATGGTTATAAGTGGGTTTATCATATGCACCTGTTACCCTGAGGGTCTGGAGCCCCTAAGTTGTAAATGCTGCTCTGTTTTTTAGGCCAGATTCCTAAGACCAAAAGCTATATTTTGGTAGTATCTAAGTATGCATTTTTAAAGTGATTGGATCATGTTGAAGGACGTTTGTAGATTATAGAGTGGGGTCTCACCCGAAAGTTGTAGTTTAAAAGTGGTTTAGACAATGGTTCTCAAAGTGTGGTCCCTGAACTAGCATTAGCATCATCTGGTGACTTGTTAGAACTATAAATCTCAGGCCTCTTCTCAGTGGTGTTAAAGGAGAAACGGGGAGTAGAGCTTAACTGTCTGCATTTAACAAGCTCTTCAGGGGATTCTGACTCTGGTTCAAGTTTGAGAACCATTGGCTTAAGAAATGATCACCTCCTGACTGAGTGTAGTGGCTCACACTTGTAATCCCAGCAGTTAAGGAGACTGAGACGGGAGGATTGCTTGAGCCCAGGAGTTCAAGACCAGCCTGGGCAGGATGACAAGACCCTGTCACTACAAAAAAAATTTTTTTAATTAACTGGGTATGGTGGCATGTTGCCTCTAGTCTCAGCTACTCAGAGGTCAGGGACAGGGGACTGAGGTGAGAGAATCGTTTGAGGCTGCAGTGAGCCATCATCGGGCCATTGCACTACAGCCTGGGCAACAAAGAGAGACCCTGTCTCAAAAAAAAAAAAATCACCTGGCAGTGCTGCTAATTCAACTTTCTCTTCACCAGAGGCACTTGTTCACCAGTTATTAAGGAATATAGTACCTGCTATTCTGTTAGCAATGCTGTCTTCTGCTTGAAATACAAAATAGAAATGTTTTAGGCCATTCCGCTATTCAAATCCATGTGGTTTTTTTTTTTTTTCTGTTTTTTGTTTTGAAATGGAGTCTCGCTCTCTCACCAGGCTGGAGTGCAGTGGCCCGATGTCAGCTCACTGCAACCTCTGCCTCTTGGGTTCAAGCAATTCCCCTACTTCAGCCTCCTGAGTAGCCGGGACTACAGGCGTGCACCACCACGCCCAGCTAATTTTTTTTGCATTTTAGTACACATGGGGTTTCACCATGTTGGCCAGGATGGTCTCGATCTCCTGACCGTATGAGCCACCCACCTTGGCCTCCTAAAGTGCTGTCATTACAGGCCTCAGCCACCACGCCCAGCCTCAGATCCATGATTTTTTCTTCAAGTGAACAGACTCTTTTTTTTTTTTTTTTTAGACTGAGTCTCACTCTTGTCACCCAGGCTGGAGTGCAGTGTTGCAATCTTGGCTCACTGCAACCTCTGCCTCCCAGGTTCAAGCCATTCTCCTGCCTCAGCCTCCTGAGTAGCTGGGATTACAGGCATGTGCCATGATGGCCAGCTAATTTTTGTATTTTTAGTAGAAACGGGGTTTCACCGTATTGGTAAGGTTGGTCTCAAACTCCTGACCTCAAGTGATCCACCTGCTGCTGCCTGCCAAAGTGCTGGGATTACAGGCGTAAGCTACTGCACCCAGCCAAGTAGACTAATCTTATAGAGGATACATACGTTATGCTGTTCTTCTTTTGCTCCTGTATTTTGCCATTGATTCCTTATTAAATGACTGTCACCTGCCAGTTGGACAGGGAATAAAAGCAGAGACACTCAGAACATTCAGCTTGATACTGATCAGTGTTAAACATGCGTGTTAAAGGTAAAAGTGAATGTTGAATTATCTTAGTTTAACCTCATGTGGAATTTTTTTTTTTTTTTTTGAGACAGGCTCTCACTGTGTTATCCAGGCTGGAGTGCAGTGGTACAGTTAACTCACTGCAGCCTTGAACTCTGCATTCAAGTGATCCTTCCACCTCAGCCTCCTGAGGAGCTAGGACTACAGGTGTGTGTCACCACACATGGCTTATTTTTTCATTTCTTTGTAGAGATAGGATCTCATTACGTTGCCCAGGCTGGTCTCCAACTCCTGACCTCAGCAATCCTGCCTCAGCCTCCTAAAGTGCTGGAGTTACACGTGTGAGCCACTGCATCTGGCCCCATGTGGACTCTTCATAACCTTGACTAGTTACAAAGTGGCATTATTGTAGTCATTAGTGTCTCCAGGGATCTTTAAAGGAGGCCACCCTAATTCGTGGCTGGTAGGCCAATTGGACATAGCAGTCAGTACAGCCATGTTTGTCTTTCCTTTAAAACAATCAGGAAAATGGACAAGCAGTTGATGTGACTGACTTGAGTAATCCTAGCCTTCTTGGATATAATCAGAAGACTTGAAGCAAATCCCCAGAGAAAAGAGTAACTGTGATTTAAATCCTAGGTTGAAACAGGAATCAGGTGGTCAGTTTTCCGTATAAAATCTTGTTTGATAACTTTAAATGTATCTTTCATAAACTGAGTAGTAACTCTAACAGGTGACATTTCTGTGACAAATTTAGTTATAAACTTCTTAAGCTAATATAAGGATACCTGTTTATGTTGGAGAAGGTAAATTATGGTATGAAAAGTCATTGGGAGGACAAGGTGGGAGGACGAATTGAGCCCAGGAGTTCACTATCAGACTGGGCAACATAGTGAGACCCCATCTCTAAAAAAAAAAAAATAGCCAGGGGTGGTGGTGTGCACCTGTGGTCCCAGATACTCAAGAGGCTAAGGTGGGAGGATCACTTGAGCTTGGTAAGTTGAGGCTGCGGTGAGCTATGATTGCATCATTGCACTCCAGCGTGGTCAACAGAGTGAGACTGTCTTGGAAAAAAAAAAAAAATTCAATCTTAGTGTGTCAGCTGTCCAGAAAACCTATCTAACTGGAAGTTCTTAGAACGGGCTGGCTGGTAAGACCGTAGAGAATAGCTTCTGACTGCTTTTTACTGCCCGTTCCTTTTTGGTTGTTGTTGAGACAGAGTCTTGCTCTGTCGCCCAGGATGGAGTGCAGTAGCATGATCTTGACTCACTGCAACCTCCACCTCCCGGGTTCAAGTGATTCTCCTGCCTCAGCCTCCTGAGTAGTTGGGATTACAGGTGTGTGCCACCATGCCCAGTTAATTTTTTTTATTTTTAGTAGAGACAGGATTTCGCCATGTTGGCCAGGCTGGTCTCAAACTCCTGACCTCAAGTGATCTGCCCACCTTGGTCTCCCAAAGTGCTGGGATTACAGATGTGAGCCACTGTACCCGGCCTCTGCCTGTTCCATTTGTTTTAGTTTTATTTTGTTTTGTTTTGAGAGGGAGTTTCGTTCTTGTTGCCCAGGCTAGGGTGCAATGGTGCAATCTCGGCTCACTGCAACCTCCGCCTCCCGGGTTCAAGTGATTCTCCTGCCTCAGCCTCGCGAGTAGCTGGGATTACAGGCGCACGCCTCCATATCCGGCTAATTTTTTGTAATTTTAGTATAGATGGGATTTCTCCATGTTAGGCTGGTCTTGAATGACCTCGGGTGATCCGCCTGCCTCACCCTCGCAAAGTGCTGGGATTACAGGTGTGAGCCACCACGCCCGGCCAGGAATATTTCCCTTTTAATCCCCCTTCCATAAATGTGACTTACATGAAATTTTACATAATGTCAGAATGTCCATCAGAATGCATAGTTGCTTCTGTGTAGGATTTCTGCAGAAAGAAATGGATAAGGATTTTAACTATTGTTCTTTTGGGCTTTTGTTGAGATTCATTTGCTTTCCACTTTAATACTGATCACCAAAAATGGGTGTTCATACTAGTAATTCCCCAACAGGTTTTGGGAGGCTTGACCCATTTTCTTTAAGGAAGGCTGCTGCAACTAAGAAAATATGTTTATGCTTCCTTGGGTGTGTGATTCTTGGGCAGTTAGCAGCTTGTTCTTGCCTAAGGATTTAGTAACCTGTGCCAAAAGTGAAGTCTCAGGTATTAACTCTTGTATTCTCCATATGGTAATCTTAAATGAATTCATTCGGGATCAGTAAGTTCCTATGGGTTAACACTTTCCAGGCTAGGGACAGTGGCTAACACTTGTAATCCCAGCACTTTGGGAGGCTGAAGTAAGATGATCACTTGAGCCTAAGAGTTCAGACCAGCCTGGGCAACACAGCAAGACCTCATCTCTACAAAATTTTTTTTTTTTTTTTTTGAAACGGGTTGTCGCTCTGTCACCCCAGCTGGGGGGAAGTGGCCGGATGTCAGCTCACTGCAACCTCCCCCTCCGGGCTCACGCCATTCTCCTGCCTCAGCCTCCCGAGTAGCTGGGACTACAGGCGCCTGCCACCTCGCCCGGCTAGTTTTTTGTAGTTTTAGTAGAGACAGGGTTTCACTGTGTTAGCCAGGATGGTCTTGATCTCCTGACCTCGTGATCCGCCCGTCTCGGCCTCCCAAAGTGCTGGGATTACAGGCTTGAGCCACCGCGCCCGGCCACAAAAATTTTTTAAAATTAGCTGGGTGTGGTGGCATGCGCCTGTAGTCTTAGCTGCTTGAGAGGCGGAGGCAAGAAAGATCACTTAAGTCCAGGAGTTTGAGGCTGCAGTGAACTATGATTGTGCCACTGCACTCCAGCCTGAGAGTGAGACCCTGTCTCAAGAAAAAAAAAAAACCTCCAAAAGGATAGATTAAAAAAAACCTCTCCAAAAGGGTAATATCACATCCTTTCTTGAAATACTCATAAGAAGGGAGCGCTCCTGGTTAGAGTGGGCACTTCCCAAGTATTCTGTCTTTAACCACAGTTGAATGTTTTCTTTGAAAATATCCCAAAGGGGTATTTCCACGAATAATGTTAAGGGCTCTTGATGAGATGGCAAATTTAAGAACTCTTCTCTTGGCCAGGCATGGTGGCTTACCCCCATAATCCTAACACTTTGGGAGGCCAAGGCAAGCAGATTACCTGAGCTCAGGCAGCCCAGCCAACATGATGAAACCGCATCTCTGCTAAAATACAAGAAAAAATTAGCCAGGCCTGGTGGCATGAGCCTGTAATCCCAGCTACTTGGGAGGCTGAGGCAGGAGAATTGCTTGAACCCGGGAGGCAGAGGTTGCGGTGAGCTGAGATCATGCCACTGCACTCCAGCCTGGGTGACAGAATGGAGACTCTATCTCCAAAAAAAACTTGAGAGAGTGGAAGACCTAAAGGGGCGGGGATGAGAGTCATCTTCCTATGTGAAGCACTGAACCAGGCACACAGGACGTATTTGTGGACAGTTATAAAGAGCAAATTGTGTTTTGTTTTGTTTTGAGACAGAGTCTTGCTCTGTCACCCAGGCTGGAGTACTGTGTCGTGATCTCAGCTCACCACAACTTCTATCTCCTGGGTTCAGGCAGTTCTTGTGCCTCAGCCTCCTGAATAGTAGCTGGGATTTCAGGTGCCCACCACCGGGCCCAGCTAATTTGTTTATTTTTAGTAGAAACGGGGTTTCACCATGTTGACCAGGCTGCTCATGAACTCCTGACTCAAGTGATAGCTGGTCTCGGCCTCCCAATGTTTTGAGATTGCCGGTGTCAGCCGGCACCCCTGGCCCAAACCGTATTGACTTAGCTCATGGTTTCTCTCTTCCCCACTTACGTAGGGGATCTTCTTGTGCTCGGATACCACCTTAAGCATCTTAGGATCATGCTGGAAGGTAACACATTTAGTGCTGTAAACAGTGAGGAAGTTTTCTCTCATTTTTCCCTAAATGTCCGGGTGGACTTTGGGCCATATTTTGAGAAACATGCTCAATTGGAAGCAATAATTTTTAACCTCTTTGGCGTTCATTGGAAATCTTTTGAAGGTGTGAACATTCACTGCAGAAATTGCACAAAAGCATCATTTTCCGTATGGTTTCAAATGGGAGGTCTTACACTCCTTGACACCATGGAACTGGTTTAAGAAGTCTTACTTTTCAAGAACAGTAAATACTGTTTACCTGGATGTTTACAGTGACTTCCTGCCGTTTTTACAACCCAAGAGTTGTCTTGTTTCTAAACCCATTTCTCAGACTATTAGTGAAGAAAATGGCTCTTTATAGACGGGTGAGCTATGTTTTAGCCATTGTATTTGGTCAAAAGTGTGCCCTGGCACAAATAATGTTGCTGGTGTGGTTAATGCCAGTGTGTAACTAGCTTGCTACTCTGCCTTCTGCTCTTACAGGCCTGTGAAGTTTGTACCTCTGTTCACTTAAACATCATCTTTCTGTATGCTAAGCATGTAAAGTCAACAATGAAAACTGGAATAATACGGAAGTGAAAATGAGAATTTTGTTAAGTCTTGTTAACTGAGAGTAGTTGGTGTTTATCACTCTGTGATTAGAGCAATAACTCTGTAAGAAGAAAGATTATATTGAACAAAACATTAACTTCAAATAACCTCTCAATTTGAAATTCTTTTTTTTCTTCTTTTTTTTTTTTTTTTTTTTGAGACAGTCTTGCTCTGTTGCCGAGGCTGGAGAATCTCAGCTCACTGCAACTTCCGCCTCCTGGATTCAACCAATTTCTCCTGCTTCAGCCTCCCGAGTGAGGCTGAGATTACAGGCACGTGCCATCATACCCAGCTAATTTTTTAATTTTTAGTAGAGACAGGGTTTCGCTATGTTGGCTATGCTGGTCTCGAACTCCTGACCTCAAGTAATACACCCGGCCTCTCTTTTTGAGACAGGGTCTCTTGTCACTCAGGCTGGAGTGCAGTGATACAATTACAGCTCATTGCAGCCTGGATCTTCTGGGCTCAACCAGGTAGCCTGGACAACAGGCACACCACCACGTCCTGTTTTTTGTGTTTGTGTTTTTTTGTTTTTTGTTTAGAGA
This sequence comes from Rhinopithecus bieti, assembly GCF_001698545.2. Classification (NCBI taxonomy): domain Eukaryota; kingdom Metazoa; phylum Chordata; class Mammalia; order Primates; family Cercopithecidae; genus Rhinopithecus; species Rhinopithecus bieti. The sequence goes on from NW_016804530.1 coordinate 678,163, forward strand.
CAAAGTCTCCCTTTTTTTCCCAGGCTGGAGTGCAGTGGCGTAGTCTTGGCTCACTGCAACCTCTGCCTCCCAGGTTCAAGCGATTCTTGTACCTCAGCCTCCCAAGTAGCTGGGGCTACAGGTGTGCACCCCCACACCTGGCTAATTGTTTGTTTGTTTGAGACAGAATCTTACTCTGTTGCACAGGCTGGAGTGCAGTGGTGTGATCTCGGCTCACTGCAACCTTCACCTCCCAGGCTCAGGCAGAATTGCCTGAGCCTCCCGAGTAGCTGGGATTACAGACATGCCAGGCTTGAACTCCTGATCTTAAGTGGTCCACCCGCCTTGGCCTCCCAAAGTGCTGTCATTACAGGTGTGAGTCACCGTGCCCGGCCCACATTTTCTTATTTTTAAGCTAAGACGGTTTTTCTGTTCCAGGATTCCATCCGGGATACCATATTACATTTAGTTATCCTCTCTCTTTAGGCTCCTATTTTCCTTTTTTTAAGATTGTTACTTCTGTTAAAGTATTTTTTGATTTCCCGTCAATAGGACCAAAATTAGGCTTTTCTGGATGTTTTGTGGTTGTGTTAAAGTGTTAACCTTTCCCAGGTGACTCCTAAATAAATAAGTAAAATCATTATAGAGTTCAGCAAACAACTGTAGTAGTAATTGAGAACACCTGTTGGGATCCCTGTTACCTTTGGAGGTAAAAGTTTCAAACAAAACACCACTTAGAAACTCTGTACATTAAGAATTTACACATTTATTGGGAGGCCGAGGCGGGCGGATCACAAGGTCAGGAGATCGAGACCATCCTGGCTAACATGGTGAAACACCGTCTCTACTAAAAAATACAAAAAACTAGCCGGGCGAGGTGGTGGGCGCCTGTAGTCCCAGCTACTCGGGAGGCTGAGGCAGGAGAATGGCATGAACCTGGGAGGCGGAGCTTGCAGTGAGCTGAGATCCGGCCACTGCACTCCAGCTTGGGCGACAGAGCAAGACTCCATCTCAAAAAAAAAAAAAAAAAAAAGAATTTACACATTTAAGTGTGAAAGATTGTCTTTGATTTAATACAAGCACATTAGGGTTCTTAGTTTAGTATCTGCATGGGGTAGTAAGGGAATATGTGATAATCTTTAGTTACTTCTAAGAGTAAAAAATTGCTTTGCAGTGGTTTTTCCTGTAGCATTATGTATAAGTATTTACTATATTGCAAGATCCTTCCTGTTTTTACTAGAAAAATTTTAAGCCCTTTTGTCCTTAGGATTTCTGTATTCTAGTAATATCTGATACCTTCATAACTACTATTGCTCCATCCTCCCTGCACCCCTCACCCCAGCCCCAAAGTTTTGCTAACCACACAGATCTGACACCATGTTTGCCCTGCAGATGTCTCTGGACTCTCCCATAGTGTTTTTTGTTCTTTTCTTTTTCTGAGACAGGGTCTCTCTCACCCAGGATGGAGAGCAGTGGTGGATCACCACTGCTCAAGTGACCCTCCCACCTCAGCCTCCTGAGTAGCAGGGACCACACTTGATGATTTTTTTTTTTTTTTTTTTTTTTTTTTTTTTGAGACGGAGTCTTGCTCTGTCACCCAGGCTGAAGTGCAGTGGTGTGATCTCAGCTCACTGCAACCTCAGCCTCCCTAAAAGTAGCTGGGATTACAGGCACCTGCTACCACACTTGGCTAAGTTTTATATTTTTAGTAGCGATGGGGTTTCACCGTGTTGGCCAGGCTGGTCTCAAACTCCTGGCCTCAAGTGATCCACCTGCCTCAGCCTCCTATAGCGCTGGGATTACAGGTGTGAGCCACCGCGCCCGGCCCACTCAATGAATTTTAAAATTTGTTTTGTAGAGATGAGGTCTCCTTATATTGCCCAGGCTGATCTGGAACTCCTGGACTCAAGCAATCCTCCCACTTCAGGCTCCCAAAGTTCTGGGAGTACAGGTGTGAGCCACTGCACCCAACTGACTCCTGTCTTTACTGGTGATTTATAGGTTGTATGTCAGTTCTTCAACAAATGTTTTCAGAATTTTGAACAGCCTCTAGATATTTCCTTATATTTGGAACGCTATTTATCTCAGTCTTCCAAAGTTTTATTCATATTTCTATCCACTTATAAGACAGGTAATTCATAAATAAATCCTAAATAAATGCAAATGCCTGATTGATATCCTGGTCTTAAAACTAAAATATCATCTAGTCCTAAGGCATTTTCTTGTCCTGAAGAAAACATTCAGATGCTTCAGTTTTCTGTAAACACTGAGAGAATTCATGGTATGCTATACCCAGTGATTCTTGTGGGCTGAGTGAGCAAATCTGTCCCTCCATCCTCACCCCAAGATGTGGAATCAGTGATCTGAGAAGCAGTGCACATTCTCCTATTGCAAGGCCTGGGATGGGAGTGTTGTCAAAGTCGTGGTATAGTGGTATGTGCTTTTTTACAAGGCAGTTGCAGCATTTTACTGGTGCTGAAAGTTTTGGAATTGCTTTTTTTTTTTTTAACTTTATTATAAAAAATATTTCAAAGTATGCCAAAAGGAGGCAGTAGTTTGCTGTATATATGGGTATATATGTGTGTTAGTGTGCATGTGTATATATGGGTAGATATGTGTGTTAGTGTGTGTGTGTATATGGGTAGAGATGTGTGTTAGTGTGCATGTGTATATATATGTGTGTATACGTAAGTGCGTATATTTCCTAGCTCTACTGAAAGGGCCTTCAAGCAAATGAGGATACCCAGTTCCAAGACTTTGGTGTTTTATGCAGTTCCCCACTTAAAGAAACCAGGATTTCTCAGAAATAGCTGATTCTAGGGCTGGAACAGGATGAATACAAGATAAGCCAGAATGTATGGCAGTCTTTAAAAAAAAAAAAAAGATGGCATGTTGAAAAAGACACACGGGCCAGTTTGAAAAGGCACCCACTGGCAAAATCTGGGACAGTTTGAGCACCACATAATTCAGGACATTAATGAGTTATAGACCAACAGAAAAACCAGGAGTCGGCCGGGCACCGTGGCTCACGCCTGTAATCCCAACACTCTGGGAGGCCAAGACAGGCAGATCACTTGAGGTCAGGAGTTCCAGAGCAGTCTGGCCAACGTGGTGAAACTCCGTCTCTACTAAAAATACAAAAAAACATTAGCCAGGCATGGTGGCAAATGTCTGTAGTCTTAGCTACTCAGGAGGCTGAGGTGGAAGAATTGCTTCAACCCAAGAGGCGAGGGTTGCAGTGAGCCAAGATCGCGCCAGTGCACTCCAGCCTGGGCGACAGAGCAAGACTCTGTCTCAAAAAAAAAAAAAAAAACTAGGAGTCTGTGAGTCCATACCAATGATACATAGGTATATAAACGGGGGAAAGGAGGACTTGCCTTTACAGTATGATGCCAAGTGCTGGCTGGTAAATATGGAGAGAGGGCTAGAGTGGCAAAATGAAGAGTGGTTTGTTCAAGAATCATTAATGGATGCTAACTTTAGGGGAAAACTGGAGACCAAGATATTTGGATGATTTTAAAGTGTCTCCCCACAGATTGCATGCTAAATGCAAATGGGAAAGTAGTAACTAAATAGTAGAGAAACTAGGGAAAACCTTGACCAAATGATCAAAATTAGCACCACAGACAAAGGACAGATGAACATCATGGGCATCCAGAAGTGATGGTCTGAGAAGGGCACAACACCTCTTCAGTTAGTATTCTGCCCCATGTATATTTAGTCTCAGTCTAATCATGAAAAAACATCAGACCAACTCAAAATAAATAATGTTCTTTAACAGAAAGGGACTATATTCTCTAGAAATGTCAATATCATAAGAGACAAAAGTTGTAGAAATGTTCTAGATTAAGGGAGACCAAAGAGATACAACAATCAAATATCTGATTCTAGACTGGATCCTGTGTTGGAGGGGGAAGATCAATATAAAGGACATTATTGGGTCAGTTTACAAAACGAATTGGGAAGGTAGATTAGAAAAAAGTATTATCGATAACTGTAGTTATAAAAAAACCTGGCAGTTCTTCTCAACTTGAGTCTGCAGAAGTAAGTCCTTATGCCCTGCAGCATCTGTTATATGTGAGGGATTAGCCTCTCTCCTGTGCATCGGATACCGGCTAAGTACATCCTTGAGAGAATGGGAAAATAGTCACTCAGGTCATTTTCTGTAGGGCCAAATTCTCTCATGGAGCTGGATAACAGGCTGTAAAAGAATATCTTCATTCTTAGGAAATAGGCACTGAAGTATTTAGGAGTAAGGTATCACGACTTAGGCAATTTACTCTCAAGTTAGTTAAAAAAAAAAAAAAAAACTCGCTCATATGGGGAAGCCAAAAACTTGGCTTCATGGAGGTAGAGAATAGAATGATAGATACCAGAGTCTGGGAAAGGTGTGTGGGTGGGATGGCAGAATACAAAGAGGTTGATTATATGGGTACAAACATGCAGTTGAAGAAGGAATAAGTTCTAATGTTTGATAGCAGAATAGAGTGGCTGTGGTTAACAAGTGTATTGTATATTTCAAAATAGCTAGAAGAGAGGACTTTAAATGTCTCCAAAACATAGGAAGGATAAATACTTGAGGTAATGGACACCCCAGATATCCTGACTGGATCATTACACAGTTTATACATGTAACAGCATTATCACATGTACCCCATAAATGTATATAAAGATCTGTATCAATTTTTTTAAATTCTGCAAAAAAAAAAAAAAAAAGTAAATGATAAATAGGGAGAAATGTTAATAGGTAAATCCAGGTACATAGTATATGGATGCTTTTTGTGTTTTCTTAGTCTTGCAACATTACATTTAAAAAAAACTATCGCCTGCCAGGCCCAGTGGCTCACACCTGTAATCCCAGCACTTTGGGAGGCCGAGGTGGGCAGATCACCTGAGGTCAGGGGTTTGAGACCAGCCTGGCTAACATGGTGAAACCCTGTCTCTATTAAAAACACAAAAATTAGCCGGGCATGGTGGAAGGTGCCTGTAATCCCAGCCACTTGGGAGGCTGAGGCAAGAGAATTGCTTGAACCCAGGAGACGGAGGTTGCAGTGGGCCAAGATTGTGCCACTGCACTTCATCCTGGGCTACAGAGTGAGACTCCATCTCAAAAAAAAAAAAAAAAAAAATTTTCCCCTTGTAAATTGGCATATAATACTTAAAATTGGTAAGATTAGGCAGAGGTTTTATCTAAGACTAAAGTTTCCTTGCCTTGCTGAGCATTCATTGTTATGGACTATAACAGTGTTATTGAATAGGAATTATGAGAGAATGTTTTTAGCCAGAAACTGATCACTTTTAAGTTACTAGATTATTCTGCTTGAGCTTGTAAGAACCTTGATGTACTCCAGTCCTTTCTGAAATGAGGCAAGATATAAATAAGAATTGTGTGAAGTGTTTAAGATGGACACTTAGAATTATTCAGAACAGAAAGAAGTTTAAAGTGTGTGGCCTAAGAAATGTAATTCAAAATGACTATTTGATTTCTCTTTTTAGGAAGAACTCTTGGATATAAAAGAACTCCCCATTCCAAACAGAGGCCTTCATGCCTTTCTGAAAAATATGACAGGTATGTGTGTCATTCTAGTCCTTAACTACTTCTAGTCAATAACTTTTTGTTATACCAAACTTGGTAAATTAAGAATTGTATTGTTTTGAAGTTTTCTGGTAGAATTATGAAAGAGGAATTTCAAGAGGTAATAAGATGGGTTTCAACAACCTAGGAATGAAACTAAAATTAAAAAATGATCTGGCCGGGCACGGTGGCTCAAGCCTGTAATCCCAGCACTTAGGGAGGCCGAGACGGGCAGATCACGAGGTCAGGAGATTGAGACCATCCTGGCTAACACTGTGAAACCCCGTCTCTACTAAAAAATACAAAAAGCTAGCCAGGCGAGGTGGCTGGCACCTGTAGTCCCAGCTACTCAGGAGACTGAGGCAGGAGAATGGCGTAAACCCGGGAGGCGGAGCTTGCAGTGAGCTGAGATCCAGCCACTGCACTCCAGCCTGGGCGACAGAGCGAGACTCCGTCTCAAAAAAAAAAAAAAAAAAGATCTGGTCAGCGTCACATAGTCAGAAAGCAGAATTAAGACTTGAACCCAATCGGGCGCGGTGGCTCACGCCTGTAATCCCAGCACTTTGGGAGGCCGAGGCGGGCAGATCACAAGGTCAGGAGATCAAGACCATCTGGCTAACATGGTGAAACCCTGTTTCTACTAAAAATACAAAAAATTAGCCGGGCGTGGTGGCAGGCGCCTGTAGTCCCAGCTACTTGGGAGGCTGAGGCAGGAGAATGGCATGAACCTGGGAGGCGGAGCTTACAGTGAGCTGAGATCGCACCACTGCACTCCAGCCTGGGTGATAGTGCGAGACTCCGTCTTAAAAAAAAAAAAGACTTGAACAACCAGGAGTCCTCACCAGGGTCTTCTCTCTCTACCAGTGGTTTTTTGCACTGTACTTTGAGGGTACCTGCCTTAGGTATGCTGCTCAGGGGGGCTCTTAGTTCTTTTTTTGCATTCCCACAAAAAACTATTCAGCCATTCAGATTAGCTTTATTGCATCTTAGTTTCCTTTAGAAGAAGGTGGCTTTGGTTTGGGAAGACTATAGCTAAAAATGGTTTGAAAATCTCCTACAATAATCCTATATTGTACTACTTATGGCCACTTTAGTCATTTCTTTTTTTTCTTTTTTTTGAGACAGAGTCTCACTCTTTTTGCTCAGGCTGGAGTGCACTGGCGCGACCTGGGCTCACTGCAACCTCCACCTCCCAGGTTCAAGCGATTCTTCTGCCTCAGCCTCCCGAGTAGCTGGCATTACAGGCACCTGCCACCACGCCCAGCTAATATTTTTGTATTTATAGTACCTATAGTACTATAGTGCCTATAGTCCCAGCTACTCAGGAGGCCAAAGCAGGAGGTTTGCTTGAGCCCAGGAACTTGAGGATGCAGTGAATTATGATTGCATCACTACACTCCAGCCTGAGCAACAGAGATCCTATCTCAAAAAAAAAAAAAAAAAGTCCTATTTAACCAGGAAATTGAACATTAATATGATGCTTTATATGTTAAAAAAAAAAAAATGTGGGCTATTATAAACCATCTACCTTGATATTTAAGAAATGATGGGCCGGGTGCAGTGGCTCACACCTATAATCCCAGCACTTTGGGCGGCCAAGGCAGGCGGCGGATCATAAGGTCAGGGGTTTGAGACCAGCCTGGCCAACATGACAAAACCCCGTCTCTACTAAAAATACAAAAATGAGCTGGGTGTGGTGACATGTGCCTGTAGTCCCAGCTACTCGGGAGGCTGAGGCAGGAGAATGGCGTGAACCCGGGAGGCAGAGCTTGCAGTGAGCCAAGATCGTGCCATTGCACTCCAGCCTGGGTGACAGAGCAAGACACCATCTCAAAGAAAAAAAAAAAAAAACATTGATGCCTCAACCACATTCCCTGATGAAGGTGATACTTGAATAATGGCTATTCCAATTAGTTAGGATTTTCTTTCTTTTTTTTTTTTTTGAGACAGAGTTTCGCTCTTGTTGCCCAGGCTGGAGTGCAATGGCACAATCTTGGCTCACTGCAGCCTCCGCCTTCCAGGTTCAAGCGATTATCCTGAGTAGTTGGGATCACAGGCACCCACCACCACACCTAGCTAATTTTTGTATTTTTAGTAGAGACGAGATTTCACCATTTTGGCCAGGCTGGTCTCGATCTGCTGACCTCAGGTGATCCACCCACCTCGGCCTCCCAAAGTGTTGGGATAAGCAGGCATGAGCCACCGCGTCTGGCCTACAAAATGTGTTTTAAAAAATTATCCGGGCATGGTGGCACTTGCCTGTAGTCATAACTGCTCAGGAGGCTGAAGTGGGAGGATCACTTGAGCCCAGAAGTTTCAGGCTGCGGTGAGGTATAATCATGCCACTTACTGCATTTCAGCCTGGGTGACAGAACTCTGAGACCCTGTCTGAAAAAAATAAAAACAAAGTTATCCTGGGCAGACAAACAGCTTTTATTTCTGAAGCAGAGACTGTGCCTGGTGATAAAAATAAAAAAGAGGAGAGAGCTTCTCATTTTGTTTCACCTCTCTGAGAACTAAAATTTGTTGGGCTCTTAAATGCTAGATAATCCTCACCACTACCCTAGAAGGTAGGTAGTATATATTTTATTGTGAGGAGTTGGAGACTGAAAAGTTAACTCACTTATTCAAGAAATGTTCATTGGTACCTGCTATGTGATAAATAAACTGTGCCAGGTTCTACAAAATATTCCATGGCTTCATGGAGCATTGGTCTATGGAAGGACACAATCAAACACTTGTAAAAATTTATCATTGCAAACATCACAGGCTGCAAAGGACAAGTGTGGAGTACATTGCTAGTGTATAGCATGACCTGGTCTGATCTGGCGGTTGAGAAGTTCTTTCTGCAGAAGATGCAGCTCAGTAACTTGTCCAGGGTGTTCCCATTAGTGGTGGCAAAACTAGAATTAGGGTCCAGATTTTTGGGCTCCAAAGTTTCTGCTCTGTGCACTGTACTACGCACCACCCCCTCATTACACAGAGAATAACAAAATAAAACCTAAACTACACATTTTAGGTCGTAAGAGCTGTCTGCCCTGCTTATGGAAAAACTAAGACTGTGCATAGAAATTCTGGAAAAATACACATCAAATGATCCAGGTACTACTTCTGGTGAGAGAGTTAAGGGATTTTTTTTTTCTCCTTTGTGTTAATCTTCAGTAAACAACAGTTAATATTTATGGAACATCTTCTTTGTATAGTACAGGCATAGTTATTGTAATCCATGTGCACTCCAAGGTATATGGTCTGAATGTTTCAGTTGTGTACAGACCATTCGTTTTCAAGAGACTGCTGGTGTTGTGTGATCAACAACAAAGCATTACTGAATTAATAGCATGTTTTGGTTTTCGTATTAAAAGAGGTAACAATTCTGCAGGCATTCATGAAGTTTTCTATTGGAAATGGGTTTCCGGATGGGCGTAGTGTCTCACATCTGTAATTCCAGCACTTTGGGAAGCCAAGGCAGGCAGATTACTTGAGGTTAGGAGTTAGAGACCTGGCCTGGCCAACTGGTAAAACCCCGTCTCTACCAAAAATACAAAAATTAGCAAGACGTGGTGGTGGGCACTTGTAATCCCAGCTACTGGTGAGGCTGAGGCAGAAGAATCACTTGAACCTGGGAGGCAGAGGGTGCAGTGTCATGCCACTGCACTCTATCCTGGGTGACAGAGCGAGACCCTGTCTCAAAAAAAGAGAAATGGATTTCCATAACTTAATAGCTGAGGAGGTTTAGAAATCAGACTGCTTATAGGGTTCATGGGCGCAAGTGCTAACATTTGTATTTTCTGACCTGTAGTGATGGCGTCTGGGACCCTGAGAAGTGGCATGCCTCTCTCTACCCAGCTTCAGGGCGAAGCTCACCAGTGGAAAGTCTGAAGAAAGAGTTGGATACAGACCGGCCTTCCCTGGTGCGCAGGATAGTAGGTGAGCACACAGTCACTCAAAAGTGGGGTTGGTGATTTTAGGGACATGCTTTTGGCTGCTGGTTTCATTCTCAGCTCTGAGAATTGTATGCTTTGAGGGGAAATGTCATTATCAGGAAACTGATTTATCAGTTGGATTTTTCCTAATCAGCAGGGTAAAGTCATAGTCTACGTTGTCACAGCTATTACATAGCTGTCTTCTTATAGAAGACTGTTAGGCTGTGTGCTTCTGAATTAAAAGTACTGATTATCTTTCATTGGCATGGATAACTGAGTTAGATGCGGTGGGTAGCATAAAGCTGTGCTGGAAATCTCATTATGCTTTCTCTCATACGTGAGACCAGTCCTCGGGGGGTATGAATTAGTTCTGGCAATTATTTTTTATTTTTTATTTTTTTTGAGATGGAGTCTTGCTCTGTCACCCAGGCTGCAACCTCTGCCTTCTGGGTTCAAGCAGTTCTCTGCCTCAGCCACCCAAGTAGCTGGGATTACAGGTGCCTGCCACCATGCCCGGCTAATTTTTGTATATTTAGTAGAGATGGGGTTTCACCATCATGGCCAGGCTGATCTTGAACTCCTAACCTCATGATTCCCCCACCTCGGCCTCCCAAAGTGCTGGGATTACAGGCATGAGCCACCGCGCTGGGCCTAGTTCTGGCAATTCTTAATTCATGATGGACTGTGATCTGAATACAAGGCTTCAATATGGTTTGAGACTGAAGTTAAGTCTGATCTTCCAACTTTTCTAGTTTAAAGTTTACCCCTTCAAACTAGAAACGTTGTTTAAGGGTGAAATGGAGACCAGGTAATATAAAAGCAGTCAAGGAACTTGTTGCAAGAAATCTTTTTGAGATAAGAGGACGACCCATCATAAAAACTTGGAACTAAATGAAAAGATAGTCCAGCTCTAGTTTAAGCTATAAGACCCTTCTACACAGTCTGTCAGTCCACTCAGCACAGTAATGTCTCTCAAATAATTTATTCTAGCAGAATCATTAAAGATATGCAGAGACTTTATTACAGTGATGAAAACTGAGAAGGAACCTAAGTATCCAACAGTAGAAACGGGTCATGTAAACTTCGGTATATCCATATATAGGAATATTACATTGCATTGTCCTGTAAAACCATGTTGCAGATGTGTTTATTGGCAAATAATGTTCATGACGTACTGACTCATAGAAAACTGTCCATATTGTATCCTGTGTTTGGAAAAAACTGAGACTGTGCACAGAAATTCTGTAAAGCATGCAACAGAACATTCTAGGAGCTGTTCGTGATAACAGAATTAAAGCAGATTTTTCTCACTTGGACTAATCTTCAGTTTCCTGGTTTTTCTAGGAAGACATTTTTTGTGTGGTGACTTGTTTGTTCTTCCTACACCAATAAATTTATTGAGATAGAATTTACAGATAGCCTGCACAAAAATATACCATTTGATGTCTTGACATGTGTATCTATCTGTGAAACCATTACCAAGATCAACATAAGCATTTTTATCACCCCAAACGTTCCCTAGTATTCCTATGTGTCCTCCGTTTAGCTGCGCACCCGCCCCAACACTTCCCCTTCCCAAGCAAGCGCTGTAAACTTTCTTTTTTTTTTTGAGAGAGTCTCCCGCTGTCGCCCAGGCTGGAGTACAGTGGTGTGATCTCTGCTTACTGCAACCTCTGCCTCCCAGGTTAAAGCGATTGTCTTGCCTCACCTTCCTGAGTAGATGGGATTACACATGCACGTTCCACCACGCCCAGCCCACTCCACCCGCCCCCACTGGGATGGAGTCTTGCTCTGTCACCCAGGCTGGAGTACAGTGGAGCAATCTCGGCTCACTGCAACCTCTGCCTCCTGGGTTCAAGTGATTCTGGAGCCTCAGCCTCCCAAGTAGCTGGGATTATAGGCATGCGCCACCATGCCTGGCTAATTTTTGTATTTTTAGTAGAGACAGGATTTCACCACGTTGGCCAGCCTGGTCTTGAACTCCTGACCTCAAGTGATCCACCCACCTTGGACTCCCAAAGTGCTGGGATCACAGGCATGAGTCACTGTGCCTGGTCCCAATTTTTGTATTTTTAGTAGAGACAAGGTTTCACCTTGTTGGCCAGGCTGGTGTCGAACTCCCAACCTCAGGTGATCCACTTGTCTTGACCTCCCAAAGTGTTGGGATTATAGACGTGAGCCATAGTGCCCAGCCTGATCTGCTTTCTATGTCTGCTTTGTTCCTGTAGATTAGTTTACATTTCCTAGAATTTTATATAAATGTAGTTACTATAGTACGTACTCCTTGTGTAGCTTTTTTCACTAAGAATAATTAAGATTCATCCATGTTGTTGAGTGTCTAGTTTATTTTCATTGCTTAATAGTATTCCATTGTATGGATTTAGCAGTTGGTCTGTTTATCTGTTGATGTACATTTGGGTTGTTTCCAGTTTTTGACTGTTATAACCAAAGCTGCTATGAACATTCACGTACGAGACTCTGGACATATGCTTTCTTTTCTCTTGGGTAAAAAACTAGGATTAAAATGGTTGGGTTGTGTAGTAGGTGTATGTTTAACCTTCTGGGAAACTGCCAAACTTTTCCAAAGTAGTGGTACCACTTGACGTTTCCACCAGTGGTGTATGAGAGTTCCACTTGCTCCACATCCTCGTCAGCACTTGGAATGGTCAGTCTTTTAAATTTTAGCCATTCTAATAGGCGTGTAGTGGTATCACATGGTTTAATTTGCATTTCCCTAATGACTAATTATGTTGAATATCTTTTCATATGCTTATTTGCCTTCCACATAACCTCTTTGGTGAAGGGTCTGTTCAAACCATTTGTCTGTTTTTTAATTGGGTTGGGGTTTTTTTTCTTTTTTTTGAGATGTAGTCTGGCTCTTGGTACCCAGGCTACAGTGCAGTGGTGCAATCTCGGCTCACTGCAACCTCCACCTCCCGGGTTTAAGTGATTCTCCTGCCTCAGCCTCCCAAGTAGCTGGGATTACAGGTGCCTGCCACCACGCCTGGCTAATTTTGTATTTTTAGGAGAGATGGGGTTTCACTATGTTGTTCAGGCTAGTCTCGAACTCCTAACCTCAGGTGATCCACCCACCTCAGCCTCCCAAAGTGCTAGGATTACAGGCATGAGCCACTGGGTTGTTTTTTTAATTAAGAGGTTTTATGTGTTCTGAATTTAAGTCCTTTATCAGAAAAATGCTTTGAAATATTTTGTCCCAGTCTGTGGCTTGTCTTTGCATTCTCTAAACAGTGTCTTTCAGAGAGTAGAAATTTTTAAATTTTGATCAAGCCCAGTTTATCGGTGTTTTTTAAATGGATCATGCTTTTGGTGTCATGCCTAAGGAAACTTTGCCTAACCCAGTGCCACAAGGATTTCCTCCTGTATTTTGTTCTAGGAATTTTTAGTTTTAGGTTTTACATTTAGATCTGTGATCCATTTTGAATTAGTTTTTGTATATATCTGGTACCAAATATAGATTTTTTTTTTTTTTTTTTGGGACAGAGTCTCACTCTGTCGCCCAGGCTAGAGTACAGCACGGTGACCTCTGCTCACTGTAACCTCTGCCTCTGGGTTCAAGCAATTCTCCTGCCTCAGCCTCCCAAGTAGCCAGGATTATAGGCACCTGCCACAATACCCAGCTAATTTTTGTAGTTTTAGTAGAGATGGGGTTGCACCATCTTGGCCAGGCTGGTCTTGAACTCCTGACCTCGTGATCCCTCTGCCTTGACCTCCCAAAGTGCTGGATTATAGGCATGAGCCACCATGCCCAGCCCCAAATATAGATTTAAGTTCATTTCTTTGTCTGTGAATATCTAACCATTCAACACTATTTTGCCGAAGGGACACTTTTTAAGCAGTTATTTTTTCAAATACTGACACCTACTGTAGTTTATTAGTTGATAAAACATTTGCTAATAATTCTTAGATAAGGATTTGGTCAAAATAAAGGCACTGCAGAGACTAATCATGGAAAATCATATATTGTGAAGTACTTCTATTGCTGCAAAGAGAAAGGCCAGTGTCTCAGCCTTATTTAAATACATAATGCACATGTTACCCTGAATCTGTTGATAGCCCAATTTTACTGGTGATGTCTTCCAACCATCCCTTTCCTCCCATTAGTTGTGGACATACTATCTAAAAAAGAAGAGAACACCCTTGTTGGTTTGTTTAACTTTCTCTTTCCCACATCCTTCCAGATCCACGAGAGCGTGTGAAAGAAGATGACTTAGATGTTGTTCTCAGCCCTCAGAGACGGAGCTTTGGAGGGGGCTGCCACGTGACAGCTGCTGTTAGCTCCCGGCGCTCAGGAAGTCCATTAGAGAAAGATAGTGATGGGCTTCGTCTGCTTGGTGGACGTAGGATTGGCAGTGGGAGGATAATCTCTGCCCGGACTTTTGAGAAGGATCACCGTCTTAGCGATAAGGACCTGCGAGACTTGAGAGACAGAGACCGAGAGAGGGACTTCAAGGACAAGCGTTTCAGGGTTTGTCTCTTCTTCTTTTTTTTTTTTTTTTTCCAATTGAGACAGAGTTTCGCTCTTGTTACCCAGGCTGGAGTGCAATGGTGTGATCTCGGCTCCCCGCTGTCTCAGCCCCCCGAGTAGCTGGGATTACTGGCATGCACCACCACACTCGGCTAATTTTTTTTTTTCTTTTTGAGACAGCGTCTCGCTCTGTCACCCGGGCTGGAGTGCAGTGGCCAGATCTCAGCTCACTGCAAGCTCCGCCTCCCGGGTTTACGCCATTCTCCTGCCTCAGCCTCCCCAGTAGCTGGGACTACAGGCGCCCGCCACCTCGCCCGGCTAGTGTTTTGTATTTTTTAGTAGAGACGGGGTTTCACCGTGTTAGCCAGGATGGTCTCGATCTGACCTCGTGATCCGACCGTCTCGGTCTCCCAAAGTGCTGGGATTACAGGCTTGAGCCACCGCGCCCGGCCTAATTTTTTATATTTTTAGTAGAGACGGAGTTTCTCCATATTGGTCAGGCTGGTCTCAAACTCCCAACCTTAGGTGATGTGCCTGCCTCGGCCTCCCAAAGTGCTGGGATTGTAGGTGTGAGCCACCACACCCCACCTGGGTTTGTCTTCTAGATTCTTCAGTAGTTCATGTGCTTGGGGACTTGGCATTCACTTCATTTATACCAGGTTACTTTGAGAACAGGCATGAACACAGCCTGCTCTTTTTTTTTTTTTTTTTTTTTTTGAGGCGGAGTCTCGCTCTGTCGCCCAGGCTGGAGTGCAGTGGCCGGATCTCAGCTCACTGCAAGCTCCGCCTCCCGGGTTCACGCCATTCTCCTGCCTCAGCCTCCCGAGTAGCTGGGACTACAGGCGCCCGCCACCTCGCCCGGCTAGTTTTTTGTATTTTTTAGTAGAGACGGGGTTTCACCATGTTAGCCAGGATGGTCTCGATCTCCTGACCTCGTGATCCGCCCGTCTCGGCCTCCCAAAGTGCTGGGATTACAGGCTTGAGCCACCGCGCCGGGCCACACAGCCTGCTCTTAAAGCAGTCAGGGAAGAAGGGCTGGGGATGGTGAAGGGCCTAAGGTATACAGCATCATATCTTCCTTTCACTATTGAACTTTACAATGAAGAACTTGACTCTTAAGTAGAAATGCCTTGACTAGAAATTTTTTAATCTTGCTTTATGTACTTTTCCAGAGAGAGTTTGGAGATAGTAAGCGTGTCTTTGGTGAGCGTAGAAGAAATGATTCTTATACAGAAGAAGAACCAGAGTGGTTCTCAGCTGGACCCACAAGTCAGTCTGAGACCATCGAACTGACTGGCTTCGATGATAAGATACTAGAAGAAGATCACAAAGGGAGAAAAAGAACAAGGCGACGGACAGCCTCTGTGAAGGAAGGTCAGTTCAAACTTTGGGAGGGAAGTTTGCTGTTTTAAAATGAGATGTAGGCCAGGCGTGGTGGCTCACACCTGTAATCCCGACACTTTGGGAGGCCGAGGCAGGCGGATCACCTGAGGTCAGGAGTTTGAGACCAGCCTGGCCAACATGGTGAAACCCCGTCTCCACTAAAAATACAAAAATTAGCGGGGTGTGGTTGCGGGCGCCTGTAGTCCAGCTACTCAGGAGATTGAGGCACAAGAATTGCTTGAAACTGGGAGGTGGAGGTTGCAGTGAGCTATCACACCACTGCACTCCAGCCTGGGTGACAGAGCAAGACTCTGTCTCAAAAATAAATAAAATAGAGATGTGATTATCACTGGCTAATTGTACACTTAGGAATGGGCACCAGATGTATAGGAAATGGCAAGTTTTTCATGATGCATCCTGATCTTGAAACTTTCTCCTTGATTCAAGCAATTCTCCCCTGCCTCAGCCTCCGGAGTAGCTGGGATTACAGGTGCCCGCCATGACGCCCCAGTAATTTTTTCAGTTTTTAGTAGACATGGAGTTTCACCGTGTTGGCCAGGCTGGTCTCGAACTCCTGACCTCAGGTGATCGACTCACCTCAGCATCCCAAAGTGCTGGGATTATAGGCGTGAGCCACCATGCCCGGCCCCTGAAACTGCTTCTAAAGTGAGAATTCACTAAGTGTAGATTGTACTATTTACCTAACTTGTTCTGCCTGCCACACTAAACAGAAAAGTCTCAAGTTATCCTGTAAGAGCACTGTGTACATGAAAGAGTTCCCCAGAAATAAGAAATGTGGTAGAAATAATGAGAGGTCTCATTTATTGGGCAATTAGGTCCTAAACACAGTGCTGAGTGTGTTTTGTCCATGTAATCCTTTGTCTCTTAATGACCTTGTGTAGTGTAGATACATTTTGTTGTTGTTGTTGTTTTGTTTGTTTGAGATGGAGTCTTGCTCTGTCCCCCAGGCTGGAGTGCAGTGGTGCCATCTCGGCTCACTGCAACCTCCGCCTCACGGGTTCACGCCATTCTCCTGCCTCAGCCTCCTGAGTAGCTGGGACTACAGGCGCCCGCCACCGCACCTGGCTAATTTTTTGTATTTTTAGTAGAGACGAGGTTTCACCAAGGTCTCGATCTCCTGACCTTGTGATCCGCCCGCCTCAGCCTCCCAAAGTGCTGGGATAACAGGCGTGAGCCACTGCGCCCGACCAGTGTAGGTACTTTTTTTTTTTTTTTTTTTGTAGGTACTTTTTTATGCCCATTTCATAGATGAGCAAATGGAGGCTCAGAGGGCTTAAGTAACTTAAAGACACCTAAGGTAGTCACCATGGAAATAAGTAGTGAAGTTAAGAGTAGAGCAAGATGCTTCGGGCCATCAGAACCTGCCTTCTTCATCATGGTATTAGGCCTTCTCAGGTCAGTTGTTTGTGATTTGCCTTCTCTCAAACTTAGTTTCAGGCCGAGCACGGTGGCTCATGCCTATAATCCCAGCACTTTGGGAGGCCAAGGCAGGTGGATCGTTTGAGGTCAGGAGTTTGAGACCAGTCTGGCCAACATGGTGAAACCCTGTCTCTACTGAAAATACAAAAACTAGCTGGGTGTGGTGGCGCCTGCCTGTACTCCCAGCTACTGGAGAGGCTGAGGCAGGAGAATTGCTTGAATCCAGGAGAGAGGTTGCAGCGAGATTGTGCCACTGCACTCCAGCCTGGGAGACAGAGTTGAGGCTGTCTCCAAAAAAAACAAAAACTTAGTTTCCTCAGCTGTAAGATGGGGTCAGATATCTCCCTTGGTAAATTGAAGGAGCCAGAGCTAATGTGTGTGAAGTATCTGCTGCAGAGTGGGAGCCCATTGTTCTGCAGACAGTCATTTTTTAGGGCAGTGACCTGGCTCTGAGGTGGCCAGTCCCAGACTGGTGGTCTTGGGAAGGAGGCAGCGAAGAGCCAGGTGGGGACTAACCTGGGTTAAAGTACTGGGGCTGCTGCTTAGTAAAGGGTAATTTTTGACAAAATTTTGACAGCTGGGCTTATTTCTTTGTAAAGCGAAGAACAATGCCTATCATAACTTAAGGGTTACTTTTAGCATTGAAGAACACATGTACCTATCAGAACTCGGCCTTCAAGAAGGCACTTAGTAAATTCTAGCTGCTTCAAGCTTTCAGGGTTAGTTGAAAGCCTTTTGGCAGATACTAGGCAACCAAAGGGGAAAGCTTTTTTTTTTTTTTTTGAGACTGAGTCTTGCTCTGTCGCCCAGGCTGGAGTGCAGTGGCGCGATGTCTGCTCACTGCAAGCTCCACCTCCCGGGTTCACACCATTCTCCTGCCTCAGCCTCCCAAGTAGCTGGGACTACAGGCGCCAGCCACCATGCCTGGCTTTTTTTGTATTTTTAGTAGAGATGGGGTTTCACCGTCTTAGCCAGGATGGTCTCGATCTCCTGACCTTGTGATCTGCCTACCTTGGCCTCCTAAAGTGCTAGGATTACAAGCATGAGCCACTGCGCCTGTCCTCTATTTTTTTTTTTTTTTTTTTTGAGATGGAGTCTCACTGTGTTGCCCAGGCTGGAGGGCAGTGGCCTGATCTCGATCTCTGCTCACTGCAACCTGCCGGCTCCTGGGTTCAAGTGATTCTCGCTGCATCCGAGCACTCCGGCTGAGTGGCTGGGGGCATAGCAGGTGTGCGCACACGCCCAGTAATTTTTGTTTTTTAGTAGAGATGGGGTTTCGACATGTGTTAGCCAGGATGGTCTTTGATCTCTGACCTCGATGATCCGCCTGCTCGAGCCTCCAGAGGCTGGATTACAGGCGGTGAAGCCACTGCCACCTGGCCTGGGAAGCTATTTTTAATAAATAAGGGAGAATCAATTCCACAAAATTTGATGCAAGGACAAATATAAGCAGAAATAAGCTGATGGCATTTATTTAGAAGGAGAAAGAAATGGAGAATCACAATACTCATCTTCTTTTATAGTCTTGAAAATGTAATGCATATTACCATTATTTTTGTGCTATCACACATTCTTCTCCCTGGATAATGTAAGAAATTGATAGTTAACTTGGAAGACTTTGCTATTAAATTGGCTTTGAGATATGTCTTTGTCTCATTCTTAATTAAAGCAGCACCCAATAAAGCACCTCTTTAACGATAAAGATCAGGCTTCTGGTGAGAAAAAATTGTTTTTCTTAAGTGAGGTGAAATCTGAATTTCAACCATTCTTGTATCAAGTGCAGGAGCCAGAAGGAATGAGACAGATTGGTAGTGGCACCTCCTTATTTTACAGATGCAGAGAGAGATTGAGACCCGGAGAGAAGGGATGGATTTCATGGCAGAGCCTGGAGTAGAATCCAGGGGTCTTCGTTCATCCCATTAGATAACTACAGAATGTCTCTAGGTTGCCCTTGCTATGTATTTAAAATAAATTAAAACAAATAAAAACATTAAAAACTAAGATGTCAGATGCCTTAAATGTTAGCATCTAGCAGTTTCACTTTATCTCCCCATCCTAAAATCAACTGAACATTATAGAGTATACTTGGCACTATAGAGTAAGACAAAGCTGGTTAGACCAGGTTACCTACCCTCAGAGAGTTTAGCCTCACAGAGAGTTACTGTTATACAGTGTGATAAGTACTCAGAGATGACACAAGGATTATAGAGAAGGTAGCAATTAATTTTACTGGGTAGGGCAAAAATGGATAGGCAGGGCAGGCTTCCCAGAGAAGGTCACATTTGAATTTCGCCTTGAAAGATGAGCTACAACAACCAACTGTAGGCAAGTGAAAATTACCCTTAGGCCAAGTTTCTCATAAATACTTTAGGTTGCTGAGCCCTGACTGAAAGTGGTGCTACAGGTGCATGGGCAAAAGCAGAGCTAAATTAATTTGGTTCCATTTTTAAGCAATAAGAGACTTGCAAAGACTATCCTTTAAAAAAAAAAATTATCACTAGAAAAAGAACTGGGTACGCTGCTGGACACGGTGGCTCACTACTATAATCCTAGCACTTTGGGAGGCCAAGGCAGGAGGATCACTTGAGGTCAGGAGTTCAAGTCCAGGCTGTGCAGTTTAGCGAGACTCAGTCTCTACAAAGAATTTAAAAATTAGCCAGACATGGTGGTGTGCACCTGTGGTCCCAGCTACTCTGGAGGCTAAGGCAGGAGGATCACCTGAGCCCAGGAGGTAGAGGCTACAGTGAGCTGTGATCGTGCCACTACTCTCCAGCTTGTGCAACAGAGCAAGACCCCATCTCAAAAAAAAAAAAAAAAAAACCCTCCACTATAGAAAATACGAAGTTCTGAGGAAGGGAACCATAATCCTCCCCCCATTCTATTGGTGGTCTGGCTTTATTAAGGCTTTTTTCCTCTTCTACCTCCCATAGAAGGGGGACTGTTTTATTCTTGCAACTACAGTACCTGCACAAGAAGTCTGCTTTTAAAGTCATCTGTGGCTCTTCTACATGTATATTGATGGCTGAAACCACAGAGCGACACTGGAGTTTACTTATCGGATGGTTTTTGTCCTGGTTTTGCTTTCAGGTATAGTAGAGTGCAATGGAGGAGTGGCCGAAGAGGATGAAGTGGAGGTCATCCTTGCACAGGAGCCTGCGGCTGATCAGGAAGTGCCAAGGGATGCCATCTTGCCTGAGCAGTCCCCAGGAGAATTTGACTTTAATGAGTTCTTTAACCTTGATAAGGTGCCATGCTTGGCTTCGGTGAGTGTAGCAGCACACTTAAAAATGTGTGGTTAAATTTGACCTGAGTATTTAAGATATCTTTTTGAAAGTGTTGTTTTGCTAGATGCTTTTGGGGTTTTGGCTTTTATTCTTACATATTTAAATTTTGTTGGCTTTGTTTTGAGAAGCTTAATGGATAATAAGAGATTTTTTTTTTTGAGACAGAGTCTCGCTCTGTCGCCCAGGCTGGAGTGCAGTGGTCGGATCTCAGCTCACTGCAAGCTCCGCCTCCCGGGTTTATGCCATTCTCCTGCCTCAGCCTCCTGAATAGCTGGGACTACAGGCGCCCGCCACCTCACCTGGCTAGTTTTTTGTATTTCTTAATTGAGACGGGGTTTCACCATGTTAGCCAGGATGGTCTCGATCTCCTGACCTCGTGATCCGCCCGTCTCGCCTCCCAAAGTGCTGGGATTACAGACTTGAGCCACCGCGCCCCGCCATAATGAGATTTTTGTGCCAGTTAACTCTTTTTTAAGC
>NW_016804530.1:701509-703728 GCF_001698545.2 Rhinopithecus bieti
TTTTGAGACGGAGTCTCACTCTGTTGCCCAGGCTGGAGTGCAGTGACCGGATCTCGGCTCACTGCAAACTCCGCCTCCTGGGTTTATGCCATTCTCCTGTCTCAGCCTCCCGAGTAGCTGGGACTACAGGCGCCCGCCACCTCGCCCGGCTAGTTTTTTTGCATTTTTTAGTAGAGACGGGGTTTCACCGTGTTAGCCAGGATGGTCTCGATCTCCTGACCTCGTGATCCACCCGTCTCGGCCTCCCAAAGTGCTGGGATTACAGGCTTGAGCCACCGCGCCCGGCCGAATATCAATTGACAAGTATGTAAGTGCTTTAAAACAGTATTGGAGGCCAAGTGCGGTGGTTCATGCCTATAATCCGAGCACTTTGGGAGGCCAGGGCAGGCAGATCACGAGGTCAGGAGATCGAGACCATCCTGGCTAACACGGTGAAACCCCGTCTCTACTAAAAATACGAAAAATTAGCTGGGCGTGGTGGCGGGCGCCTATAGTCCCAGCTACTTGGGAGGCTGAGGCAGGAGAATGGTGTGAACCTGGGAGGCAAAGCTTGCAGTGAGCCAAGATCACACTACTGCACTCCAGCCTGAGTAACAGAGTGAGACTCCGTCTCAGAAAAAACAAAAAACAAAAAAAGTGTTGTATGCTTAGTAAGCTCTACAAATGTTGGGTGTTAATAAATATAAACAGAACTTTATAACAAAAGTGAGAATACACTATCTTTTATATAACTTAACCAAATTATTAGGCTACAAAGGAAATCGCAAATAACGCATTTGTTCGTTTTATTTAGAAATATTTATCAAAGGCTGAGGCAGGATCACTTGAGGCCAGGAGTTTAAGACTAGCTTGTGAGACCCTGCTCCAAAAAAAAATAAATAAAAATAAGCTGGGAGTGGCGGCATGCTCCTGCAGTCCTAGCTCTTCAGGAGGCTGAGCCCAGGAGTTTGACGCTACAGCAAGCAATGATCACACCACTGTACTCCAGCCTAGGTGACAGAACAAGACCCTGTCTCAAAACAAATTATTGAGTAGTTATAACCTCTGGGCACTGTTCTAGGAACTAAGGCTATGGTAGTAAACAAAATCAAGTTCTCATCCTCATAGAGCTTACTTACAAGCCAAGGAAACACAAGGATCAGAAATATACACGCACATACACATGTATTTGTGGACTATATTCACTTAGAAATTGACAAAAGCCAGAAAAATGTATACAAACTGAACATTTGGAATACATGCAAATTTAAATAAGTAAAAAAATTTTTTTAAATATGGTACTCTTACTACGGTGATACATGATAGATGCATAACTATATTGAATGAAATCAAATTGGAAATACTGCATGTTTAGAGTGATTAGCAGGAAGATCAGAAAAGTATGTGCAGAAGAAAATGTATAACCTTAAATCAATTCATTAGAAATCCAAACAAAAAGAAACTAGTGAAACAAATACAAAATGTAAAATTACTATAAAATGGAAAGCATTGATCAGTACAACCAAGTAACTGTCAAAGAGCAAAAATGTTTCATGGAATCTGTTTGATTAGCAGAATGACATTATGAATCCAAACTAAATGACGTGGCTTGAAGGACCAGACTAATAGCCATACAGGTTACCTTAAAAATGGTATTAAAAATCTACTCTAATAAGGGCAGCTGAAACACAAATTGCAGTTCCCAGGCTCCTCTTGTCAATCAGCTGGTGGCTGACAATGATGTGGCAGAGGAGATACCCTGACCAAGAAGGCAGAGATATGGGTCCAGGTCTTTACTTCCTCTAGCAAGGTACCTCGTGAGGGAGGCCCTGCTACAGAATGTCCTATTTTGCTATGTGATAAAAATTACTGACTAGATAAACTTTAGGTTTAACCTTTTCATGTTTAAGATGCTTCAGTTTCTTGAAATTAGTATTTCCACTAAATATGTGTAAAAGCTACTTGTTTCTGCTTGTTATGCTTTAACTATAATAAAAGTTTTGCTTCTCTAACAGAAGAAAAATTGGTTATTAGACAAAATATGGACGTGACTTTCAACACTTTAATATCTTTAGGGAATGTCCAGATACTTTGTATTAATCTCTTTTGCTTTCTCATGTTCTTTCTTTGTATCTTTTTTTCTTTTGCAGTATGATCATAATGGAGGAAATAAAAGTTAAAATGCAAAGCCATTATTTTTGCTATTTGTAAATTTCTTTTTTTTTTTTTTTTTTTTTTTT
>NW_016804530.1:704167-728666 GCF_001698545.2 Rhinopithecus bieti
TCGGCCTCCCAAAGTGCTGGGATTACAGGCTTGAGCCACCGCGCCCGGCCGCTATTTGTAAATTTCAAACTCTTTTCAACACGGAAACATTTTTAATTATGTTTTTTAGTTTTTTTAATGTTTTTTTTGTTTTTGAGACAAATTCTCACTCTGTCTCCCAGGCTGGAGTACAGTGGTGCCATCTTGGCTCACTGCAACCTCTGCCTCCCGGGTTCAAGTGATTCTCGTGCCCCAGCCTCCTGAGTAGCTGGGATTACATACAGTTGCCCACCACCACGCCCAGCTAATTTTTGTATTTTTAGTAGAGACGGAGTTTCACCAGGTTGGCCATGCTGGTCTTGAACTCCTGACCTCAGGTGATCCACCCACCTCAGCCTCCCAAAGTGCTGGGATTACAGGCGTGAGCCAGCGCACTTGGCTTTTTAAAGTTATTTTTAGAATTCCTGTTTATCACTAAGATACTTATATTTTGGATACACTCCCCAATTTTTCACAGTGATGTATCATGCTTATCTTATATTTTAATTAATACAAAATTAGTGTACTTAAAAGTCAGCATTATTTAAGGTATGAGCATCTACAGGTGGAATGTGATTGAAATTGTCTAGATAATTCCTCTGAAAATAGAAATTCTGGAAACAATAATTAGGGTCTTGGATTAAAATCCCTTCAAAAGAAGTATTTTGTGGCTTAGTTTGGGTATGAATTATGAAAACATTCTTCCAGAGAAGAACAAAGCATAAATCTCAGCTTCCCCTGCTTAACTTTGGAAACTGTGGGTTCCAGATTTCAAGTAAAACAGTCACTAACTCTGTCATCCATGTACCAGTTTTTGAAAAAGCATGTTTTCTGTTTATCAGTGGGATTGAAGTGAAAGTATATGATTTATTTTCAAGGATATGTCTGATTTTTGGATAGATGTTTGCTCTATCTTGTCTTTTCTAAATATTGATATGAATACTGCAAAAAATCAGTTTTGGATATTTGACTGAATTTATGGTATGATGTGAATTGAAAAATTTTTTAAATGCTTAAATCTAGTTTTTAAGACAGATTGGCACTATTTCGTAATTTTTACCAAAGCAATTTATTGTTCATAGTGTGTTATTTAATTGCCCTTATTAAATGAAAACTATGGGCCGGGCGCGGTGGCTCACGCCTGTAATCCCAGCACTTTGGGAGGCCGAGGTGCGCGGATCACAAGGTCAAGAGATCGAGACCATGGTGAAACCCCGTCTCTACTAAAAATACAAAAAATTAGCCAGGCGAGGTGGCGGGCGCCTGTAGTCCCAGCTACTCAGGAGGCTGAGACAGGAGAATGGCGTGAACCTGGGGGGCGGAGCTTGCAGTGAGACGAGATCGCGCCACTGCACTTCAGCCTGGGCGACAGAGCCAGACTCCGTCTCAAAAAAATAAAATAAAAATTTTAAAAAAAAAGAAAACTATGGAGGTTGGATTTGGAAACAGAAAACACCTGAAAACTCTCAATTGATGTCAAACAAATAGAGATCAGTTGTAATTTCATCTTCCACAGTCATACTTTTGCCAAACTTTGACTTGGAATTATGGTCTTTATGAGCTCTATTTTTTTAGCCTTTGGCTTCTGAAACTCACAGGATTGAATTTCATAATGTTCATTACAACCTTGAAACCACTAAGTTTGAAGCAATGGTTTTCTTTCATCAGTTCCCCATTCTTGATGTTTAGTTGAAGGTCACTCATCAGCTTGTCAGTGGAATGCTGTGGCATTGACACTGTTCTCTGAGAACATTTGGTAGTACATGGATTTACTCCTGAGGCAAAGAATAGAAAACGGAAGAACTTTTTGTAGCATAGAGGCTTTGCTTTATATTCTTAGAAAGTAGGCTGGGCACGGTGGCTCATGCCTGTAATCCCAGCACTTTGGGAGGCAGGAGTTCGAGACAAGCCTGGCCAACATGGTGAAACCCCGTCTCTACTAAAAATAAAATGAAAAATATCCAGGTGTCTGGTGGCATACGCCTGTAGTCTGAGCTACTCGAGAGCCTGAGGCATGAGAATCACTTGAACCTGGGAGGCAGAGGTTGTAGTGAGTCAAGATTGCACCCCTGCACTTCAGCCTGGGCAACAGAGCAAGACTGTCTTAAAACAATAGTAATAAAAAAGGAAAGTAGAGAGTTGGTTATACTCAGAAATTACCCAGGAAGGAGGAAGAAAAAGGTGTTCAAATTCCTAGGTTCTGATTATGTTTATCTTCAGGTCACCAGCATCAAAGGAAGTTTCAAAGTAAGTGACCCTTTCATAAGATTTAAACCTTCTTGTCCTTTTCATCTAGAAACTATTAGTTTTTACTGTCTTTTTCTTCAGATGATAGAAGATGTTTTGGGAGAAGGGTCAGTCTCTGCCAGTCGGTTCAGTAGGTGGTTCTCTAACCCGAGCAGATCAGGAAGCCGATCCAGCAGTCTTGGGTCAACACCACATGAAGAGCTAGAGAGACTTGCAGGTAAAATGGCTTCAGATTCTGCCCTTAAAGGTAAACCTGGGTTTTTCCCTGATACGGTTCATTCGTCTTCATTAGTCAGGAGTCGATTAGGGTCAAAGGGTCTCTGGACAGCTGAAAAGCCTTCAGTTTGTGTCCTTTTAATATTGTCGAAGGGGCTGGGTGCAGTGGCTCATGCCTGTAATCCCCGTACTTTGGGAGGCCAAGGCGGGCAGATCACGAGGTTAGGAGTTCGAGACCAGCCTGGCCAACACAGTGAAACCCCGTCTCTACTAAAAATACAAAAATTAGCCGGGTGTGGTGGCGGGCATCTGTAATCACAGCTACTCGGGAGGCTGAGGCAGAAGAATCGCTTGAAACCAGTAGGCGGAGGTTGCAGTGAGCCGAGATTACACCACTGCACTCCAGCCTGAATTAAAGCGAAACTCCATCTCAAAAAAAAAAAGAAAGAAAAAAAATACAGTTGAAGGCATGTTCCTTTACTGGAACAGATTAATTTTGAGTATGTTTATTTGCAATATCAGGTCTGGAGCAAGCCATCCTCTCTCCTGGACAGAACTCGGGGAATTACTTTGCTCCTATACCATTGGAAGACCATACTGAAAATAAGGTGGATATTTTAGAAATGCTACAGAAAGCCAAAGTGGATTTGAAACCTCTTCTTTCCAGCCTTTCTGCAAATAAAGAAAAACTTAAAGAAAGCTGTAAGTGTTTATAATTTTTTTAGATATCTGAAAAGTCTAGATGTTCAGTCTTTAGGCAGTTGGGTCTAACATACCTCTGTTTCCTAAAAGTCAAATATATATTGGGTTTTGTTTAATGTTCTTTTTTAAAAACTCATTTCATCAAAGAATACCACCTCTTTGAGAATCTCACAGTAGGTCATGAGCCCTCTGAGAACTTTTCCTATAAGTTCTTACCTAGGGTCTGGTTATAATAATCCACTGAATGTTGAAAACAAACTCCAGTGAATGTTTTATTCCTCCAGAGCATAACTTACCATTTCCTCCCAAATCTGCCCTAGTTTTCCATATTCTTGCTTAGGCTATAAATCCTCAACATAAAAATTTAGTGATATACTGACCACAGTGCAGGTAGCAATCTTGGCAATGTTGGGCTATCTGGGATTCTTGTCCCAGGTAACAAGTCTCCTAGAAGACTCATATCCTTCTGCAGGATGCACAGCAGGAGCTTGTCAAGTTTTAAAGCATAGCACCTCATGTTTGTGGTCCCCCAGTTTCTAGCATCTAAACATTTTAGGTTTAGTTTATGCCATCTCTTAGTACACAATTTGATTTTAAGTGTTACTAGTTTGTCTATTTTTGGTGTCAGTCTTTTCTGACAGTCTCATCTCAATTTTGAAATAAATTATTTTCATCTTATCTATATACTAGCCAAAGAGAATTCCTACCAGATATCTCTTTGCTTGATTTAACCTGGACATTCTCAACTTCTCAGCACATTCAGGGGTTGTGCTTTCCGTGGAGGAGGTAGAAGCAGGTCTGAAGGGCTTGAAGGTGGACCAGCAAGTGAAGAATTCAACTCCCTTCATGGCAGAACACCTAGAAGAGACCTTGAGTGCTGTAACCAACAATCGACAACTCAAGAAAGATGGAGACATGACTGCATTCAACAAGCTAGTGAGCACAATGAAGGCAAGTGGGACTTTGCCTTCTCAGCCCAAAGTCAGCGTAAGTATCTGGCACAAACCCACCCTTTTCTCTCTCTTTTTTTTTTTTTCTTTTCTCCTTTTCCCACCACAATAAATGGATTTTAAAAGGTATTCTGAGTAAGTTGGAAATTCTTTAGTAGTCATTTGGTCCTTGATGCTTTTGTGTGTTCCTTAATTATTGATACACTATTCATTACTGGAGAAAGCAGGCTTGTGGTTAATTTATATGTATTGTGGGTGACAGTATAAAGATTAAAAGATTCAGAATTATGTAATGCCTGTATAACTTTAAGTCACTGCTAAAATGAGGTAAAAAACTATCTTTTGGATGACCTCCAGAGAAAATTTTGTTATTCAGCTACTTAAGTTCATATACTTTACCATATTTGTATAGTAAAATCTTTATTCACATCTTCTAATTATTGCCAGATACCAGGGATTACCTGCTTTCTTGCAGCCATAGAAATCATTTGTAAAGTATCTAAGATGGGGCTGGGCACAGTGGCTCACGCCTGTAATCCTAGCACTTTGGGAGGCTGAGGCAGGCAGATCACCTGAGGTCAGGAGTTTGAGCTGGCCAACATGGTGAAACCCCATCTCTACTGAAAATAACAAAAATTAGCCAGGTGTCGGGGCAGGCGGCTGTAATCCCAGCTACTTGGGAGGCCAAGGCAGGAGAATTACTTGAACCTGGACAATAGAAGCTGCAGTGAGCCGGGGTTGTGCCACTGCACTTCAGGCTGGGCAACAGAGTGAGACTTTCAAAAAAAAAAAGTAAGATGGGTTTGTCAAGATAATTACATTCTGTTAATTTACTAATGGAAAAAGCTGTGACTCCAAATTGAAAACAAAACTTGTAGGCATGAAGTTAGGTTACAGGGTGACACAACTGCATATCACCTTGTAAATGCAAGTGTTTATAATATACTGCATAGCCTATGTGTTAATATCACTATCGCTTGATACAAACTAATGGGGAGGCAGGGTAGATATGAATAATAAAATCATAAACATGGACTTATTCTAGTTGCTAAGTTCTAGCAAATTTACCAAATTGAGTTTTCCCTCTTTTTTTTCCTGTTCCCTGCTTGCCTGGGAACTTACCAGTTAGCTAAGATGCAAATAGCAATAGCTGTTTGAATCATTATGTCTTATACCAAAAGAAAGCAACTGACTTTTAGCATTCCTTATCTGACCAATAGTGATAGAGATGTCAACATCCTCAGACAGAGGTGCCATTATTCCTCAGTGCCAGGACCGACCTTCTACCCTTGAAAGGAGGCACCTCAGATAGGTAGCCTGACTTCTTGGTATCTGACCACACCATACCAGTTGCAGGAGAATGTCCCTGTAAACTGCTTTAGAATTATTTTTATACAAAGAATTATTATATACAAATACTTTCAAATGAAGACCAGACTAAAAGATGGTAGACTATCCTATTTTCCTTTCTTGTTACCTTTGTGTCTTGGTAATTGGGTGCTGGCTGCAATGGTGTGGTTCATATCTTGTAATTAGCCTCTTTCTTTTGGTGTGAGCAACTAAAAATATGGAAGGGGGATTCAGCAGTTTACCTGATGTTTTTCCACATTTTATTGCAGATATGATTCTAGGACTTGATATTAACACAATTTACTCTTGAGTTGTAAGGGCAATTGGTTTGATGTTGGGGTTTTAGTACTCTGAAGTATATCTGGTTTTAGCTGAGCAAATGAGCCTCAAACACCTGCCAAAGGGATGGATGACATAGTCAAGTGGCTAGGCAAAAGCTAAGACAAACTCAGCTAACAGGAAAGAACACAACAAGGAAAGTAATGGAATAAGAATAGCAGGTGTTGGCCGGGCGCGATGGCTCAAGCCTGTAATCCCAGCACTTTGGGAGGCCGAGACGGGCGGATCATGAGATCAGGAGATCGAGACCATCCTGGCTAACATGGTGAAACCCCGTCTCTACTAAAAAATACAAAAAACTAGCCGGGCGAGGTGGCGGGCGCCTGTAGTCCCAGCTACTCAGGAGCCTGAGGCAGGAGAATGGTGTGAACCCGGGAGGCGGAGCTTGCAGTGAGCTGAGATCCAGCCACTGCACTCCAGCCCGGGCGACAGAGCGAGACTCCGTCTCAAAAAAAAAAAAAAAAAAAAAAAGCAGGTGTTATCTCAAAATATTGCTCTATTTGCATGTTGTTAAGTCATGGTTTACTTTTTGAATTCAGCATCTTTAATTACTACTGCTGTGTATGTTTTGTATACTATTTCTGATCTGCCTCCATCCATTTCGGTTGTCATATTGGTTCATCCAAAAGTAATACATGCTGGTTCAATCTAAATTATATTTTAAATTATAGATTCTATCCTCCAAGTATACTTCCATGTGGTATAAAGTTGTCTATTTGTTTTCATTAGATGGAAGTAATGACTCTTAAAGAGATTACTTATGAAATCATCTGCCTTTAGTCCCAATGCCAAAATCAACAATAAAATACTTGGGTATCCTTGGGCTATTTGTCATGCCTAGACACTGCTTTGGATTTTGACAGCTCCATCTAGAGAACGGGAAACTACACCAGAGAAAGCACTTCACGCAGAGCTAAATGGGCATAGGGATGTCCTGAAGTGCAGGAGGGAACTCCAGGCTGGATGCACAAAATGTAACCACTGGCCAGACCTGGTGGTGTACACCTATAGTTCCAGCTACTTGGGAGGCCAAGGTGGGAGGGCTTGAACCCAGGAGTTCAAGGCCAGCCTGAAGAACATAGACCTGTCTCAAAAAGAAAAAAAGGAACCACTACTGCTTTAAGAGTGGAGGATTTGAATTTTGCCCTGTGATACCCATTTTGGAACAGCTCGCTTAAAAAATAATAAAGTTGCCAGGCACAGTGGCTCACGCCTATAATCCAGAGGCAGAGGTTGCAGTGAGCCGAGATCGCCATTGCACTCTAGCCTGGGTAACAGAGCAAGACTCTGCCTCAAAAAAAATAAAATAAAATAATAAAGCTTAAATTTCCTGAAATATGAAACTCTGAAATTTAACAATTTTGGCCAAACCTGCATGTTGTTTACTATGATTTTAAAACCATATGTGTAGGCTGGGTGTGGTGGGTCGCATCTATAATCCCAGCACTTTGGGAGGCCAAGGCCAGAGGATTGCTTGAGCCCAGGAGTTCAAGACCAGCCTGGGCAACATGGCAAAACCCCCTCTCTACAAAAAATATAAAAATTAGGTGGGTGTGGTGGCATACGCCTGTAGACCCAGCTACTCAGGAGGCTGAGATGAGAGGATCGCTTGTGCCTGAGAGGTCAAGGCTGCAGCAAGCCATGATCGCACCACTGCACTCCAGACTGGGCAACAGAACAAGACCCTGTCTCAGAATTATATATGTGTGTGTGTGTGTGTGTGTGTGTGTGTGTGTGTGTGCGTGTGTGTGTCTCCAATAAATCTTGTTAAAGGTAATGGGTAGCAAGAGTTGTCTCAAGTTAAGTGTTCCCTGGTTTCACCATTTTCCCCCCTTCTTTTGGTCACAATGTTAGAAACAGGGAAATGGACTTAGGGTTAGCATAGTGAGGATCTCTGAGGGGACTTTGCATGTACATGCGAACGGTCTTTCCATCCCCAGATCTTTTTTGGGACCTGTGTGATGACAGTGGAACAAGTTGGTCTAAGTTTTCTATGACTTGAGCATCATTCTTCTATTAACTCCCTAGGAGTATTTTATGCTTTCATGTGGTCCCCAATCAATCTGTAAGTTAAGTGAGTTAAGAAAGTTAAAACCAGTTTTCTTTTGACTTTTTTAGCGAAACCTTGAAAGCCATTTGATGTCCCCTGCTGAGATTCCAGGCCAGCCTCTCCCTAAGAACATCCTGCAGGTACTTCACAATCTTATACTGAGGCCTTGGAGTCTTGAATAGTAGTCTTCTGAACCAGTTTTGTTTAGTGGTCCAGCTTTGGGCCTTAGAAAATGATCTATGTTGCCTGGCAATCAGAGATGTGATATTGTTGCCTGACATAGTTTGGTGTTGCTGTTAATCTTAATGGGCAGGGGATGGGGGGTGGCTAAAAAAGTTGACAAACTAAGCCTTGACTTCTAGTTTGCTTTGTAGTTTCTGTGGAACTTAAAAGTATCTAGCCATGGCCGGGCGCGGTGGCTCAAGCCTGTAATCCCAGCACTTTGGGAGGCCGAGACAGGCAGATCACGAGGTCAGGAGATCGAGACCATCCTGGCTAACACTGTGAAACCCCGTCTCTACTAAAAAATACAAAAAACTAGCCGGGCGAGGTGGCGGGTGCCTGTAGTCCCAGCTACTCGGGAGGCTGAGGCAGGAGAATGGCGGTAAACCCGGGAGGCGGAGCTTGCAGTGAGCTGAGATCCGGCCACTGCACTCCAGCCCGGGCGACAGAGCGAGACTCCGTCTCAAAAAAAAAAAAAAAAAAAAAAGTATCTAGCCAGGCACAGTGGCTCACACCTGTAATCTCAGCATTTTGGGAGACTAAGGTTGGCAGATCACCTGAGGTCAGGAGTTTGAGACCAGCCTGGCCAACATGGAGAAACCCTGACTTTACTAAAAATACAAAAATTAGCCTGGTATGGTGGCACATGGCTGTAATCCCAGCTCCTTGGGAGGCTGAGGCGTGAGAATCCCTTGGACCCAGTAGGCAGAGGTTGTGATGAGCCAAGATCACATCACTGCACTCCAGCCTGGGCAATACAGTGAGACTGTCTCAAAAAAAAAAAAAGGAACCTCTGTAGCACTAACACAGAGCAAATGTTGCTAGCTGAACATTCAGAGAAATGTGTTGCATGTACACATGCCAAGTCCTTCAATTGAGCATGAGGGAGATCCATCTTGTGGCTCTCAAAAGTTAATCCATAATTCACAGCCTCTGAGTAGAAGGAAGAACTAAGTTCACAGGAATTTGGCTTTTCTGCCTTTAGGAACTTCTGGGTCAACCAGTTCAGAGACCTGCTTCTTCTAATCTTCTGAGTGGCCTTATGGGGAGCTTGGAGCCTACAACATCTTTACTGGGCCAAAGAGCACCCTCTCCTCCCTTGTCACAGGTGTTTCAAACCCGAGCAGCCTCAGCTGACTACCTTCGCCCAAGAATACCATCACCAATTGGTAAATATACTTATTTGTCAAAAAGAAATATGAATTTATGGCCAGGCACGGTAGCTCATGCCTGTAATTCCAGCATTCTGGGAGGCCGAGGTGGTGGGCAGATCACCTGAGGTCAGAAGGTTGAGACCAGCCTGGCCAACATGGTGAAACCCCATTTCTACTAAAAATACAAAAACAGCCAGGCGTGGTGGTGCATGCCTGTAATCCCAGCTACGCAGGAGGCTGAGACAGGAGAATCGCTTGAATCCAAGAGGTGGAGATTGCAGTGAGCCAAGATCACGCCACTGCAATCCAGCCTAGGCGACAGAGGTAGACTCTGTTTCAAAAAAATAAATATTATACTTTTGGGGGATGGGGGAGCAAAGGTGGAAGATATCTTATTATCAGCTGTTCTTCTAGGTGAATATGTTCATGTTGTAGATTTTTTTTTTTTTAATTGAAATCTAACTGATCCAACTCTTTAGTCTTATTCCTTATTTTGGGAATTCAATCCAAAAAAAGTTAATTTGGCTTCTTAAGTTTTTATTTGATACAGTAGAAGTCAGTGTAGTGGTTCTCTGTGAAGCTATTGAGTTTTGATAGATAATCCGCTGTTAAGTCTTATGGCTAATTAGGAATGTGACTGAAAGAAAAGTTCTAGAAAGTGTCTTAGCAAAGTATTTACATGGAATGTCGTTCCTGCCATCGTAGGCTACTTTAGGCTGCTGGCCACTCTGGTTTCTGCCAAACAACCCTCGAGAGGCATTTTTTGAAATCTTCTGTCCACAGTCAAACAGATAGAATGAAGAGAATGTGTACTCTCACAGCAATGGTGTCTGCTTTAATACCAGATGGCTTAGTGATAACAGGACAAATTGCTGGCTAGAAAAGCTCTTCTCTCCGAGAGGTCTTGGCTTTAAAAGGAGCAAAGCTGACGGCTTAGTTGAGAAGCAATTTAGACAGTGCTCTGGTTGAGGTCCACATAGCCCACTGTCAGGGCACAGAGGGAGAGGGACATCTGTCAGCCCAAGATATCAGTGCTTTCCAAGAGATGGAGTTCAGCAAGAAATGGCATGCATTAATGAAAATGCCTCCCTGATGCACACATACCATCTTGGTACTCACTGAGACTGTAACTTTCCTGACAGGTTTCACACCAGGACCACAGCAGCTACTCGGAGATCCATTCCAAGGCATGCGCAAACCCATGAGCCCCATCACGGCCCAGGTCAGGCTGAGCTCTTTCTCAACTCAATCTCTTGCTTGCCCTTCACCCTATCGGTGCATGGGGAGTGGAGAGCTGAATTGTTGTGATTCTTAAAAATGGTTTTGAGGCCAGGCATGGCGGCTCATGCCTGTATTCCCAGCACTTTGGGAGGCAGAGGCAGGAGGATCACTTGAGCCCAAAAGTAAAAATGAGCCAGGTATAGTGGCATGCATCTGTAGTCCCAGCTACAAGGAGGCTGAGGCAGGAGAATCACTTGAGCCCAAGAGTTTTGAGACTGTAGTGAGCTACTGTACTCCAGCCTGGGTGGCAGAGTGAGACCCTGTCTCTAAAACCAATAAATGGTTTTGATCTATAGTTCAAGCTCAGTGAAGGTTAGACAATTTGCTGAATAATTCAAGTAATAAAATTGTTAATCTTGATCACTGCGATGGCAGCACAATTTAGTGAGGTTTGCAGTATCTAACTTTTCTCAGCTTCTGTTTAACTTACCTTTCTAAGAGTGTAGAGAGACCTTTGTAGAAAGTATGGTGTCCTCACTCTTCTCCTGACCCTCCCCTCTCCTTTTCAGCAGATGAGCCAGCTGGAGTTGCAACAGGCAGCTTTAGAAGGGCTGGCCTTGCCACATGACCTTGCTGTACAGGCAGCAAACTTCTACCAGCCTGGTTTTGGCAAACCACAGGTGGACAGAACCAGAGATGGATTCAGAAACAGGTAAATTACTAATCCTGCTCATGTGGAGATTTACAGATAAGTTTTCCTGAAACTAACAAATTACTTATCTGCAGTATAATTCTGTTGCACATACTGTGGTATGTTGTTCAGTATGTGGTAGAAATTCCATCCCAATCCAAATCAATAGAAGAAACAGATTAAATAGAGGAAATAAGATTAAATTCTGCAAGGCATAGGGTTTTCATTCTATTTGGTTTTATGTCCGTTCTTGATTTATAAATTACTTTTCTTCTTTGAGTTTGCTAATTAGCTATATGGAAGGGATGCTGCTCGCCTAATTTACCTCACAAGATTGTTATGAGTAAATATATTTTAAAATCTTAGGATGTTTCTACCAGTTAAACAATTCAGTTTTACAAATGCAACTAGCATAGCTCCTTATTCCTTTTCCCACAGATTCAATGTTCTTACCAAACTCCCTTGATGCAGGTTTAGCTGCATCGACAGTTTCTTGGCCAGAGCTGATGGGTTTGTTGATGAGAGTTGTTAACAAGTAGATTACGGAGTTCACTCTCCTCCTCTTTTTCAATACTTGCAACAAATGATAAAATGAAATTATAAGTTGGGGAGAAAATGGAAAGGGGTGGCAATGTTATTTTGTGTAAAATAAAACAGACAAAACTATATAAAACAAATGTGTAGCTTATTATAAGGCAAACTTCCTTGTTAACTACTCAGAGGGCCTCCATGTGCCCTGTACCAGTAATACCCGTTTTCCTCCTCAGAACTCTCCACTGTCCAGCGTTTAAAAGTAATCACTACCTTAATTAAAAATAAATAATTTATCACCAAAATACACATCCCTGAACACTATAGTTTAGTTCACCGTTAAAATACTTGGTACTTAATGTTTTGATGTGATTCTTAAAGTTACTACCACAGTGCCTCAGTGTTTTGCTTCACCTGTTAACCCTTTCAGAAGACACTGAGACCAGGAGATACCCTTACACAAGCACATCCTATTTATAGCACCCTTCAACCAAAACAGAGAGCTCCAGACTGGTCTGCTGAACCCCTCTCACATGCTTTCTCTCTATAGCATAATGCTGTTACCTAGTATTCATTGATGTGATTGTGACTTTCAGAGTACTTTTAACTTTTTTTTTTTTTTTTTTGGAGACAGTCTCTTGCTCTGTTGCCCAGGATGGAGTGCAGTGGTGCAGTCTTGGCTCACTGCAACCTCCTCCTCCTGGGTTCAAGCAGTTCTCCTGCCTCAGCCTCCTGAGTAACTAGGATTACAGGAGTGTGCCACCACGCCCGGCTATTTTTTTGTATTTTTAGTAGAGATAGGGATTCGCTATGTTGGCCAGACTTGAATTCCTGGCTTCAAGTGATTCACCTGCTTCAGTCCCCAAAGTGCTGGGATTACAGGCATAAGCCACCACACCTGGCCCAGAATTTTATAGGATCTTCACATCAACCCTGTGAGGTAGATGAGGGGAGGTGCGTAACTGCATTTTACAGATAAAGAAAACAGGTTTTTACAACATGGCTTACTCAAAACTAGCAAGCATATTTGAGTCAATGTCAGTCTAACCTTCATGTTTTGGATCAGCGTCATCCTCTTAGGTCCTCCCTGTGTACAGCTGTGTCCCTCCAACAAACATGCCTTTCCACTTACCTTGCTTTTTTTAATTGTATTCATCACTGTCTAGCATACTATTTATTTTTTGTCTCCCTGCCTGTAGTAACCCCACTCCATCCTGCAGCCCCAAGAATATAACCTCCATGAGGCCAGAGATTCTTTTTCTTTTATTCACTGCTATATTCCAAGAACCTGGAACAGTGTCTGTAGCAGGTGCTCAAATATGTTTACCAGAAGGAATGACAGGTCATGTGGAACCCCCAGTTTGGGGTTCATTTTTTAGTCACTCAGAATAGTACTGATCTGTCTGCCCATGTTGTCATATACACAGTCACAGCATGGCGGCAATGGGGTACTAACTAGAAAGAAGCCATGAATTTAGGTTTTCCATCTATCAGAGAACTTCAGGTCAGTGACTACACTTGGGTCTTGACCTTTGAGATCAATCTTATGTAGACCAAGAGTGGTCCTAAAATAACTGAAACTCTTGATTCTGTATTTGATTCGAATGAGTGTCACACAGAGCATCAGTTCTATACCAGGCACTGTGCTTATTATTGCTGCTCCCTGCCCAGTGAAGCACAGCCAGCCCAAGAATGAAGGCCCTCCCTAGTGCACCTCACTGGTGTAGTCTGCAGTAAACTATACACCAGCTCTGGATAACCCTACAATTCCAAGGCCCTCGCAAGTTCCTGTACCTGTTCCATCT
The DNA here is from genome assembly GCF_001698545.2 of Rhinopithecus bieti. Lineage (NCBI taxonomy): Eukaryota > Metazoa > Chordata > Mammalia > Primates > Cercopithecidae > Rhinopithecus > Rhinopithecus bieti. The sequence goes on from NW_016804530.1 coordinate 717,664, forward strand.
ACCTGAACTGTTGTTCTCTATCTTCAGCTTCTTGATGATCACACCCAATGGAATGCAGCTGCTTCCCCAGGAAGCATCCCTGCAGTGCCTTGTTATTCCTGCTAACCCCTCCATTTTCCCAGTGTACTTTGTTGGTGCCTACTATCTACATGCCTTGGTTTGCTCTAGGTGATTGTTTTCCCCACTAGACTGAGAGCTCTTACAAGACTGAGACCGTGTTTCATTTTGCTTTTGTCTTCCCTCAGAACTTAGCATGTACTTTTGCATATGTTAGGCCTAAATGCTTGGGAAATTGAACTGGATAAGGGAAAGGGGATGTTAAAATTCCTAGGCTGGTCTTGAGTATTATATGGTTTTAAGACTTGAAGTTAAGGAGATTGGGGTTCATGCTGATAATTGGTTTGTTCACAGGCAACAGCGAGTGACCAAGTCACCAGCACCAGTGCATCGAGGGAATTCCTCTTCCCCTGCCCCTGCTGCCTCTATCACAAGCATGGTCAGTGACCTTTAGTGACTGTGAAGGACTTGAAGGCTTCTCCCTGTTTGGTTGTGCATGTGTTGTACCACTGTGTGCCCTAAATGTCCTTGAGTTCCTTACACAGGAAAAACTGACCTTGTAGTCTTTCATACCTATTAAGTCTTTCCCCTTTAGGACACAGTCTAAGTCTTAGGATTTTAATGAAGCCCCTATATTGGGGAAAATATGTTCCAGCAGAGATGATCATGGGCCAGGGCACACGAGGTGATATAGTATGTTCAAAGAAATGAACCAGGTGTGGGGAGACAGAAGGACAATAGTGAGAGACAGGAGGTGAAGTGGACAGAGGTGACTGGGTCAGACAGTGGCGAGTCTATTGAAACTTGCAGAAGAGTTCACAAATTCGGATTCACCACTTCAGGTCTCAGTGATACAAACTAAGGCTGGAACAGAAGGGTTTGCTTATATGCAGTGACAAGTCTAGTTTTATAACTATCATTAAAAAATGTTTAATGCCAGCTGGGCGTGGTGGCTCACACCCGTAATCCCAGGACTTTCAGAGGCCGAGACAGGTAGATTGTTTGAGTTCAGGAATTCAAGACCAGACTGGGCAACCTAGTGAGACCGTGTCCTGTACCCCTAATACAAAAAATTAGTCGGGCATGGTGGTGCACATCTGTAGTCCCAGCTATACTCGGGAGGCCGAGATGGGAGGATCACTTGAGTCCAGGAGGCAGGGGTTGCAGTGAGCCAAGATCGTGCCACTGCCTTCCCTAGTGAGTCCCCATCTCAAAAAAAAAAAAAAAGTTTCATTCCCCACAGATCTTTATCATCCAATCAAAGCTGATAGAGAAGGAAAAAAAAACCTTTGCTGTGTGCTTCAGAACCCCACATGGGTCTTTGCACCAGTGACCTTGAAGGCAGCAGAGTTTGGAAGGAACTTTTCTGTTTGTAAGTCATGCCCTGTCTCCTGCCATCAAAGATATGGGGTTGTTTGGTGAGAAAAGGCAAATGCAAAATAAAATCACCAAAGTAGAACTAGTGAAGAGATAAGAAATGACTCCAAATGATTAATCCTGATGGCTGAGGAGACTATTGAGATAAATTTGACTTCTCTGGTAGCCAAGTTAAGAAGGGAAGTATTAGGAGTATGGAGCAATTTTGGTGAATCCTGATGGCTGAGGAGACTATTGAGATAGTCTAGTAGCCAAGTGAAGAAGGGAAATATTGTTATATTTCTGGCCATGTTCTTTCTTGCCAGCCTAATCCCAGGTTGGGAAATGGGTAATGCAGAGGCTGCATAGGCATGTCCCCATTATCACAGAGTTGTAAGCAAGCGATAATGTACTTGGGACATTGCCTGTTTGCCCCATTCTGTTTTTCCTCCAGCAGCTACAGAACAGAATACTAGAGTTGGCCTATGCTACCAATGTGGGGACTCTTTGTTGAGTAGCTTGGCCAGTTAATCCTGGCTTAGTATTAGAGAAAGGCACTTAAAGAATGTGCTAATGCCAATTGTTTTTCTCTACAGCTTTCTCCTTCCTTTACCCCTACCTCAGTGATTCGTAAGATGTACGAGAGCAAAGAGAAAAGCAAGGAGGAGCCAACATCTGGAAAAGCAGCTCTTGGTGACAGTAAAGAGGATACTCAGAAGGCCAGTGAAGGTACCGCAGAGCTGTTAAGGGCACTGCTCAAGAAAGTATATAATGGAGAGAACATGGGCCTGAGTGCTGTGCTGTCCAGCCTGATATTCTATACAAAGCCCTGGGCAAGACCACTAGCTTCTCTGGACTATGATTCTGTGTCAGTGAGAAGGTTCTGTGTGACAGTGAGAAGAATTGCGCCAGCTCACAGTTGCTCAGTTGCTTGAAATTCTGACCAATCTAAGAGTGCTACTACCAGACGGGTAGAATGAGTGTTAGTTTAGAATCCTTAGTTAGGCTTCAAAGTTGAATAATTAGTATACTTATTTGACAAATTAGTATAATTCAGCTAGTTTTACTTCTGAAAGATTATATCCAGCCTGTGGAGACTTAAGTGTCCAACATAGGAAATACGTGAGAGGCTTTTTTTTTTTTTTTTTTTTTTTTTGAGGCGGAGTCTCGCTCTGTCGCCCAGGCTGGAATGCAGTGGCCGGATCTCGGCTCACTGCAAGCTCCGCCTCCCGGGTTCACGCCATTCTCCTGCCTCAGCCTCCCGAGTAGCTGGGACTACAGGTGCCCGCCACCTCGCCCGGCTAGTTTTTTGTATTTTTAGTAGAGACGGGGTTTCACCATGTTAGCCAGGATGGTCTCGATCTCCTGACCTCGTGATCCGCCCGTCTCGGCCTCCCAAAGTGCTGGGATTACAGGCTTGAGCCACCGCGCCCGGCCTATGTGAGAGGCTTTTAGGAGTTGGACAGTAGGGATTGTGTGAAGGACATGGTAACGTGCGGATTCTAAATTAGGGTTTACACAGGTGTTACAGTATAGATCTGAGAGATTTTTGCCTGTGTTTGAGAAGGCTTGGGGTGGGTGGTGGGGAGGAAATCTTGTTGGTACTATTAAGACAGTTTGGTTCTTTGGCCAGACTCTAATTGCCATTTAGATTTTCTGTTGTGATGGATTTGCATAACTAGGCCATAGCCGTTTGTGCAGAGAAGGGTGCCCAACAATTCATCTTCTGGTCCTGTTTATTAAGCAAATGATGGTTCCTACCGTGTAGTCCTCTAAACTTGTTAAGGGTATCAGATAAGAATTGTGACCTTAAGAAATGAGATTTATTAGACCAGTGGGAGACTACAAGTGTTTGGGAGAAGTTTACCAAAATATTTTTTGTTTGGATCCTCACAGAGAACCTCCTGTCCTCCAACTCTGTCCCCAGTGCCGATCGAGACTCTTCTCCCACTACAAATCCAAAACTGTCAGCGTTACAGAGGTCTTCGTGTTCCACCCCACTGTCCCAGACCAGCCGTTACACCAAAGAACAAGATTATCGACCTAAAGCAACTGGGAGAAAAACACCCACCTTGGCATCCCCAGTTCCTACAACACCTTTTCTCCGCCCTGTCCACCAAGTTCCCCTTGTCCCCCATGTCCCTATGGTTAGGCCTGCTCACCAGCTTCACCCAGGGTTGGTACAGAGGATGCTGGCCCAGGGAGTACATCCACAGCATCTTCCAAGTTTGCTCCAAACTGGTGAGTTTCCAGCCTGACTTGGGTGTCATTTTGTGGGCCTAGAGGACAATTGTTGGCACTGATGAAGTGCTATAATGTGGGAGATTTCCATCACTTAGAAAGATGTTACTAGAGGCTCCCATCTAACTAGCAGGCAGTGGGTCCAATCCAATCTCCTAGTCCTTTAAAACATTAGGAACCTAGCTTAAGGACTTTCTTTTTTTTTTTGTAGAGACAGAAGTCTCACTCTTGTCTCCCCGGCTGGAGTGCAGTGGTGCGATCTCAGCTCACTGCAACCTCTACCTCCCAGGTTCAAGCAATTCTCCTGTCTCAGCCTCCCAAGTAACTGGGGCTACAGGTGCACGCTGCCAAGCCCGTATAATTTATTTTGTATTTTAGTAGAGACAGAGTTTCACCGTGTTATCCAGTCTGGTCTCAAACTCAGAATCCTAAGCTCAGGCAATCTATCCACCTCAGCCTCCCAAAGTGTCAGGATTACAGGCATGAGCCAGAGGATTTTTTTTTTTTTTGAGTCAGAGTCTCGGTCTGTCGCCCAGGCTGGAGTGCAGTGGCGCAATCTCTGCTCACTGCAACCTCCGCCTCCCAAGTTCAAGGTCCCTGCCTCAGCCTTCCAAATAGCTGGAATTACTGGCACCTGCCACTATACCTGGCTAATTTTTGTATTTTTAGTAGAGACGGGGTTTCACCATGTTGGCCATACTGGTCTTGAACTCCTGACCTCATGATCTGCCTGCTTTGGCCTCCCAAAGTGCTGGGATTACAGGCATGAGCCATTGCGCCTAGGCCTTCATTCTTAACAAAATTCCAGATCAGCAAAACTGTACAGTGAAGCTGGAAAACTTCCAGGTAGCATTAAGACTACTCAGCTGCTTGCTTTTTCTGCTCAACAGGTGTGCTTCCTCCTGGGATGGACTTGACTCATTTACAGGGAATATCTGGCCCTATCCTGGGTCAGCCCTTTTACCCTTTACCTGCTGCTAGTCACCCTCTCTTAAACCCTCGTCCTGGAACACCTCTGCATCTGGCAATGGTGCAACAGCAGCTACAGCGCTCAGGTAGGTTCAGGAATTTGACAGGTGAGTTTGGGATGGACTTACGGAGTCTTAAAGCTTTTAGGACTAGTTTTCAGTGGACATGAATTAACATTCATTCTTTAACTTGTTCTAAGTTTGGGACAAGAGTGTAACCAGAGAATAAGATGAAGTAAATTGACCTCTATGCAATTTGGGATTATTGTTCCTGCAAAGTCAGTGGGAAAAGTCAGGTGTGCTCTGGCTTTATCCTTTGCCTGTTAGGAGAGAGGGCTGATAATCCAGCAGAGGTTCAGCATCCGGCCTGCTCAGGGTATATGCCCCCTCACCAGTTAATGTTGCTGCTTCTGTGATGTGGTTACTTGCCATGAGAAGTAGAGGTCACGTCATCCAGGGTGGGTTTTCAATACTGGTAGCTTCTGAATAGCTCAGCTTTCCATGGTACTGTTTTCTGGCATTGTTGGTATTTTGCAAAGGAGTTTCTAAAGAAGCCCTAGAAAAAATCCTCTAGTAAAGACTTTTCTTTGGATAGGGTTTAATGAAGCAGGGTCCAATAAACTTCTTTCCTTCTCATGCTGTGAATGATAACCCTTCTTATCTCCACAGTTCTGCATCCTCCAGGCTCTGGTTCCCAGGCAGCAGCTGTTAGCGTTCAGACAACTCCTCAGAACATGCCCAGCCGGTCGGGCCTGCCCCACATGCACTCCCAGCTGGAGCATCGCCCCAGCCAGAGGAGCAGCTCCCCTGTGGGCCTCGCCAAATGGTTTGGCTCAGATGTGCTACAGCAACCCCTGCCTTCGATGCCTGCCAAAGTTATCAGTGTAGATGAATTGGAATACCGACAGTGAGCAGGGCAGGCAGACTCAACTAAGCCTGGACCTGTGGTGGCACCCTGGGCAGGACCCTGCTTCCTCATCTCGGGTTGGTTTATGGGCTTTTACTTTGGAGCACTCTGTGTGAAGCTATTTGGTGGAACCCATGCACCTGGTGTGGTCCGCATTATGATGGAAGGATCTTAACCAGGCGAGTGGAGTGTACATTGTCTGAATACAGGATGCACAATGTTGTCAGTCCTGGAAATGGTCTTTCTTTTTTGTAAGATATGTGAATGAAGTGTTGGTGTCCTCACCAAGAGGTGGCACCTAAGGGTTCTGAGGAAATAAATGTATAGACCCTTATGTACAGACCTGTGTATAAACAACTTTTGTATATACATATAGGATAGCTTTTTTGAACTTATACAGCTGTACATAAAAGTAGCTGATATTAGTTAGGCCTGTGTCAACCGTTTGGATTTTTTTCACTTGTACATTTGGGATTTTCTTTTGGTTGATTAAAATTGCATATGCTAAGTGTGGGAATGAAGTAATGGCATTGTTGTGTTTATTTCCTCTCTGAAACCCTTCCTAATTTTGTTTGTTTGGAGACAGGGTCTCACTCTGTGTGGCTCAGGCTGGAGTACAGTGGTGCAATCGTGGTTCACTGCAGCTTTAACCTCCTGAGCTCAAGCAATTCTGTCACTTCAGCCTCCCAAGTAGATGGAACTACAGGCACGCACCACTGTTTTCTTATTTTTTGTAGAGGCAGGGTCTTACCATGTAGCCCACGCTAGCCTTCCTAATTTCTTTTTTTTTTTTTTTTTTTGAGACGGAGTCTCGCGCTGTCGCCCAGGCTGGAGTGCAGTGGCCGGATCTCAGCTCACTGCAAGCTCCGCCTCTCGGGTTTACACCATTCTCCTGCCTCAGCCTCCCAAGTAGCTGGGACTACAGGCGCCCGCCAACTCGCCCGGCTAGTTTTTTGTATTTTTTAGTAGAGACGGGGTTTCGCCGTGTTAGCTAGGTTGGTCTCGATCTCCTGACCTCGCGATCCACCCGTCTCGGCCTCCCAAAGTGCTGGGATTACAGGCTTGAGCCACCGCGCCCGGCCTAGCCTTCCTAATTTCTAACCAGCCAAGCTATGCTCAGTATGTTCCTTTAGGAAAGTGATCTGAAAAAGTTTAAATTTTTCTTTAAAACCCATGTAAACTGGGCACTGGCTCACACCTGTAATCCCAGCACTCTGGGAGGCAGAGGCGGGTGGATCACGAGGTCAAGAGATCAAGACCATCCTGGCCAACATGGTGAAACCCCATCTCTACTGAAAATACAAAATTAGCTGGGCATGGTGGTGCGCACCTGTAGTCCCAGCTACCCAGAAGCCTGAGACAGAAGAATGGCCTGAACCTGGGAGGCAGAGGTTGCAGTAAGCTGAGATCACACCACTGCAGTCCAGCTTGGTGACACAGTGAGACTCCATCTAAAAAAAAAAAAAGTTAATTGGACTCTCTTGATTTAGGATAAATCAGCTATGGCCTTTTTCCTTGAGCTTTAAAGACCCCAACAGGTCAGTTTACACTGGACTGACCCTATAGATGGCGTAGCCTTGTGGCTAATACCAGGATATCTATAGTGTAATTTCCAAGATTAAACTGACCTAGTGAAAACAATTTGTTTATTAAGGAATCATCTATTACATATGGTAGTTTCTCAAACAAATCATGTTTACTGGGGCATCCTGTTTCTTTAAGCTCAGAGTTCTGATTCAACCCACTGAAGTCTAAGAATTTCCCTTAAGACTCATGCATTAATTGACTCCTTGTGTTCTGTATCACGTTCCTCACAATTGTTTTATTATTCACCTTAACTATTAGTACATACACAGCACTGACGGATAAAGATTCTACAGAATACAGTGCGGTCGTGAGTCCCCTTTCCTAACGAAGTTTTTCAGTCCTGCTATGAGGTTATACTTATTTCCCATGCTACTCAAGTTAATTTACCCGAGTTCTAGATACTTGTCCATTTAGGACCATTTTAGGACTCCATGCTAAAGGGTCAGATAATGAGGTGAAGGTCAAGGTGGTTGGATTTTTGACTACAAGGGTAGTAGAGTCTTGAGCAGCCTGAGTCTTGAGTGTTAGGGAATAATGACTATAAGCCTGGAACTGCCCACCCTGCCCTGTACTTGCAGGAATACAAGAATGCAGGTCACCTTTCAACAAAACCTGGCTTTGTGGATTATGCATGAAGTCAGTTTCTTCCTGGTACTTTCCTTTCAACCTCATTAGTAATCCCCTTCCCCCATGCTATTTACTTCATGTAATTCCTCAGCTTCAGAAATAGACCCTATGTTTGGAATTTTTGGCAAATGCTTTCTGGTTTCCACAGGTGGAAGCTGGAAAGCAGTCCCAAGTGTCAATGGCAGAACACAGATGCCTGAATCCAGTTCCACCTTTCCTGTGTATCCTCTTCCACTTATCTTACTTCCCCTTCATGTTGAACCAACGTTAATAGGTGCAAGGTAAGGAGGACTGGTTTGAAGCTGCTAGTAAAGCCTTCCTTTTCAGGCTAGAAGCTAGTAGGACAGAAACAGGTACCATGCAAAGAGCAAAGCCATTAGCTGGTGATTGGCAAAATGGAGCCAGAAGGAAATAAGGGAGTGTTGCTAAGAGTATCAGCAGAAACTAGACATACAGGTTTTAGCAAAAGTGTTTTGGCAAACGGACTAGAGGAAGCAGGGGTGAGGGATGAAGGCAAAAGACACATGAATGCAGTCTTCAAGGAGCTAAGACCTTGATGTAGGATGAGGGCAGAGAGAAAGGGATGTCTTTGGAGAAACTTTTGATGTCTTGCAGGCATGAGATGAGTTCAGAAGCAATCAGTGCTGGAAAGATACGCAAAATAAAAGTTAAGAAAAGCTAAGGATATAGAAGGCATCCTGAAAGTAAAACAGCTGAGGGCCACAAAGCATATAATGGAAAATCTGTTAAGCTGGGGAGGTCAGGTAGGAGAGGAAAGAATAGTCCTTCCCAAGGGAGGTCAGTGGTGAAAGGAAGTATGAATGAAGTGAACAGAGAATGCAGCTAGGCCTTCCCCTAGGAGATAGCTACTGAGTGTCTTATAAGCCAGACTATTGAGAGGAAAGGGAAGTGTGAGGTCCATTGGCCTTTTGTTGTGAACTATGAGCATAAACACAAACCAAGAATGACAAGAACTTACAGGGCTAAATTCTGGTTCTTCAATAATTCTATTCCCTTTACCAACAATTGATTCAAAAATAGACATGTGACCAGGCGCAGTGGCTCACACCTGTAATCTCAGCACTTTGGGAGGCCGAGGTGGGCGGATCATGAGGTCAGGAGATGGAAACCCTCCTGGCTAACACGGTGAAACCCCATCTCTACTAAAAATACAAAAAAATTAGCCAGGGGTGGTGGCGGGCACCTATACTCCTGGCTACCTGGAAGGCTGAGGCAGGAGAATGGTGTGAACCCGGGAGGCAGAGCTAGCAGTGAGCTCATGCTACTGCACTCTGGCCTCGGTGACAGAGTGAGACTCCATCTCAAAAAAAAAAAAAAAAAGAAAATCCAGATGAGAGACCATGGTGGACTGGACATAAAGACCAATGGTCACCCAGGCTGGAGTACAGTGGCCCATCTTAGCTCACTGCAGCCTGGACCCTCCAGGCTCAAGCAATCCTCCCACCTCAGCCTCCCAAACAGCTGGGACTACAGGCACGCACCACCATGCCCAGCTAATTTTTTAAATTTTTTGTACAGATTTTGTAGGCCTTGCTATGTTGTCCAGGCTGGTCTCACTCCTGAGGTCAGGTGATCTTCCTGCCTTGGCCTCCCAAGGTGTGAGCTACTGGGCCCAGTCCCCTCTGCCCATATTGTTACCCACCACACAAAGATTTTTATCAATCAATTTCACATAATCAGAGCAATCCCCTTAAATTCCTATATTCCTAGCCCCCCCAAACATCTGATTATGTCCTTAGTATCCTCTCAAGTAGTCCTGACACCAACCCTCCTCCTAAACCTCCCACCTCCATCCATACATACACATATGTGAACACACAAACCTGCTTTGATCACACCAGTTGCCTCGCTTGCAACGTTCTGCCTTCACACCTTTGCCCAAGTTACTGGCTGAGGCCAGGACTTCCATGGGGGTTCAAGCAGAAAGGCTGGGTTATGGAAAAGAAGGCATTTAGTTGGCCAGGCGCAATGGCTCATGCCTGTAATCCCAGCACTCTGGGAGGCCGAGGCGGGCGGATCACGTGAGGTCGGGAATTCAAGACCAGCCTCACCAACGTGGAGAAACCCCATCTCTACTAAAAAATACAAAATTAGCAGGGCATGGTGGTACATGCCTGTAATCCCAGCTACTTGGGAGGCTGACACAGGAGAATCACTTGAACCCGGGAGGCGGAGGATGCGGTGAGCCGAGATCACGCCATTGCACTCCAGCCTGGGCAACAAGAGCGAAACTATCTCAAGAAAAAAGCATTTAGTGGCCCAGCTGGCAGCATTTCAGCTCAACATTCAGCCCAACACTGATGATGTACAGCTGTGCTCTGCATAGGGCAGACAGCCCAGTAAAAGGCTGGGTGCAACAAAAGCCAAGAGTCATTGAGTACTTATATGTCAAATACTGTGCTAAGCAATTTATAAGTACCTATCCCTCCACTACTGACAATCATGACGGCAGAAAGTAAGTGCTATTACATGTTACATGAGGAAACTGAGGCTCATAAAGGCTGGGTAATTTGTTCAGGGCTCCACAGCTAACTAGAGGTGGACCTGCAATTTCAAACCCTGATCTGCCTGGTCTAAGTACTTAATTACATGATATCCCAAAACAGGTTGGCCTTGCAGGGAATTTACATAAAGTCCTTCCTCTCTCCAGTATCATGTGGGAAAGACCACTTGAAAGGACTGAAAGCCACATCTAGTTTGGAAGGGGTTCCCATAAGTAAACATCAAAGAAGATGCTGCATGTCATATTTTTAACCATTTCACACTCAAGATCAAGTTTCCAAGGATCCCTTCTGTAGCTACTTCACCGTATATACCCTTCCTCATTCAGCCCATCCCAAAACAAATTCTGACAATGACACATGAGCTGTATGTAGCTGACCAGCCTACCAGGTCTTTTATGCAGTTCGACATACAAGGTGACACCAAGGTAAGACAAATGAAGTTCCAGTTTGGGTGCCTCCATCTCCCTCCCCTGGATCCTGATCCAGTAACTGCCAAAACCAGAAAGAACTGGGGTAGGGTGCTTGATCATGGGGAAGGCTGTTGTGGTTCGCCCGGCAGATGGAAAAGGGGAAAAGTGTCACTTCTTCACAATTTGAATGACATCCTCGTCCTCCAACGTATGGTCTTTACCCACTTTCTGAGGATTGTGTTTCACAGAGAGACCCCAGACCAGAGCACTGTATGGAAGGGAAAAAGAACAGTCAGTGTAAATAATTTTTTTTTTTTTTTTTTTT
>NW_016804530.1:730352-738733 GCF_001698545.2 Rhinopithecus bieti
AGGCGGGCGGATCACGAGATCAGGAGTTCAAGACCAGCCTGGCCAATATAGTGAAACCCTGTCTCTACTAAAAATACAAAAATTAGGCCGGGCGTGGTGGCTCACGCCTGTAATCCCAGCACTTTGGGAGGCCCAGGCGGGCGGATCACGAGATCAGGAATTCAAGACCAGCCTGGCCAACATGGTGAAACCCCATTTCTACTAAAAATACAAAAAATTAGCTGGGAGTGGTGGCACACACCTGTTGTCCCAGCTACTCGGGAGGCTGAGGCAGGAGAATCACTTGAACCTGGGAGGCAGAGGTTGCAATGAGCCGAGATCACGCCTCTGCACTCCAGCCTGGGCGACGGAGTCTCACTCACTCTCAAAAAATAACACACACAAAAAAAACACAAAGCACAGAGTAAGGGATTGATGTGGTCAAGGACATGAAGGAAATGGAAAAGGGATAAGTGTTATAATTAATTAGGCCTGAAGCTGAAAGTTTTCTATTATTAAGACAGTTGTACCAGCCTGGGCAGCATGAAGAAACCCTAACTCTACAAAAATAGAAAAAATTAGCCAGGCATGGTGGTTTGCACCTGTAGTCCCAGCTATATGAAAGGCTGAGGTGGGAGGCTTGCTTGAACCCAGGAGTTCAAGGCTGCAGTGAACCACAATTACACCACTAGACTCCAGCCTGGGCGGCAACAGAACAAGACCCTATCTCAAAAAATAAAAATAAAGATAGTTGTGCTATAACTAAAGAAAAAGAAAAAAACAGTAAAATAAGGAGCAAATCCTGTTTGCTTCGATATGTTTCTTATCTGAGACATTTTCTCCCCTTTTAATTCCCTGGTAAATTTAAAGTTCTGAAGGTTTGGAACAGTGTTTTGCCACCATAGAAGGAAAGAGCTATATATAAATCTACAAAGTTTGAAAAGGACAGTGTTTAACTTTTACAAAAGTCATCTTTCCCAGTTAAAGTAACTGCCAAAGCATAATGTTTTGACTGGTGGAAATTAGCACTTACATGTCGAATATAGTTGTTTTATATATAAGGATCTGAAGGTCAATAAAGGACTTCACTCTCTCAGTACTCTTAGGATCAGAAACAAGTTTTGTTTTTTGTTTGGCTGATTTTTTGAGGCAAGGGTCTCAGTCTGCTGCCCAGGCTAGAGTACAGGGGCATGATCATTATCATGGCTTGCTGCAACATCAACCTCCTGGACTCAAGCAATCCTCCTACCTCTGCCTCCTGAGTAGCTGGGACCACAGGTGCCTGGTACCATGTCTGGCTAATTTTTTAATTTTTGATAAAGACGGGGGTCTCACTATATTGCCTAGTCTGATCTCACACTCCTGGACTCAAGCAGTCCTCCTGCCTTGGCCTCCCAAAGTGCTGAGATTACAGGCGTGAGCTACCACACCTAGCCCTATTTTCTTCTTTTGTTTTTAACCCTTTTCCTATTCAAAAAAAAAAATGCAGCGGGCACAGTGGCTCACGCCTGTAATCCCAGCACTTTGGGAGGCCAAGGTGGGTGGATCACGAGGTCAGGAGATCGAGACCATCCTGGCTAACACATGGTGAAACCCCGTCTCTACTAAAAATACAAAAATTTAGTCCGGTGTGGTGGCAGGCAACTGTAGTTCTAGCTACTCGGAAGGCTGAGGCAGGAGAATGGCATGACCCCGGAAGGCAGAGCTTGCAGTGAGCCCAGATTGCACCACCGCACTCCAGCCTGGGCAACAGAGCAAGACTGTCTCAAAAAAAAAAAAAAAAAAAAAAAAGAGGAAGTCTGGGTGCAGTGGCTAGTGTCTGTAATCCCAGCACTTTGGGAAGCCGAGGCAGGAGGATCGCTGGAGCCCAGGAGTTCGAGACCAGCCAGGGCAACACAGGGAGACCCTGTCTCTACGAATAAAAAAAAAAATTACCTGGGCATGGTGGCACACATCTATGGTCTCAGCTACTCAGAAACTGAGGTAGGAGGATTGCTTGAGCCTGGGAAGTCGAGACTACAGTGAGCTGTAACAGAGCCACCACACTCCAGCCTGGGAGACACAGACCCTGTCTTAAAAATAATACTAAGTGGGAAGGCTAAAATGAACCCTGTAGTATTGAACTAGAATCAGAGGTAACAGTATACACTCATGGTTTTTAGGAAAGATGGATAAATGGATAGTGAGGAAGGATAAGACAGAGAAATACAGATGTGTATATAAGCATCATCAGTATCCATACATGTATTTCCTAACTTTATTTGCTAAGAGGGCCTACAGGCAATGATAACCTACTTGCTAACAATGAGTACACTTAGCACCCACATCTTGAAAATTGGAGCTCCTTGGAGAAGTGACTAATTTCCAGGGCTAGTGCAGGTGAAAATCAATGTCATTTGGGAACATCTAAGTATTAACAGTACCAAAAAGTAAGGAAAGGCTGGGCACAGGTGGCTGATGCCTATAATCCTGTACTTTGGGAGGCAGAAATGGAAGGATCACTTGAGCCCAGGAGTTTGAGAAGCCTGGGCAACATAGCAAGACCCCATCTCTACAAAAAATAAATGGCTCATGCCTGTAATCCCAGCATTTTGGGAGGCGAAGGTAGGCGGACCACTAGAGCTCAGGCATTGGAGACCAGTCTGGGCAACACAAGTCAGACCCTGTCTCTACAAAAAATAATAGAAAAAACTAGCTGGGCATGGTGGCGCACACTTGGGGTTCCAGCTACTCAGGAGGCTGAGGCAGGCTGAGGCTTGAGCCCGTGAGATCAAGGCTACAGTGAGCTGTGATTGTGCCACTGCACTCCAGGTTGGGCAACAGTGAGACCCTGTCTCAAAAAAAAGCAGCTTATCAAAAGAACACGGGCCAACATGAAGGAGTTCCTAATGGCCAAAGCTTTGTAATAACTTGAGCAACAAAATAATAACAGTGTTAGATTACATCCTGTAGAATAAAATAACCAAGAGCTCATACGAATAGGAATTATGAGTTAAATAGGGGAAGTGGTAGCTCTAACATACAGAAGTCCAATAAATAAACATAAAATAAAAAAGGAAAATAAAGAATCACCATTAGGCTAGGCGCGGTACCTCATGCCTGTCTGTAATCTCAGCACTTTGGGAGGCCGAGGCAGGCAGATCACCTGAGTTCAGGAGTTTGAGACCAGCCTGACCAACGTGGTGAAACCTCATTTCTACTAAAAATACAAAAATTAGCCAGGCATGGTGGCACACGCCTGCAGTAGTACCAGCTATTCAGGAGGCTGAGGCAGAAGAATTGCTTGAACAAGGGAGCCAGAGGTTGCAGTGAGCTGAGATCACGCCACTGCACTCCAGCCTGGGTGAGAGGGCAAGACTCTGTCTTAAAAAAAAAAAAAAAAAAAAAAAAAAAAAGAAAAAAAGAATCACCGTTAGGTAAACACCATAGCCATAAATGTCACACACAAGCCTCACCAGTAGATGCTAATATCAGCAGGCAAAAATTTGAAGATAAACAGGACTTTCACAATCTCAAAAGTACCCCAAGATACTTATCAAATACGTAGAGAAAAATACTATCTTCACAGCAGAGAAACCCACCCTATGCCAACATAACCAAGTAATCAATGTGAATATTATCATCAGTAAGGTATATCAACATCATGAATCTCATGTAATGATACACTGAGAAGAACACATCATTATTTTTGTGGTATTCTTACCAAAAATACATAATCTCATTTCAATCATAAGAGAACACTGGACAAACTCAAAATAAGGAACATTCAATCAAATAACTAGTGAACTCTTCAAAAGCGTCAAGGTCATCAATGACAGTGAAAGTCTAAGGAAATATTATTGGTAGACTAGAACACAAGAAGACTACAAACAAGTAGATGCCACACAGGTTCCTGGAACACAAAATAGACACTAGTAAAAGAAAAAGTAATAAAATTCAAATAAGGGCTATAGTTAACAACATCATACCAATGCTTATTTCCTGTTTTTGATAATTTTATAGTAATGTGAGCTGTTAACATTAGAAGTGGGGTGAGAGATAAAAGGAAACTCTTTGTGCTATATCTGCAACTTTGCTGTAAGTCTACAATAAGTTCAAAATAAAAAATTAATATGCTGGGCATAGTGGCTC
Organism: Rhinopithecus bieti; assembly: GCF_001698545.2. Classification (NCBI taxonomy): domain Eukaryota; kingdom Metazoa; phylum Chordata; class Mammalia; order Primates; family Cercopithecidae; genus Rhinopithecus; species Rhinopithecus bieti. Next base: position 734,463 of record NW_016804530.1, read on the forward strand.
ACACCTACAATCTTAACACTTTGGGAGGCTGAAGCAGGTGACTCTCTCGAGCTCAGGAATTCAAGACCAGCCTGGGAAACAAAACAAGACCTCGTCTCTAATAAAAATTTTTTAAGGCCGGGCATGATGGCTCGTGCCTGTAATCCCAGCACTTTGCAGGGCTGAGGTCGAGAGTTCAAGACCAGCCTGACCAACATGGAGAAACCCTGTCTCTACTGAAAATACAAAATTAGCTGGGTGTGGTGGCTACTTGGGAGGCAGCTGAGGCGGGAGAATCACTTGAACCTGGGAAGAAGTTGCAGTGAGCCAAGATCACGCCATTGCACTCCAGCCTGGGCAATAAGAGCGAGACTATCTCAAAAAATAAAAAATAAAACATTAGCCGGGTATAGTGGTGTGCACCTGTAGTCCCAGCTACTCAGGAGGCTGAGGCAGGAGCACTGCTTGAGCCCAGAAGATTGAGGCTCCAGTGAGCTATGATCGCACCACTCACTTCAGCCAAGGCAACACCAAGACCCTGTTTCAGAAATAAAATAATTCTTTTTTCAACCTGTGTCATCAGTGAAAAATACAAGAGATTAGGGAGGTTTTGCCCATGTTTAAGGTTTAGAAGGGGGCTCAACACCCAGTAGAGGCCAGTGTGACATTGGCAGGAATTATTAATATTTGCGTTTGCCAAGAGGAAGATGAAATAATAAGGGAAGGTCAGGTCTATCTGTGTCATCAGGTTTCCTGACCTAAAGAGGTTTCTAGAGCTCTTCCTATTCTAATTAGGCATGGTTTTAAGAAGACACTGCAGAGTTCTAGCCAAGCAAACATTTCAGTAGCCTCCTTCCTGCCTTTTTAAAAATGCCATCCTAAGAATTACTAGTTAGTGAAACTGGTAACTTATAGGAAAAAGGAGGGACCACATGCCCATGATACTTACTATTTAAATTCTTTGATAAGATTTTTATGAATCTTCATGCAGAAATCCTCCACTGTGGTCCTGGAGTATGGAAGCACCACTGGGGATGTGTAATCTGGTAACTGGCCTTTGGGTTTGGTGTAACTAGAATAGAGAGGGCATAAAGATTATCACCTTCTTAGAATATCTCGTGTTGAATGTATAGCAACCCTCCATCACCCCTGATATAAGACCAGGACAACCTCCAACCTGAGGGAAAAAGTGTCCTCAATATGACCTAGTAGATAATAGGGACCAATTTACTTATATTTTCAAAAAGAGCCAGATTTTGTTAATGAACTCCAGAAAGTATCATCTTAGGACAGTCTGGTTTAATTCCTACAGCAACATTACCCTATCCACAAAGACTTACATTCTCACTAGTTTCAGATAGTCCCAGATCTTTTCCAATAGGTCATCAAAATTCCAGCGGTGATGGGCAGAGATGGGTACACAGTGAGGCACCTTATAGATGATATCCAATTCCTCAATGGAGATTTGGTCAATCTTATTTAACACATAGATACAGGGGATATAAACTCTACAGAAGTTGAAGAAAAACAGGGTATTAGTGTGGAGTTGTTGACAAAACTGTCAGACTGTTGAACAGCACACCCTCACCCAGACCCAACTGGCGCTCTCAAGAGGGATCATAAGTAGCAGATCAGCCAGAAAAAGAAAAAAGAAAAAGTGAACTATGGGTTGAAAAGTAACAAAAGTCAGGCCCTAGTACCAGACATAAAGCTAACTGCTGGGAAAGCATACTGCAGTGGAAAGAACACAAGCTTTGAAGTGCTCAGACTGATTCTAATCCCAGCTGGCCCTCCATATATGCAGGTTTTGCATCCTTGAATTTAACCAACTGCAGATCAAAACCCACAGACACGGAGGGTCAGCTGTACTATAGCATTTTATATAAGGGCCTTGAGCATCTGCAGGTTTCATTATCTGCAAAGGGTCCTGGAAGCAATCCTCTGTGGATATGAAGAGGTGATGTTATGTATCCCTAGGAAAGTCACTTAACCTCTGAGTCAGTTTCCTACATGGCTGTTTTAAAACATAATTTATATTTAAAGACTAAAAAATGTTTTATTTATTGGTACAATAAATAATATTTATTGGTAAAAATGATATCGCATCTACCAATGTCATATTCCTAGTGTCCAATGAATATGACAGCTAAGGTTACTAATGATTAGGCAAGCCACAACTTCTCACGGTTTAACAGCCTCACTTGTAAAATGCCTAACTGAAAACACTGGCTTCTGTTTGTTTTCAAATGAGGAGTAAATACACTCATCCAACATATAGGAACAAATGACTAGGAGAACTAAAAATATTATATGCGAACGCTACAAGTAATTTTAACAGTGACTTAACTTATTAAAGTCTCAGTAATATTAATGGGCTGGGCATAGTGTCTTATGCCTATAATCCCAACACACTGGGAGGCCAAGGTAGGCAGATTGCTTGAGTCCAGCAGTTCAAGACCAGTCTCGGCAACATGATGAAACAGTATCTCTATAAAAAATACAAAAATTGGCCGGGCGCGGTGGCTCAAGCCTGTAATCCCAGCACTTTGGGAGGCCGAGATGGGTGGATCACGAGGTCAGGAGATCGAGACTATCCTGGCTAACACGGTGAAACCCCGTCTCTACTAAAAAATACAAAAAACTAGCCGGGCGTGGTGGCGGGCGCCTGTAGTCCCAGCTACTCGGGAGGCTGAGGCAGGAGAATGGCGTGAACCAGGGAGGCGGAGCTTGCAGTGAGCTGAAGTGAGCTGAGATCCGGCCACTGCACTCCAGCCCAGGCGGCAGAGCGAGACTCCATCTCAAAAAAATAAAATAAAATAAAATAAAATTAGCTGGGCTTGGTGGCACACGTATCCATAGTCCCAGCTACTCAGGAGTTTGAGGTGGGAGGATGGATTGAGCCTGGGAGTTCAAGGCTGTGGTGAGCCGTGATCACACCACTGCACTACAGCCTGGGCGACAAGAGCATGACCCTGTCTCAAAAAAAAAAAAAGTAATGTATCATGAAATAGATATTCAGCTACATACTCTTAAGATGGAGAAAACAGACACAGCCTGGCCCGCTCAGACTTCTGTAGGACACAGCCTATAGGACTTCTCAGGTGGATTAATTCTGGAAGAGCAGACTGACCTACTACTCTCTTCAACTATCACATGACAAAGATTAGGGGGCAGCTTAGTTTAAAGCAAGTAACTGAAATGGAGAATTTCATAGAAGGGGGCTGTAAAAGAAAAAAACTGAAATGGGGAATATGACCATCACAATTAAATTTAAAAGCAAGGAAAGATGTCAGAAATCAAAACGAATCCCTCAGTTTAGAGCTAAAGAAACCAAAGCCAGCAGGCATGGTGACTCATGCCTGTAATTCCAGCACTTTGGGAGGCAGAGGCAGGCAGACTGCCTGAGGTTTGAGACCAACCTGGCTAACATGGAGAAACCCCATCTCTACTAAAAATACAAAAATTAGCCGGGTATGGTGGCGGACGCCTGTAGTCCCAGCTACTCGGGAGGATGAGGCAGGGGAAGTGCTTGAACCCTGGCGGCAGAGGTTGCAGTGAGCCAAGATCGTGCCACTGCACTCCAGCCCGGGCGACACAGCAAGACTCCAAAAAAAAAAAAAAAAAAAAAAAAACAGGGCAGAGGCCAGGCACAGCGGCTCATGCCTGTAATCCCAGCACTTTGGGAAGCTGAGGCAGGTAGATCACCTGAGGTCAGGAGTTCAAGACCAGCCTGGCCAACATGATGAAACCCCATCTCTACTGAAAATACAAAAAATTAGCCAGACGTGGTGGCAGGCGCCTGTAATCCCTGCTACTTAGGAGGCTGAGGCAAAAGAATCGCTTGAACCCAGGAGGTGGAGGTTGCAGTGAGCCAAGATCGCGCCACTATACTCCAGCCTGGATGACAGTGAGACTCTTGTTTCACACACACAAAAAAAGTCCACTATCATTTAAGATAGTAGCACAGGGCCGGGCGTGGTGGCTCAAGCCTGTAATCCCAGCACTTTGGGAGGCCGAGGTGGGCAGATCACAAGGTCAGGAGATCGAGACCATCCTGGCTAACACGGTGAAACCCCGTCTCTACTAAAAAATACAAAAAACGGCCGGGCACGGTGGCTCAAGCCTGTAATCCCAGCACTTTGGGAGGCCGAGACGGGTGGATCACGAGGTCAGGAGATCAAGACCATCCTGGCTAACATGGTGAAACCCCGTCTCTACTAAAAATACAAAAAACTAGCCGGGCGATCTGGCGGGCGCCTGTAGTCCCAGCTACTCGGGAGGCTGAGGCAGGA
>NW_016804530.1:739888-744682 GCF_001698545.2 Rhinopithecus bieti
AAAAAAAAAGATAGTAGGACAACTGGAATTAAGATAAACTTCTGCCAAATTCAAGATCCAATACTGTTTCCATCACAAGGCTTCCAATCCAGTCAGGCACAGACTGCACACTCAGTCAGTACCTGTTTCCTTCCACCACATCAATGAGGTCATCAGCTGTAGCATCACTACGTAGAGTCACATCGGCATTATGAATCTTGTATTCGGCCAGAATGCTCTTCACAGTTTCAGCATCCAGCTCACTCTGGGGGCACTGAAAGGGAATAGCAGATGACTAGTCAGCACAAAATTAAAAAAAAAAAAAAAACTTGCCAACTGTACCAATATCCATGTACCTGGAAAATTCTAGCTAAGATGCAAACTCATTACTAAAGACATCCGGGATGAGTATCACTGACTTTTAGTAGGAAATAAATGTTCAAACTCCAAGGAAGGTGTTACACGCTGAACTGTGTTCCTCCTTCCCCCACCAAATAATTCATATGTTGAAGTCCTAATCTCAGTATCTCAGAATGTGACTGTATTTGCAGATAGAGTCTTTAACGCGGTAATCAAATTAAAATAAGGTCATTAGGGTGGGGTCCTAATCTAATACTGGTGGTCCTAATGAGAAAAGGAGATTAGGACACAGACACACAGAGCAAACACCAGATGAAGTCATATCTGTAAGCCAAGGACAGAAGCCTCAGAAGAAATCAACCCTGCCATCACCTTGATCTCAGACTTCCAGCCTCTAGAATTATGAAAAATAAATTTCTGTTATTTAAGCCACCCCATCTGTGGTACCATATTATGGCAGCCCTGGCAAACTAACACAGAAATAATCTTAAATGTTCAAATTCAAACATTAAGACAGGATAATGGGAAAGATGTTTTGGGGAGGACAGCTTAAACCTATGCCAGTCAAATCATCTGGAGTGTTAAATTTAGTAGGAAACTCTCAGTCCTCAATTCTGACATAGAAGCAGCATTTGACAGAACTGGTCACTCCTATCTGAAACACTTTACTTGGCTTCCAATATTTCAAACTCTTTCAGTTTTCCTTCTCTCTGTCTAAGAAGTTTTATCTCTTTGAGTCTCTTTTCTTTCTTTTTTTTTGAGACGGAGTTTCGCTCTTGGTGCCCAGGCTGGAGTGCAATGGTGCAATCTCAGCTCACTGCAACCTCTACCTCCTGGGTTCAAGTGATTCTCCTGCCTCGGTCTCCCAAGTAGCTAGGATTACAGGCGCGTGCCACCATGCCTGACTAATTTTTGTATTTTTAGTAGAGACAGGGTTTTGCCATGTTGGCCAGGCTGGTCTCCAACTCCTGACCTCAGGTAATCTGCCTACTTCGGCCTCGGCATCAGCCACTGGGTCTGGCCGATTCTCTTTTCTTTTTTTTTCTTTTTTGAGATGGAGTCCCGCTCTGTTGCCAGGCTGGAGTGCAGTGGTGTGATCTCGGCTCACGGCAACCTCCTCCTCCCGGGTTCAAGCGATTCTCTTGCCTCAGCCCCCTGAGCAGCTGAGATTACAGGCGTGTGCCACCACGCTCAGCTAATTTTTGTGTTTTTAATAGAGACAAGGTTTCACCATGTTGGCCAGGATGGTCTCGATCTCTTGACCTTGTGATCTGCCCACCTCGGCCTCCCAAAGTGCTGGGATTACAGGCATGAGCCACCGCGCCTGACTCTCTTTTCTTTTCTATCTATCCTCACATCCTTGGTGATCTCAGTTAGGCCCATGACATTAAAGTTGATAATCATGAAATTTATATATCCAGCCTAGATAATTCCTCCTGCCTTTTTTTTTTTTTTTTTTTTTTTTTAGTAGAGATGGGGTCTCACTTTGTTGTCCAAGCTAGTTTTGAACTCCTGGGCTCAAGTGATCCTCCTGCCTCAACCTCCCAAAGTGCTGGGATTATAGATGTACAGTCGTGAGCCACTGTGCCAACTTACCCCACATGCCTTCTTGACAGAAACACCTGGATGTCTAACTGGCATCTAAAACTTAACATCCTGATCTTCTCCTTCCCTCCAAACCTACTCTACCAAAAGTCCTACCATTTTAGTAATAAGAGTTCATTTTTTTTTTTAGCTCAGGACAAAAAAAAAAAAAGTGGCTGGGTATGGTGGCTCACACCTGTAATCCCAACACTTTGGGAGACCAAAGCAGAAGGATAGTTTGAGGCCAAAAGTTCAAGACCAACCTGGGCAACATGGCAAATCTCTGTTTCTACCCAAAAAAAAAAAAAAAAAAAAATTAGCCAAGCCTGGAGGCATGTGACTATAGCCCTAGCTACTTAGAAGGCTGAGGCAGGAGGGTCACTTGAGCCCAGGAGTTTGAGCTAACAGTGATTGTACCACTGTACTCCAGCCTAAGCGACAGAATGAGATCAACCAGGCTGGCCAACATGGTGAAACCCCGTCTCTACTAAAAACACAAGAATTGGCCGGGCACAATGGCAGGCACCTGTAATCCCAGCTACTCAGGAGGCTGAGGCAGAAGAATCGCTTGAACTTGGTCAGCAGAGGTCGCAGTGCTCCAAGATCGTGCCATTGCACTCCAGCCTGGGCGACAGAGCAAGACAGAGTGAGACTCCATCTCTACATAAGTAAATAAATAAACAAACAAAAAACAAAACAGGTATCTCTGACTCTTTCTTTCACAATGCATACCCAATCCAGATGTAATTACTATCAGCTATTTCAAAATCTTTCCACAACCACTTTTCAACTCCTTCACTGTCACAACCCTGGTCCAGGAAGCTATCACTTCTTGGTTATTGCAATAACCTCTTAAATTATTTCTGTTTCTGCTCCTAACCTACTGCAATCTATTCTCAACATAAGAGTCAGAATTATTCCACTAAACCTAAGTCAAATCATGTTTGTGGGTCAGAACTCAACCAACAGTTACCCATCTCCTGTAAAGTAAAAGCACATATGTTCCTATGTTATGACTTCATCTCTTACTACTCTCTTACTTGCCCATTCTGCTGTTCCTCAAACATGGGAAGACATGCCCTGCCTCAGCACCTTTCCACTTGGACGTCTCCTTTGCATGAAGCAAATGCTCTTCTTCAAGATATCCACTTGGTTCACACCTTCATGTTACCTCAGTGAAGACTTCCCTGACCAACGTTCTTAAAACTGCAACCCTCACACCAATACTCTATCTCCTTTCCCTACTTTGTGTTCTCACATTTATCACTGACTAATACATTATATTTTACTCATTACTATTGTTTCCTATTCTATCCAACTAGAAAATAAAAGCAGGGGGTTTCACTATTCCTTCTTCCATTCCTGCTCAGAGCCTAAAATAATGCTTGGCCCATGGTAGACACTCTATAAATTTGTGTTAAATGAATGAAAACAGAAGACACTGGCGGCCATGTACTTTATGCAAGCATAATATTGGTCCACACTCCCATATCATCCCCAATAGATAATCCAAAAGAGGAAATAAGCAGCAAAGGTAAGTCTGAGACTGGCTCCTATCCTAATCTTGAATTCTTTCTTGTCAGTCATTATGAAGTCACTGTGTTATCTCAATTAGTGCAGGGAAAAGCCAGGAAATTTTCCATTGTCAATGTCCATGCACCCCAATCCACTCCCCACTCCTATTCCTGCAGCAGCCTGCCCCATGTCGTCTTCCCCACTTACAGTGGCTGTGAGATTAATGCCTCCCTTGTCTTTCTTCTTAAAGCCAATGTTGGGGGGTTTGCTGTTCAAGCGAATGCCAAAGCCTTCCAGCTCATTTTCAATTATCTTCTTATGTCCCAAAGGTTTCAGGACATCCAGAACAATCAAGATCAAGTTACAGGTTCGGGCCACTGAAGAGTAAGAAAAAAACATACCCAAGAAAGTTCAATAAAGCCTTAACTAACCCAAATACTCAAGTAGAGGTGTTTTTTCCCCCTACATTTAAGTGTCAAAGGATTTTTTTTGTAATACATACATACATACACCAAGTTCTTATAGCTACAAAAGATTTATACCAGAAGTCAATTTGCTTTGTATGCCATGAAATCAGCACATATTTGCCCAAGAGTTGACACATTTTCTGTCGCCTAGGCTGGAGTGCAGTGGCACAATCTTGGCTTACTGCAACCTCTTCCTCTCGGGTTCAAGTGATTCTCCTGCCTCAGCCACCCGAGTAGCTGGGACTACAGGCACATGCCACCATGCCCAGCTAATTGTATTTTAGTAGACATGGGGTTTCCTCACCATGTTGCCTGGGCTGGTCTTGAACTCCTGAGCTCAGGCAATCCACCCACCTCAGCCTCCCAAAGTGCTAGGATTACAGGTGTGAGCCACTGCGCCCACCCTTGGTTAGCATATTTTAAACCAAATTTAATGAGGTACAACTTTTTTTTAATTATATCCATGTTAAAGCACACAGTTCAATGGCAAATGTATATACCTGTGTAACCACCTAAGAAATCAAGACACGGAATATTTCCATCACCTACAGCATTCCTTTGTAACTCCTTTCAATCTTTCCCACTATTCCCAGACAACTATGGTGGCTTTCTGCCACCATAGTTTGCACTTTTTAGAATTTCATATAAATGAAATCATATAAAATAGATTATTTTGGCACAGCACAGTGGCTCCTGCCTATAATCCTAGCACTTTGGGGGGTTGCAGCAGAAGGACTGCTTGGAGCCAGGAGTTTGAGACCAGCCTGCGCAACAAAGTAAGATTCAATCTGCACACACACACAAAAAAAAAATGTAGTATTTTGTGCCTGAATATCTTATTTTTATTTATTTATTTATTTATTTTTTTTTTTTTTTTTTTTTTTTTTTT
>NW_016804530.1:745035-750745 GCF_001698545.2 Rhinopithecus bieti
TTTTTTTGAGACGGAGTCTTGCTCTGCCACCCAGGCTGGAGTGCAGTGGCCGGCTCTCAGCTCACTGCAAGCTCCGCCTCCCGGGTTCACGCCATTCTCCTGTCTCAGCCTCCCGAGTAGCTGGGACTACAGGCGCCCGCCTCGTCGCCCGGCTAGTTTTTTGTATTTTTTAGTAGAGACGGGGTTTCATCGTATTAGCCAGGATGGTCTCGATCTCCTGACCTCATGATCCGCCCGTCTCGGCCTCCCAAAGTGCTGGGATTACAGGCTTGAGCCACCGCGCCCGGCCCTTATTTTTATTAATATATATTTATATTTATAATGACTGAGACAGAGTATCACTCTATTGCCTAGGCTGGAGTGCAGTGGCATGATCATAGCTCACTGTAGCCTTTAACTCCTGGCCTCAAGCAATCCTCCTGCCTTGGTCTCCCAAAGTGCCAAGATTACAGGCATGAGCCACAGTATCCGGCCTATTTCTATATTAAAATTCATTTGTCAAAAATTCTGATTCCAGCTGGGAACAGGAGCTCATGCCTATAATCCCAGCACTTTGGGAGGCTGAAGCGAGATCACCTGACGCCAGGAGTTCAAGACCAGCCTGATCAACATGGTGAAACCGACTCTACTAAAAATACAAAAACCGGCCAGGCACAGTGGCTCACATCTGTAATCCCAGCACTTTGGGAGGCTGAGACAGGAGAATCGCTTAAACCCGGGAGACGGAGGTTGCAGTGAGCTGAGATTGCGCCACTGCACTCCAGCCTGGGCAAAAGAGCAAGAATCCATCTCCAAAAATAAGTAAATAAATAAAACATTAGCTGGCCATGGTAGTGGACACCTGTAATACCAGCTACTCAGGAGGCCGAGGCACAACAATCACTTGAACCAGGGAGGCAGAGGTTGCAGTGAGCCGAGATCATGCCACTGCACTCCAGCCAGCCTGGGTAACAGAGCTCCATCTCAGGAAAAAAAAAAAAAAATTCTGCTTCCATCAACTTTCTAGTTCCTCTTTTTTTAAAATTCTCCTTTTTGAAGAGACAGGCTCTTGCTTTGTCACTCAGGCTGGAGTGCAGTCGCATGATCATAGCTCATTATAACCTCTACTTCCTGGGCTCAACTGATCCTCCTGCCTCAGCCTCCTTGAATATCTGGGACTACACATGTGTGCCATGTCACATGACTTTTTTTTTTTTTAATTTTTATTTTTGCAGAGACAGGGTCTTGCAGTGTTGCCCAGGTTGGTCTCGAACTCCTGGCCTCAAACAATCCTCCTGCCTCGGTCTCCCAAAGTGCCAGGATTACAGGTATAAGCCATTGCACCTGACCCTCATTTTTTTTTTTTTCTTTGGAGATGGAGTAGAGACAGCATTTTACCACGTTGTTCAGGCTGGTCTTGAACTCCTGACCTCACGATCTGCCCACTTCGGCCTCCCAAAGTGCTGGGATTACAGGCTTGAGCCACCATGCCCAGGCTCAGTGGTAGACTTTTTTTTTTTTTTTTTTGAGACAGAGTTTCACTCTTGTTGCCCAGACTGGAGTGCAATGGTGAGACCTCGGCTCACCACAACCTCCACCTCCTGGGTTTAAGCAATTCTCCTGATCCAGCCTCCTAAGTAGCTGGGATTATAGGCATGGGCCACCACTCCCAGCTAATTTTGTATTTTTAGTAGAGACAGGGTTTCTCCAGGTTGGTCAGGCTAGTCTCAAACTTTCAACCTCAGGTGATCCGACCGCCTCAGCCTCCCAAAGTGCTGGGACTACACGCATGTGCCACCATGCCCAGCCTGATTTTATTTATTATTTTTTAGATAGAGTCTTGCTCTGTCACGCAGGCTGGAGTGCAATGGCGTGATCTCGGCTCACTGCAACCTCCACCACCCAGGTTCAAGCTATTCTCCTGCCTCAGCCTCCCAAGTAGCTGGGACTACAGGCATGCATCACCATGCCTGGCTACTTTTTGTATTTTTAGTACAGACAGGGTTTCACCATGTTGGCCAGGCTGGTCTCAAACTCCTGACCTCAAGTGATCCACCCGCCTCAGCCTCCCAGAGTGCTGCAATTATAGGCATGAGCCACCACGCCTGGCCATGATTTTATTTTTATTATTATTTTTTGACACGGAGCCTTGCTCTGTTGCCAGGCTGGAGTGCAGTGGCGCGATCTCTCAGCTCACTGCAACCTCCGCCTCCCAGGTTTAAGCGATTCTCCTACCTCGGCCTCTCGAGCAGCTGGGACTACAGGCGTACACCACCACACCCAGCTAATTTTTGTATTTTTAGTAGAGAGACGGGGTTTCATCATGTTGGCCAGGATGGTCTCGATCTCCTGACCTGGTGATCCACCCGCCTCAGCCTCCCAAAGTGCTGGGATTACAGGTGTTTGAGTCACCACGTCTGACCTTATTATTACTATTATTATTATTATTTGAGACAGGGTCTCTGTTTGTTGCCCAGGCTACAGTGCAGTGCCATGATCACGGCTCACTTGCAGCTTGACCTCCTGGGCTCAAGAGAGCCTCCCACCTCAGCCTCCCAAACAGCTGGGACTACAGGAACACACCACCACATCCAGCTATTTTTTTTTTTTTTTTTTGAGACAGAGTCTTGCTGTCACCAGGCTGGAGTGCAATGGTGCGATCTCGGCTCACTGCAACCTCTGCCGTCCAGATTCAAGTAGTTCTCCTGCCTCAGCCTCCCAAGTAGCTGGGATTACAGGCACACGCCACCATGCCCAGCTAATTTTTATATTTTTAATAAAAATAGTGGGGTTTCACCATGTTGGCCAGGATGCTCTCGATCTCTTCACCTCGTGATCCGCCTGCCTCGGCCTCCCAAAGTGCTAGAATTACAGACTGTGGAATTACAGTGCTGGAATTACAGACTGTGAGCCACCGCGCACGGACGGCCAGTGATATCTTAAGCCCAGTGACTGAAGTGATAGAAAAGAGGTCAGAGAGGCAGCCAGGGGACAGGTCATTTACGGTAAAGACTTTGGGTCTCATCCCAAATAATACGGGAAAACATCAGAACATACAGCCAAGAAATGACATGATCTGACTTCTTTTTGTTTGCTTTCTTTGAGACAGAGTCTCACTCTGTCACACAGGCTGGAGTGCAGTGGCATCATCTCACCTGACTACAACCTCCGCCTCCCAGGTTCAAGTGATCCTCCCATTTCAGCCTCCCAAGTAGCTAATTTTTGTATTTTTAGTAGAGATGGGGTTTCACCATGTTGGCGAGGATAATCTGGAACTCCTGGCCTCAAGTCATCTGCCTGCCTCAGCCTCCCAAAGTGCTGGGATTACAGTCATGAGCCATTATGCCTAGACTGATCTGACTTCTTATACACAATCATTCTAGCTGTAGTGAGAAGATACTACAGAGCAGCAGGATAGCAGCAGGAAGGCCAGTGATGGGGCTATAATGCTAGAGACAAGGCATCACGAAGGAAGTGACAATATAGGTGAAGAGTTTGGAGTCACTACAAATCAAAGGGGAAAAAAATAGAAGGTGTTGGGGAAAGTGGCCCATTATACAGAAAAAATTAAAATTGGATACCCTTCTAATATCAGATATAAGAGTAGTCTCCAGGTAAATAAAGGACCCAAAAGTATAGAAAAAACAGGAGACTATATCTAAGACCTAAGGAAAGATAAGGACTTCTTAAATAAAACTTTAAAAGCACAAACCATAAGAAAAAATAAACAGTAGGCCAGGTGCTCACACCTGTAATCCCAGCACTTTGGGAGACTGAGGCAGGCGGATCACTTGAGGTCAGGAGTTCGAGACAAGCCTAACCAACATGGTGAAACCCTGTTTCTATTAAAAATACAAAAAAATTAGCCGGGCGTGGTGGCACACACCTGTGATCCCAGCTACAAATAAAGAGTAGATTCTAACAAAATTAAGGGTTTTTATTCAACAAATACCACCTTGGACAAAATGAATGGGAGAAGATATTTATAATGTGTAAAGCAGTTTCTGTAATAACGAAAATATTCTGCATCTGTACTGTCCAATACAGTAGTTACTAGTCACGTGTAGCTAATAAGCACATAAAATGTGGCTTACATAATTGAGGAACTAAATTTTAAATTTTATTTAATTGTAATTAAGTTTTAGTCACATGTAACTAGTAGATATCATATTAGACAAAGAATTTAAGAGAAGTTCTTGAAAAACAGTAAGACAACAATCACTGCCTGGGCAATATATCGAGATTCTACCTCTAAAAAAGTAAAATCAAAAAAAAAAACAAGAAAATTTTAAAAAAAAGTAAAATCAATTAGCCTGGCACGGTGGTGCATGCCAGTAGTCCCAGCTACTCAGGAAGCTGAGGAGAAAGAGACCCTCTCGAGCTCAGGGTTTTCGAGACCATCCTGAACAACATAGTGAGACTGTCTCTCAAAAAGTAAAAAATTAGCCGGGCATGATGGTACATTCTGCCTATAGTCCTAGCTACTCAAGAGGCTGAGGAGGAAGGATCGCCTGATCCCAGGAGATTGAGGCTGCAGTGAGCTGTGATCATGCCACTGTACTCCAGCCTGGTCAAGAGAGCAAGACCGTCTCTTAAAAAGAAAAAAAGAAAGAAAAGAAAATGTGCCATGAACTGAAAAGTATGATTAACTCCATCCTTTGGTAGAGTTTCCTCCTTAGCATAGTAGCCAGGAAGTCAGTCACATAACTCAATGTTTTCACTTAAGGATGAAAAGGGGGGAAAAAAGAGTGGCTGGCCTCTAGATATATTTCAAAGGTAAAACAACTGGATATAATGACGTAGTAGATGTGGGGGATGAAAGGGAAAAAAAGATTCGACCTAAAAGTTCTGAAGGATAAATTTGCCTTTATCAATGTCTTTTTGTTTTTTAATTTTTAAATTTACTTTCATTTTTTAATAGAGATTAGGTATTACTATGTTGCCCAGGCTGGTCTCAAACTCTTGAGCTCAAGTGATCGCCCCGCCTGAGCTAAGATCAAGAATGTAATCTTATATAAGTTAAGTTTGAGACACCTAATTAGACATCCAAGCGGAGATATGTTGGCAGCTGGTCTGCAGTCATCAGAAGGCAAAATACTGCCACACATTTCATAATCATTAGAATATAGATCCAGACATTTAAAACCAAAGAACTAGATGAAATAACCCTCATTCGGCATAGACAGAGCAGAGACAGAGAAGAAAAGAATCTCCAAGATTAGGCATTGCGGCAATCCACATTTAGAGGGCTTGATGATGGGGCAGATCAAGCAAAGGAGACCAGGAAGAAGCACTGGTGTCAGAGATCAGGTAAAGCAAATACTTCAAGGAAGGAGTGATCAACTGTGTTACTCTCTTTAGAAAGATGTGGACAATAAACTGGGCATCAGGTTTAACAATGGGGAAGTCATATGTGTCCTTGTTAAGAATAGTCAGGAGTCGGGAGGGCCCGGTGGCTCATGCCTGTAATCCCAGCACTTTGGGAGGCCAAGGTGGGTGGATCACCTGAGGTCAGGAGTTCAAGACCAGCCTGGCCAACGTGGTGAAACCCCATCTCTACTAAAAATACAAAAACTAGCCAGGAGCGGTGGCAGGTGCCTATAATTCCAGCTACTCAGCAGGCTGAGGCAGGAGAATCACTTGAACTCAGGAGGCAGAGGTTGCACTGAGCCGAGATCGTGCCATTGCACTCCAGCCTGGGCAACACAGTGGGACTCCATCTCCAAAAAAA
>NW_016804530.1:751344-753688 GCF_001698545.2 Rhinopithecus bieti
AAAAAAAAAAAAAAAAAAGGAAAAATCAGAAGACAGAAACAAAGTCTTAGAAATTAAAAACAATACTACGGCAGAAATACACTCAATAGCAGGATTAGAAGATAATGCTGAGAAAATCACTTAAAGAAAAAATTAAGAGACAAAAGATAATTTTAAAAAATTACAAGGGCCAAGTGCAGTGGGTCACACCTGTAATCCCAACACTTTGGGAGGCCAAGGCAGAAGGATCACTTGAGCCCAGGGGCTCAAGACCAGCCTGGGCAAGACAGCAAGACCCCTACAAAAAATTTTTTAAAATTTAGCCCAGCGCGGTGTTGCATGTCTGTAGTCCTAGCTACTCAGAAAGCTGACATGGGAAGACTGCTTGAGCCTAGGAGTTCACAGTTATGGTGAGCTACATACGATCAGGCTGCTGCACTCAAGCCTAGGTGACAGAGTGAGACTCTGTCTTTATAAAACAAGAAAGTTAAGAAAATTATAAACCCAGAAGTCTAGCATACTATTAGCAGTCCTTCCATAAATAAGGAACTCAGAGGAAATTATCAAAGAAAACAGGAAAATTTCCAATAAAATGGAAGATATGAGTAGTCATGCTGAAAGAGTCTACCACACCAGGAAAGGGAGATGGAAATTAAGAAGAAAAAAAAAAAAAGGCAGCCCAGGAAACATGGCAAAACTCTCTCTCTACTAAAAATACAAAAAAATTAGCCAGGTATGGTGGCACGCACCTGTAGTCCCTGCTACTCAGGAGGCTGAGGTGGATCACCTGAGTCCAGGGAGTTGAGGCTCCAGTGAGCCGAGATCCCACCACTGCACTCCAGGCTAGGTAATGGGAGTGAGAGTGAGACCCTGTTCCAACAACAACAAAAAAAAGAAAGGCTCCACCAAATATCCAGCAAGATAAATTAAAGAAAAGAAAGAGAGGGCCAGGTGTGGTGGGTCACGCCTGTAATCCCAGCACTTTGGGAGGCCGAGGCAGGCAGATCACAGCATCAGGAGATCGAGACCATCCTGGCTAACATGGTGAAACCCCATCTCTACTAAAAATACAAAAAATAGCTGGGCTTGGTGGTGCCTCAGCCTCCCTAGTAGCTGGGACTACAGGTGCCTGCCACCACACCGGCTAATGTTTTGGAGCTACTTGAACTACTTGAAGTAGCTTTTAAGATCTTCCAGTGAGGGGGAAGAAGTTGGTGATTTATCAAAAAACAAAAAAAAAGTTCTAACTATTGGACTCAACAGCAACAGTAGACGCTATAAGAGTGTTCTTCAAATTTCTGAGGGAAAATGACTTCTAATTTATATATCTATGAATAGCAAAATTAATGACCCCAGTACAAGGGTAAAATAAAAATAATCTTCAAACATGAAAGGACAGCACTCTGGGAAACCAAGGCAGGCAGATCACTTGAGCTCAGGAATTTGAGACCAGCCTGGGCAACATGGTGAAACTCCGTCTCTACAAAAAAAAAAAAGAAAGAAAAAAAAATTAGCCAGGCATAGTGGCACACCCCTGTAATCCCTGCTACCTGGGAGGCTGAGATGGGAGGATTCCTTGAACCCAGGAGGCAGAGGTTGCAGTGAGCCAGGATTGTCCCACTGTACTCCAGCCTAGATGACAGAGTGAGCCACTGTCCCCCTCCAAAAAAAAAAAAAAAAAAGAGAAGACAAAAATTTACCTGTATCATTCATCCTCTCTGGGGAAGTTATTAAAGAATGTGTTTCAGCAAAACATCCAAAAAAGTAAACATTGCCTCTAGGAAATAGAAGATCCCACACAAGAGAAGAACAGAAGATCTCAATATGACGGCCATATAAAACGTCTAAAGCTGCATTGTCCAATACAGACTCCACTAGCTCCTTAATTGTACTAGGCACATTTCAAGAGCTCTATACCCATACATGCCTAGGAGCTACAATGTTGGACAGCACAGATTCAGAACACTGCTAACGTTGCAGCTGAGGTCCCTTCAAGTTTCACCTCTAATGAGAAGTCAGGTGAAACTATGCCCTTCACTGTGGTATAACCTCAAGCCTAGTAGTCCTTGACTAAAGGAACAGTATCAGAGAAGGGAATGATATCCCAGGATGGTGGCAAGTGCCACTCACCTGCAATGACTTGACGACCTCTACCTTTCCCATCCTTGGCACCTTCAATGATACCTGGGAGATCCAGGAGCTGCAAGATTAAGAATGGTGGAAGAGGATGAAAGAAAAAATTAGTTATACATTTGAAAATATCAAACAGAATTTCTCAAGTACCTATAATTTATCAGACCCAAATCCAATCTTCCTTATAAGTGAGTGTGTGACTATTACTTTTTTTTTTTTTTTTTTTTTTTTT
>NW_016804530.1:756296-760831 GCF_001698545.2 Rhinopithecus bieti
AAAAAAAAAAAAAAAAAAAAAAAATAGTGAATTATACACACAAATGAACTGAAAACAGAGATGCAGCTTATTAAAACATCACTTAAAATATCTTTGTTTTTTTTTGAGAATGAGTCTCGCTCTACCACCCAGGCTGGAATGCAGTGGTGCAATCTTGGCTCACTATAACCTCCACCTCCCAGGTTCAAGCGATGCTCGTGCCTCAGCCTCCTGAGTAGCTGGGATTACAGGTGCTCACCACAATGCCCCACCAATTTTTTTATGTATTTTTAGTACAGACAAGGTTTCAGCATGTTGGCCAGGCTGGTCTCGAACTCCTGACCTCAAGTGATCTGCCCACGTCAGCCTCCCAAAATGCTGGGATTAGAGGCATGAGCCACAGTGTCCGGCCTTGTTTTGTAACAGGTATTCTCAGCCGGGCATGGTGGCTCAAGCCTATAATCCCAGCACTTTGGGAGGCCAACGTGAGCGGATCACCTGAGGTCAAGAGTTTGAGGCCAGCTTGGCCAACATGGTGAAACCCCATCTCTACTAAAAATACACAAAAAAATTAGCGGGGCGTGGTGGCGGGCACCTGTAATCCCAGCAACTCGAGAGGCTGAGGCAGGAGAATTGCTTGAACTCGGGAGGTGTAGGTTGCAGTGAGCCAAGACAACACCACTGCACTCCAGCCTGGGCGATGCGGCGAGACTCCCCTTTATTTCTTTCTTTTCTTTTTTTTTTTTTCTTTTTTCTTTTGAGATACACTCTCGCTCCATCGCCTAGGCTAGAGTGCAGTGGTGTTATCTCGGCTAACTGCAACCTCCACCTCTCGGGTTCAAGCAATTCTCCTGCCTCAGTCTCCCAAGTAGCTGGGATTACAGATGCCTGCCACCACGCCCCACTACTTTATTTGTGCATTTTTAGTAGAGACAGGGTTTCACCATGTTGGCCAACCTGGTCTCGAACTCCTGACCTCAGGTGATCCGCTCACCTTGGCCTCCCAAAGTACTGGGATTACAGGCTTGAGTCACCATGACTGGCCAAAAGATAATTTAAATCAGATATGCTTTGCTCTAAGAATATAAGAAATTACAGAAATATACTTTGCATTAAATAAACTACAATGAAAACTGATTTAGGAGGTGCTAGACAGTTCAACTTCTCCATTCAAGAACCTACTCAAAAAAAAAAAAAAAAAAAGAAAAGAAAAAATAAAAACAAAAGAACATACTCAGGCCCAGCACAGTGGCTCACGCCTATAACCCCAGCACCTCAGGAGGCTGAGGCAGCTGGACTGCTTGTGTATAGGAGTTCGAGACCAGCCTGGGCAACATATTGAGACTCTGTCTCTATAAAAAAATAAAAAATTTATCAGGCATGGTGGCGCATGCCTATAGTCCCAGCTACTTGGAAGGCTAAGATGGAAGGATCACTTGAGTCTGGGAGGTCGAGGCTACAGTGAGCCATGATCGTGCCCATGCCACTGCACTCAGCCTGGGTGACAGTGTGAGGGAGAATTACCATGAGGCAAGAAGTACAATAATAACTGTTACAGACAAGACCCACAGATGGATGCTACAATGGGCAGGCAAAAGTTTGAGGAAAAACAGGATTTGCATCTTCTTGAAGTATCTCCCCTAAAATATATATTAACTGTCCAAAAAAAGGGAACTTTAGAGAAACCCTATAGACACAACCATAACCAACTGATAGAGGACAATATCACCAAAATAAAAATTAGCCAGGCATGGTGGCACATACCTATAGTCCTAGCTACTCAGGAGGCTGAGACAGGAGAATCACTTGAACCCAGGAGTTCAAGTGGAGGTGGAGGTTGCAGTGAACCGAGGTTGTGCCACTGCACTCCAGCTTGGGCAACACAGTGAGACTTCATCTCAAAAAAAAAAAAAAGAAAAGAAAAGAAAAGAAAAGGCCAGGCACGGTTGCTCACACCTATAATCCCAGCACTTTAGGAGGCCGAGGCGAGTGGATTACCTGAGGTCAGAAGTTCGAGACTAGCCTGACCAACATGGTGAAACCCCGTCTCTACTAAAAATACAAAAATTAGCTGGGCATAGTGGTGGGCACCTGTAATCCCAGCTACTCGAGAGGCCGAGACAGGAGAATCGCTTGAACCCGGAAGGCGGAGACTGTAGTGAGCCAAGATCGCACCACTGCACTCCAGCCTGGGCAACAGAGTGAGACTCCGTCTCAAATAAAAAAATAAATAATGCCCCCCCACAACACACACACACACACACACACACACAACAGTATGAGAACTGATATTAGCGAGAATTCAAATAATCTACATGAATAATCTAAAACTTGTTAAAACTGGAATATGACTATAACCTCAAAGAGATCATCTGAAAGAGAGAATAAATAAACTGAGGGAAAAAGTGCAAGGGCTTTCTAACGGTGGCAGCTGAACACAGGCAGAAAATTCATTAAGGCCCAGACAGGTGCGGTGGCTCAAGTCTATAGTCCCAGAACTTTGAGAGGCCGAGGCACACAGATCACGAGGTCAGGAGTTCAAGACCAGTCTGGCCAATACGGTGAAACCCCATCTCTACTGAAAATACAAAAATTAGCCAGGTGTGGAGGCATGTGCATGTAGTCCCAGCTACTCGGGAGGCTGAGGCACAAGAATCACTTAAATTCTGGAGGCGGAAGTTGCAGTGAGCCGAATCACGCCACTGCATTCCAGCCTGGGCGATACAGCAAGACTCCGTCTCTTAAAAAAAAAAAAGAGGCCGGGCATGGTAGCTCACACCTGTAATCCCAGCACTTTGGGAGGCCAAGGCAGGTAGATCACGAGGTCAAGAGATCGAGACCATCCTGGCTAACAGTGAAACTCTGTCTCTACTAAAAATACAAAAAAATTAGCCAGGCGTGGTGACGGGCGCCTGTAGTCCCAGCTACTCAGGAGGCTGAGGCAGGAGAATGGTGTGAGCCCAGGAGGCGGAGCTTGCAGTGAGCTGAGATTGCACCACTGCACTCCAGCCTGGGCGACAGAGCAAGACTCCTTCTCAAAAAAAAAAAAAAAAAAAGGAAATTTACTAAGGCCTTTACAAAAGTAAAGGCAACCTAAATTTAGCTTTTCTTCAGAGGAAAATATTTTAAAAGTTAGGTTTAAGAATTTAAATGTATCAACTAATGATTCAACATTCAATAACAACATTCAATAAAACAGTCAATGCCTAATAAGCAACATTCAATAAACAGTCAAGGCTTTATATATCTGAATTTCATGTTACAACCAACCAAAATCTAAGAAAAACATATTTATTTAAATCATGGGGCCGGGTGCAGTGGCTCATGCCTGTAATCACCATTTTGGGAGGCCAAGGTGGGCAGATCACTTGAGGTCAGGAGTTCAAAACCAGCCTGGCAAACATGGTGAAACTCCGTTTCTACTAAAAACACAAAAAAATTAGCTGGGTGTGATGGCGTGTGGCTGAAATCCCAGCTACTCAGCAGGCTGAGGCAGGAGAATTGCTTGAACCCAGGAGGCGGAGGTTGCAGTGAGCCAAGACCATGCCACTGCACTCCAGCTTGGAAGACAAAGCAAGATGCTGGTCTCCAAAAAAAAAAAAAAATGGAATTACAGAATTTTAAGGAATTGAACATTAAACTACTTCAAACTCCAATGCCTTTAGAAGTTAAAGCAGGCGAGGCCAGGCAAGGTGGCTCACGCCTGTAATCCCAGCACTTTGGGAGGCTGAGGCAGGCAGATCACAAGGTCAGGAGATCGAGACCACCCTGGCTAACACGGTGAAACCCATCTCTACTAAAAATACAAAAAAATTAACCATGCGTGGTGGAGGGCACCTGTAGTCCCAGCTACTCGGGAGCCTGAGGAAGGAGAATGGCATGATCCCAGGAGGCAGAGGTTGCAGTGAGCTGAGATCGTGCCACTGCACTCCAGCCTGGGCAACAGAGCGAGACTCTGTCTCAAAAAAAAAGAAAGAAGTTAAAGCAGGCAACTTAAATACACAAATCAACTATGCATAGTGCAAAAGGAGTTCTAGAGACTTTAGCAAGGTAAAACCTAAGTCCCATAGTTTTCAAAGCACTGTACACCCACTCTGTAGGCCAATATCTGCCTATGTGATACATCAGTCTTCTTTACAACATCTGTGGTGAGTGGGTGGTTCACCCATTACTTGGACTTCTTCACACATAGTAATTCATTAAATAAGAGGTACCACTCCATTTTTAGGCACCTTTACTGTTAAAGACCTTCCTTACACAAAAAAAAAGAAACAAAAGGCTGGGCGCGGTGGCTCAAGCCTGTAATCCCAGCACTTTGGGAGGCCGAGACGGGCGGATCACAAGGTCAGGAGATCGAGACCATCCTGGCTAATACGGTGAAACCCCGTCTCTACTAAAGAATACAAAAAAAAACTAGCCGGGCGACGAGGCGGGCGCCTGTAGTCCCAGCTACTTGGGAGGCGGAGGCAGGAGAATGGCGTGAACCTGGGAGGCGGAGCTTGCAGTGAGCTGAGATCCGGCCACCGTACTCCAGCCTGGGCGACAGAGCCAGACTC
>NW_016804530.1:761244-777152 GCF_001698545.2 Rhinopithecus bieti
AAAAAAAAAAAAAATACAAAAATTAGCCGGGTGTGGGAGTGCGTGCCTGTAGTCCCAGCTTACTCGGGAGGCTGAAGCAGGAGAATTGCTGGAACCCAGGAGGGGGAGGGTGCAGTGAGCCGAGATTGTGCCACTGCATTCCAGCCTGGGAGATAGAGTGAGACTCTGTCTCCAAAAAAAAAAAAAAAAAAAAAAAAAAAGATTAAGGATATCTACTAGTATGCTTATATAACTTAGTTTCTGGAGAAAGCCAAAAGAGGAGGAGAAACAGAGGCAGAGGACAAAGGGAGGAAAGAGAGCACCATGTAAAAAAAAAGCTGGGGGACTCTAAGCTCAGAAGAGACTGAAAGAATGAAGGTTTTCTGGGAAAGAGAAGCAGAGGAGTTAAACAACTCTATTTTGAAATACTCAAAAGTCCTGAGAGAGGTGTCAATAGCACCCCACACACACACACACAAAAGTCATTATTTTGAGCTGCCAAAATTGTGACTCTCAACAAGACTCTGAAACCAGCTAGAATCAAGCCATGGTCCAGAGTCCAGATACGTCCACACTGCTTCATTCTTGTCATATGCATTTGGACATAGGATCCCAAAACGGGACATGTGTCTCTGCATGGACATCTGACCAGCTGTAAAAAAAGACCATTAAAAATACAACCAGGGGGTCAGGCGCAGTGGCTCACACCTGTAATCCCACACTTTGGGAGGCCAACGTGGGTGGATCACAAGGTCAGGGGTTCGAGACCAGCCTGATCAGCATGGTGAAACCCCATCTCTACTAAAAATATAAAAAATTAGCCGGGCATGGTGGTGCTCACCTGTAGTACCAGCCCCCACCCTCAAGTGAAAAGTAGTTCAAGTGATTCTCCTGCCTCAGCCTCCTGAGTTGCTGGGATTACAGGCATGTGCCACCACGCCTGGCTAATTTTATATTTTTAGTAGAGACGGGATTTCTCCATGTTGGCCAGGCTGGTCTCAAACTCCCGACCTCAGGTGATCTGCCTGCCTTGGCCTCCCAAAGTGCTGGGATTACAGGCGTGAGCCACTGTGTCCAGCCCTTTCTCTGCATTTTCACATGCACTATCCCATTTTATTAAGGTACTGTTCTATTTCCCCTACCAGGTAGTAAGTGCCTGGTAGATCAAAGATCAGGCCTGGCATACAGTGAGCTCCCAATAAAGTTCTTCCTAAATGAAGAATAGATATCTTTCCCTCCTTAGTCTGCAGGCTTGACTTACCTGGATCTTGGCACCTTTGTATCTGATGACACCAGGCACAGTGGTCAGAGTAGTGAATTCATAGGCTGCCACCTCAGAATATACCCCTGCCAGGTTACTAAGCAGTGTTGACTTCCCCACAGATGGAAAACCAACAAATCCAATTCGAGCATCACCTGTCTTGGCCACATCAAAACCTAAAACATCAATGAATACCAAAAAGAGAAGAGTTATCCCCAGGAGTGTTACGACTCACATAATTTCTTTCATATATTTTACTGCCTATCCCTCTATTTACTGCCTATCCCTCAAGGCACTATTTCTCAAACTTTTTATGGTTTACCTTTAAAGGAGAACTCAAGCACACAAAACTTAAGGGCACAGCAATTCACAAAATTCAATGCAGTGTTTGATATTAAAAAAACTGTATTCAGGCCAGGAGCGGTGGCTCACGCTTGTAATCCCAGCACTTTGGGAGGCCGAGGTGGGCGAATCACGAGGTCAGGAGATCCAGACCATCCTGCCTAACACGGTGAAACCCCATCTCTACTAAAAAATACAAAAAAGTAGCCGGGCGTGGTGGCGGGTGCCTGTAGTCCTAGCTACTTGGGAGGCTGAGGCAGGAGAATGGCGTGAACCTGGGAGGAAGAGCTTGTAGTGAGCGGAGATCAGCCGCTACACTCCAGCCTGGGCGCCAGAGCGAGACTCCACCTCAAAACAAACAAACAAACAAAAAAGCTATTCAAAACAGTCAGGCACAGTGGCACACATCTATAGTCCTTGCTATTCCAGAGGCTGAGGCAGGAGGACCTCTTGAGCCCAGGAATTCAGGTTAAGCCTGAGCAACATGGCAAAACCTTGTCTCTACAAAAAATACAAAAATTAGCCAGGCATAGTGGTGTACGCCTGTAGGTCTCAGCTACTTGAGAGGCTGAGGTGGGAGGATCACTTCAGCCCAGGAGGTTGAGGCTGCAGTGAGCTGTGATCACACCACTGTACTCCAGCCTGGACAACAGAGCAATACCCGGTCTCCGAAAAAAAAAAAAAGGTACAGTTCAAACATATGTATGAAAAATGATCCAAAAATAGGGTTGTTAGCTACTCTACCTATGATGTAGCCCTGCTCTGCCTATGGAGCAGCCACCCTTTTATAACTAAAATAAACAAATTAATTAATTAAAAAGTTTTGTTTTTGTTTTTTTGTCTTACAAATTCTGTAAATTGCATGACTGACTGGGTTTTCTTTTCTTTTTTTTTTTTTTTTACAATGGCTGCAAACAAGTTCAGAATCAAATTTGTGACCCTTCTCTACCAGGTGCACAGATCTTACACCATTCCTTTTAGTCCTAAATCTTATCTCTCTTGGCTTCAACTTATTTTCCTACATTTTCCCTTTGCATCAATTTCCTTACTTATTTTAATCTTGTTGATGATATTGATTTACATATTTCTGTAAGCCAATGTAAATCTACTTTGGTTTTCTTTTTTTTTTTGTGAGACAGAGTCTAGCTCTGTCATCCAGGCTGGAGTACATGATCTCGGCTCACAGCAAATTCTACCTCCCAGGTTCAAGTGATTCTCCTGCCTCAGCCTCCTGAGTAGCTGGGATTACAGGTGCGTGCTATCACACCCAGCTAATTTTTGTATTTTTAGCAGAGATGGGGTTTCACCATGTTGGTCAGGCTGGTCTCAAACTCCTGACCTGTAATCCACCCACCTCGGCCTCCCGAAGTGCTGGGATTACAGGAGTGAGCCACCACGCCCGGCCCTACTTTGGTTTTCTTAAGATGAGATCTAACTCTATCACCCAGGATGGAGTACAGTGGCGCCATCACAACTCACTGCAGCCTCAACCTCCTGGGTTCAAGCAGTCCTCCCAACTCAGCCTCCCAAGTAGCTGAGACCACAGACATGTACCACTATGCTAGGATAATTTTTTATATTTTGTACATCTTCTTTCATACCTATGCCTCATTTGTAAGCCCGCAGAGACAGGGATTTGCTGGTTCCGAACTCCTGGCCTCACGCAATCCTCCTGCCTCAGCCTCCCAAAGTGCTGAGATTACAAGAGTGAGCCACTGCAACCAGCACATGTAAATCATTTTGTATCAGGGCAGGATATAAATAAAACTACAGTACACTTAGACAATATCCATTTGCCTCTGAAACCGGCAGAATAAAAATAAACACGGTTCAAGAATTCATACTTAGAAAATATAAATCTACTTTAGTAGAACATCTTATTTTTCTCTTTTTAAAAAACTTTTTTTTTTGGCTGGGCACAGTGGCGCACGCCTGTAATCCCAGCACTTTGGGAGGCCGAGGTGGGTGGATCACCTGAGGTCAGGAGTTTGAGACCAACCTGACCAACATGAAGAAACCCCGTCTCCACTAAAAAAAACAAAAATTAGCTGGGTATGGTAGTGCATGCCTGTAATCCCAGCTACTCGGGAGGCTGACGCAGGACAATCACTTGAAACCAGGAGGCGGAGGTTGCGGTGAGCTGAGATCTCGCCATTGTAATCCAGCCTGGGCAGTAAGAGCGAAACTCCGTCTCAAAAAAAGAGATGGGGGTCTATTTTTGAGATGGGGGTCTATACTGATCAGGCTGGTCTTGAACTCCTGGTCTCAAGTAATCCTCCTATCTCAGCCTCCCAGTGTGCTAGGATTGCAGGCATTGAGGCACTGCACTGGGCCATCTTTAGTTATTTTTAAACCACATGTATGTACTATTTTGACAAAAATTATACCCAAAAGTATATATCCTGAAGAAAAGCACAAACCTTCTCCTGGACCCCCACCACCACCACCCTTTGGAGTAATGAGTTCTCGACGAAGCTTAGCAAGACGAGCCTTAAGCAGCCCCAGGTGGTGTGCTGTGGCCTTGTTC
The DNA here is from genome assembly GCF_001698545.2 of Rhinopithecus bieti. Taxonomy (NCBI): domain Eukaryota; kingdom Metazoa; phylum Chordata; class Mammalia; order Primates; family Cercopithecidae; genus Rhinopithecus; species Rhinopithecus bieti. Next base: position 765,354 of record NW_016804530.1, read on the forward strand.
TTTTGAGTCCGAGCCATCTAAAAGGGAAGAATCACAGCCATAAATTAGAAGCAGTGAACGCTTCCCCCAGCTTTGAGAGAATCATTTTTTTCCCCAAGTTTTGTTAGCATACCCATTTTACAGGCTTTAAAAGAGTAAAAAATCCATTCTCTCCCCCATTCAGCTTATTTCCCTCACTACAAAGCAAAGTAAGGCCCAAAAAGGAGAGACGATTAAGGTCATTCCAATTAGTGCCCCCGACTAGACTAAAACCCATCTGCGGGTTCCTTTTCTACTGTTTGTAGCTGTTAGGACCCATGTGACACTGGGACACCACTCTCCTAACTGTAAAGCGCTCTGAGGGCCGCAGGCAATGGAATCACACATTATCCAGGCGGAATAAACTGCTCCCACACAGATGTCATTTTACTTCCAGATCAGATTACTGGGAGCAAATACTCTGAATCTGGGGGTCATTAGGGTAGAGACTGGGGAAAAGGGGGAATAAGGGGACGGAGCGAAGGATGATAACGAAAGATCCTTAAGTATCTGACCAAGTCAGAGATGGAATAAGGGACAGGATTCAGTGTTGCTCAGAGAAAAAAAAGAAAAACGGAAAAATACAACAGAACAGGAGCCAAACACTGGGAGGGGGTACACACCAAGGGCCTAAGGTGCAGGGGTGCGGAACGCGGGCCCGGGCAAAGGGGAGTCCGGGAGCGTGAGCTGAGCGCGGGACGAGGGGAAAACGGGCCCTGACTGAGGAGAGTTGGGGACTCCAAGTTGTGGGGGAGGGCAGTCGGAACACGGGCCTGGCTGACAGAAGTCGCGGAATCTAGGCCCGGTCCTGACGCGGCTCAAGGGAGAACAGGAAGGAGCGACGCCACCGAAGAAAGGATGCTCAGACTAAGAGTGAGGCGCCAGCTGCGTCCATTACCTCGGCTTCTATCTCCGCGATCTTAGCTAAGGTGCTGCTCATCGTGGCGAGTACCCTGTGGCCTCCACACTGTCTCCCTTCACACACCCGCTGCCAAACTGCCACCGCCACCAGGCGCTACTGCAGTACGCAGGCGCGGTACTTTCGAATTCTCGCGAGAGAGTTCCGCGTAGGGGTCACCACGAGTGATGTAGCGCGGAGTTGTCTCCTCCCCCTCAGCCAACCCCGCCCCGTCCCGCGAGCCAGTGCGGTGTCATAGAGCCCGCGGGAGCGGGGGCCAGAGAGGCCACCCCGGTCTGGGCCTCCCCGAGCGCGCCGAGGGTCGCGCGCAGCTCGGCCCCGCCCAGCAGGACCCGCTCCCCGCCGCACTGCATGGTGCTGAAGGCTTCAGTGCTGGAGACCCCAGGGCGTGGTGCAAAGCCGACTCATGCTCCGCACCCCCGTTCCTCGCCAGCATCTGCGGGTCCTGGGTCCCCATTTTCACAGGTGGGGTGACACCCCGACTGCCTCCATGGTCTTGCGAGAGCGTAGAGACCCATCTTCAGCCTGTCTCACCCCTTTGAAAAGAAGATGCCCCTTTCTATCATTCAAAATTATTTTTAGGTTAGTTTTGTTTACTCCGAACCCCGAGTAGAGCACATGGGGAGCCCACAATAAGAGCATTCTTGAATGGATAATTCCCAGAGAACTGCTGCTTGCAACATAGCTTGTAATACCAAAAAATTGAAATCTATATTAACACCCATCTGTAGGAAAATGGACAAATGAATAATGCCTCCATCCGGTTTTCGAAGTACGATTACAGCCGTTAAAACGTAGATCTGTGGTCTGACTGGATATCCAGGACATGTTAAACGGGAAAACAACTAGCAGAACGGCACCTATGTAGTGATATCATTTATGTTATTTTTAAAATTAAATGTACATTTATATAGGTGTACATGTATGAACGTGCATTGTTTAAAGGCCTAAACAGAAAAATACATCAGAAGCTGTTAACAGTGGGATGGGATACGAGAAAAGTGCCTTTCACATTTTATTCCACAGAATTTTGAAGTTAAATTTTTACAAGATGAATGTATCCATGTATTACTTGTGTAATAATAAAATTTAACATTTCAAAAGACTCCTCTTCCCCGTGTCTTATGAGGAGGAAGCCAGGACATCCAGGAACTGTGTGGTGGTTTTGAAAGCGGTTTGCCTCAGGATCAATGGGTTGTTTTGATAGATTGATTATTCCAGTGGGAGTCGACAGGCCAGGCTTAACCCACAGGGCTGGCCTCCACCCAGCACTGGGAGGGAAGTTTAATTTAGTTAAATATGTAAACAAGAACTATTCTAACTTCCCAGAGACAAAAAAGGGAGGTTTTCTCGTGCATAAAGAGGGAGAAACAGAAAGGAAATCTTTTACAGAAGGTCCCCAAAGGGTCAAAGAGAGTTTCTTCTTTCTTTTCTTTAACCTCAGCCTTTTTCATAAATAAATTAAGGGATGATGAGGTAATTAGATCCCACACCATTAGCAATGGAGGAGGGAAGATGAGGAGGTCCAGCTGGAATGGGACATAATCAAAGATCAATCTTAAAAGACAGATAAAATCAAATCAGCAGGCCTATCCTACCTTGAAGTACTTAAGGAATTAATTGGCTGACAATATCAAGGGCATCACTGCTCTGTGAGTAGGTGCTCCTTAGCAAATCTGTTATATGAGGCCTACAGATAAGCACTTAACTGCTCAAAGACATCCTAGGACCCACCTTGGGGCCCTGAACTGTCAATAGGCACCAAAGAGTAATACTCATTTTCCCCAGAGTCCTGGGTGGCCATCCTATTCATGCAATGATTATTTGCGGTGCTCCAACTGCTGCCTGGCACTGTGACAACACTGGGGACAGAGCAGAGAGTGAATCAGATATGCTCCTGCACATAAGAAGTATCCAGGCCGGGCGAGGTGGCTCATGCCTATAATTCCAGCACTTTGGCAGGCCAAGGCAGGTGGTGGATCACAAGGTCAGGAGATCGAGACCATCCTGGCTAATACGGTGAAACCCTGCGTCTACTAAAAATACAAAAAATTAGCCGGGTATGATGGCGTCCGCCTGTAGTCCCAGTTACTCGGGAGGCTGAGGCAGGAAAATCACTTGAACCCGGGAGGCGGAGTTTGCAGTGAACCAAGATTGCGCCACTGCACTCCAGCCTGGCAACAGAGCAAGACTCAGTCTAAAAAAGAGAAAAAAAAAAAAATCCAGGCTGGGGCTGGGCGTGGTGGCTCACGCCTATAATCCCAGCACTTTGGGAGGCCGAGGTGGGTGGATCACCAGACGTCAGGAGTTCGAGATCAGCCTGGTCAACATGGTGAAACCCCATCTCTACAAAAAATACAAAAATTAGCTGGGTGGTAGTGGCGTGCGCCTGTTATCCCAGCTACTCTGGAGGCTGAGGCACGAGGATTGCTTGAACCCAGGAGACAGAGGTTGTAGTGAGCGGGGATGGCGCCACTGCACTCCAGCCTAGCAACAAAGCAAGACTCTGTCTAAAAAAAAAAAAAAATACAAAAATTAGCCGGGCGTGGTGGCGGGTGCCTGTAATCCCAGCTACTCGGGAGGCTGAGACAGGAGAATCGCTTGAACCCCGGATGCAGAGGTTGTAGTGAGTCGAGATCATGTCATTGCACTACAGGCTGAGCCAGGACGACAAGAGCAAGACTCCAGCTCAAGGAAAAAAAAAGAAGTATCCAGGCTGGGATGCCAAGGCCAGGATCTTAGGTTCAGCTCCTAAGAGCCATAGCTACCCCATGTCTGTTAAGTACCAGCTGCAGCAGGGAGGGCCCATTTGGTCATACCAGTAAACCACTAGCACCTTGGTACTAAATGTGTAAAAAATAAATAGGCCGGGGACAGTGGATCACAGTTTAATCCCAGTGCTTTCAGAGGTTGAGGTGGGAGGATCACCTGAGGCCAGGAGTTCAAGACCAGCCTGGGCACTGAAGCCAGGAGTTCAAGACCAGCCTGGGCAACATAGGGAGACCCCATCTCTATTAAAAAAAAAAAAAATTACATTAGCCAGTATACAAAAAATTTAAAAATTAACCAGGCGTGGCGTGGTAGCGCATACCTGTAATCCCAGCTATGCATGAGGCAGAGACAGTAGGATCGCTTGAACCCAGGAGGTCAAGGCCATAATAAGCCGTGATCAGATCACTGCACTCCAGTTTGGATAACAGCAAGACCCTGTCTCAAAAAAAAAAAAAAAAATTATTCAGGCTTGGTGGCCCGCACCTGTAGTCCTAGCTACTGGGAAGGCTCAGGCAGGAGGTTCGCTGGAGCCCAGGACTTTGACGTTACAGTGAGCTATGATCCCACCACTGCACTCCAGCCTGAGTGATAGAGTGAGAAACTGCCTCTTAAATAAATAAATAAATAAAAGATTGACAGAAAATCTTCATCTCTTGCTGAGACACTCCCACCATTCCAAAACAATTACATGTGGTCAAATATACAGGCTTTCTCTGTTTTACTTCTGTGATTCCCATTAAACCATGATTCCTGGCCAGGTTCGGTGACTCATGCCTAGCTCACTCCCAGCACTTTGGGAGGCCAAGGCAGGAGGATCGCTGAAGCCCAGGAGTTTGAGACCAACCTGGGTAACACAGCAATACCTCATCTCTACAAAAATAAAAAAATTAGCTGGGTACAGTGGGCAACATGACGAAACCCCATCTCTACAAAATATCAGTGTGGTGGTGTAATCTTAGCTACTTGGGAGGCTGAGGTGGGCCCAAGAAGACAAGGCTGCAGTGAGCTGTGATCATGCCACTGCACTTCAGCCTGGGTGACAGAGTGAGACCCTGTTTCAAAAAACAAAACAGACAAAAAAAAAAAAATGAAAAAAACAAAACAAAAAAGACATGACCCCAGGAGCAAGGAATGTTACTGTATCTATCTCCAGCACTAGCAGATGTGCAGCTACAACAATCTCTTGAAAAATATTTAAAAAATGGAAATTTTAAGAGAGAATTTTTTTTTGCAAGAAGCAGAAAAGATGTTTGAAGCGATGTATATCCCAGTTAGTCTGATTTTATGACACATTGTATACATGTATCAAAATATCACATGTAGCCCCAAAATATGTACAACTATTAAATATCAACAAAAATTGTAGAATAAAATAAAATAAAAAGAAAGAAATTATTTAATTTTTTTCTAAGTAGCCTGTATATGTTATTATAGACACCTTAGTCATTGAGTCGGATTGATGGAAGAAACAGGATGATAAATGAAATATCCATGTTTTTTTTTTTTTAGACAGAGTCTCACTATGTCACCCAGACTGGAGTGCAGTGGTGCAATCTAGGCTTACTGCAACCTCTGCCTCGAGGGCTCAGGCCATCCTCCTACCTCAGCCTCCGAAGTAGCTGGGACCACAGGCTTGCACTGCCATGTCCGCCTTTTTTTTTTTTTTCTTTCTTTCTTTTTTTTTGTGTATTTTTAGTAGAGATGGGGTCTCACCATGTTACCCAGGCTGGTCTTGAACTCCTAAACTCAAGTGATCCACCCACCACGGCCTCCCAAAGTGCTGGAATTACAGGCATGAGCCACCACACTCAGCCATTACCATTTTTTTTAAGCCTACCTTCTAAACAGATCAAAATTCCCAGTACATTGTAGCAGTAGAGAATGGGAAGCCCTGGATGAAGGATAGTGATTAACGTCATTACTGAGTGATAGATGTTTTCCTTCTAGAATAGGGAATCTCAGATGGGTATGGTGGTTCACACCTGTAATCCCAGCACTTTGGGAAGCCAAGGCAGGAGGATCGCTTGAGCCTAGGAGTTTGAGACCAGCCTGGGCAACATGGCAAGACTCCATCTCTGAAAAAATAAAATAAGAAAGGGGAATCTCAGGAATGAGCACATCTAGGGCATGATGAAGACAGTTCTTCCCTACAAATGTGTCTCTTAGATGGAAAAAATGAAAGTGTATAAAAGTCTTCATTAAATCAAAGTCTGCTTCTTTCGCCATCCAAGTTGGTGATTCCTTGACCCATGTCTCGTCATTTCAGCTCAGTATGTATTATATGCCAGGGATGGTGACAGACACTGGGAATACAAAGATACTTTTCTTTTTTCCCTAGAAGACAGAAGAGGCGTGAAGGTATGGGAATGCCCAAATGTCAGTAGAGGTAGATGTCAGAAGAAATAGTTACAGGGTGCCTTGTGAGATTCAAAGGAAAAAGTGCTCACATCTGGTTTGGGTCAGAAAAAGACTGGTAAAAGATAGGCCTGGAAAGATGCAGATGGGCATGGAGGAAAGAAGACATTCCAGACAGATAAGCAAAGCCCGGACAGGAGGAAGCACAGCACACATCTGCAGTCTCCACAAGATGACAAGAGCCACTGGGCTAGAGAGAGAGTGTATATAATAAGGAATCCCAAAATGGATTTTTTTTTTGAGACAGTGTGTCCAGAGTTGCTTCCTCCCAGTGGGTTCTTGGTCTGACTGACTTCAAGAATGAAGCCACGGACCTTTGCAGTGAGTGTTACAGCTCTTAAAGGTGGCACAGACCCAAGGAGTGAGCAGCAACAAGATTTATTGGTAAGAGCAAAAGAACAAAGCTTCCACACCACGGCAGTGAACCCAAGAGAGCTGCCACTGCTTGCTGGGGTAGGGGGTGGCCAGCTTTTATTCCCTTATTTGTCACCACCCACGTCCTGCTGATTGGTCCATATTACAGAATGCTGACTGGTCCATTTTACAGAGCACTGATTGGTCCATTTTACAGAGCACTGATTGGTCCATTTTACAAACTTCTAGCCAGCCACAGAGCGCTGATTGGTACATTTTTACAGAGCAATGATTGGTGTATTTTACAAACCTCTGGCTAGCCACAGAGTGCTGATTGATGCGTTTTACAATCCTAACTACAGAGTGCTGATTGGTGCATTTTACAATCCTCTTGTAAGAAAGAAAAGTTCTCCAAGTTCCCACTCAACCCAGGAATTCCAGCTGGCTTCACCTCTCAAGAGGATCTCACTCTGTCCCCTGGAGTGCAATGGCTGCAATGGTAGCTCACTGCAACATCCAGCTTCTAAGCTCAAGTCATCCTTCTGTCTCAGCCTCCCGAGTAGCTGGGACTACAAACTTGTGCTACCACACCCAGGTAATTTTTTTATTTTTTGCAGTGATACAGTCTCACATTGTTGTCCAGGCTGGTCTTGAACTCCTGGCTTCAAGTGATTCTCCTGCCTTGGCTTCCCAAAGCATTGAGATTACAGATGTGAGAGACTGAACTTAGTCCATAAAATTATTCCTTTTTATTTTTTGAGACAGAGTCTAACTGTGTCACCTGGGCTGGAGTGCAGTGGCACAATCTCGGCTCAATGCAACCTCTGCCTTCTCGGTTCAAGTGATTCTCCTGCCTCAGCCTCCTGAGTAGCTGGGACTACATGCACCTGCCACTATGCCTGGCTAATTTTTTTGTATTTTTAGTAGAGACGGGGTATCACCAAGTTGGCCAGGATGGTCTCGATCTCCTGACCTTGTGATCCGCCCGCCTCGGCCTCCCAAAGTGCTAGGATTACAGGTGTGAGCCACTGCACCTGGCCCAGAAAATTATTCTTAAATATCAGAACATATCCTGCTCATTCAAGATCATGAATGTGGCTGGCATGGGCAGTCGTTTTGGGGTAAAAATAAAATACTACTCTGCTAAAGGATATAATAAACTTGTATTGACAAAAAGTTACAACAATGTCCAAAACCCCAGAATTATTGTTCTAAGTATCCTAAGAGAAGAAACAGAGGGGCCAGGCGCGGTGGCTCAAGCCTGTAATCCCAGCACTTTGGGAGGCCAAGACGGGCGGATCACGAGGTCAGGAGATCGAGACCATCCTGGCTAACACGGTGAAACCCCGTCTCTACTAAAATACAAAAAACTAGCCTGGCGAAGTGGCGGGCGCCTGTAGTCCCAGCTACTTGGGAGGCTGAGGCAGGAGAATGGCGTGAACCCGGGAGGCGGAGCTTGCAATGAGCCGAGATTGCGCCACTGCACTCCGGTCTGGGTGACAGAGCGAGACTCCGCCTCAAAAAAAAAAAAAAAAAAAAAAAGAGAAGAAACAGAGGAACTGGACTAAAGACAAACCCAATTAAAACCCTAGCGTAGAAATATCAATCTACTTTAGCAAAATGGAGGTGTTGGGACTGGGGGGAGTAGAAAAATAATTTTGATCTAAATGTTTAGTCTTTCTTTATTTGTGATATGTCAACAGATAAATATAGCTTTGATTATGATGTTAGCAATAGGAAGGTAGCTATGCTAGAATTGAGAAAGCATAGCAGAGTTTCTAAAATAATAGAGGGATAGGCCAGGCGCAGTGGCTCACGCCTGTCATCCCAGCACTTTAGGAGGCTGAGGCGGGAGGATCACTTGAGGTCAGGAGTTCAAGACCAGCCTGATCAACATGATGAAACCTGTCTCTACTAAAAATTAAAAAAGTATCTGGGCATGGTGGCATGCACGTATAATCCCAGCCACCCAGGAGGCTGAGGCAGGAGACCCGCTTGACCTGGGAGGCAGAGGTTGCAGTGAGCTGAGATGGTGCCACTGCACTCCAGCCTTGGCAACACAGCGAAATTTTGTCTCAAAAAATAATAATAAAATAAATAAATAAATAAAATAAAAGGGGGATAAAGAATTTGATTAAGGCACCAAAAGTAAGGAAAAGAGAAAGAGGAAATAATACAGTAGAATAAAATAGTAAGCCTAAAACTGAATGAAAGAAATAATATCCAGTATACCTGTTATCACACAATAAACAGGCTGAATTCCCCTTTCAAAACCAGAGATTGTCAAATTGGACTTTTAAACAATCTAGCTGGATTTTATTTTTTGAAATCTTTTTAAAAAGAAGAAACAGAGTATCCCTGTTGCTCAGGCTGGTTTCAAACTTCTGAGCTCAAGTGATCCTCCTGCTTCTGCCTCCCAAAGTGCTGGTATTACAGGCATAAGTCACTGTGCCCAGCCTCTAGCTGGATTTGAAAAAAACAAACAATCAAACAAACAAGAAAACACCTAAACAATGTGACAAAGAAAGGATAAAACAAAAGACTGAAACTATTATTATTATTATTTTAAGACAAGAGTGTCACTCTTTCGCCCAGGCTGGAGTGCAATGGCGCAATTTCGGCTCACTGCAACCTCTGTCTCCCAGGTTCAAGCTATCCTCCTGCCTCAGCCTTCCCAGTAGCTAGGAATACCGGTGCCCGCCACCACACCCAGCTAATTGTTTTTGGTTTTTTTAGTAGAGACAAGGGTTTCACCATGCCGGTCAGGCTGGTATGAAACTCCTGACCTCAAGTGATTAACCCACCTCAACCTCCCAATGTGCTAGGATTACAGGCGTGAGCTACTGCGCCTGGCCAAAAGAATGAAATTAGATGATGATCAAAGATATACCAGATATGTGCAACAAAAAGAAAGCAGTATTACTCATAATAGGTAAAAAGTGGAAACAACCCAAATGGCTCTTAACTGATGAATGAATTAATAAAATGTGGTATACTCATATAATGGAATAATATTCAGCCATAAAAAACACAATACTAATACTACATACAACATATATGAACCTTGAACACTTTTTTTTTTTTTTCTAAATAGAGCCTTGCTCTGTTGCCCAGGCTGGAGTGCCGTGGCACAATCTCAGCCCACTGCAACCTCCAGCTCCCGGGTTCAGGCGATTCTGGTGCCTCAGCCTCCTGAGTAGCTAACTTTACAAAAAATTTAACAAATTAGCCAGGCAGGGTGGTGCTTATCTACAGTCCTACCTACATGGGAGACTGAGGTGGGAGGATCGCTTGAGCTCAGGAGTTCAAGGCTGCAGTGAGGTACAATCATGGCACTGCACTCCAGCATGGGTGACAGGGCAGGAGGCAGGGAGGAGAAAAACCAAAAAAAAAAAAAGAGCAAAACAAAAGAAAGGCTGGGCATGGTGACTCACGCCTGTAATCCCAGCACTTTGGAGGCCGAGGTGGTAGGCAGATCATGAGGTCAGGAGTTCGAGACTAGCCTCACCAGCATGGTGAAACTCCGTATCTACTAAAAATACAAAAAATTAGCTGGACATGGTGGTCCGCACCTGTAATCCCAGCTACTTAGGAGGCTAAGGCAGGAGAATCACTTGAACTCAGGAGATAGAGGTTGCAGTGAGCCAAGATCATGCTGCTGCGCTGCAGCTGATAGAGTGAGACTCTGTCTCAAAAAAAAAAAAAAAAAAAGAAAGTAGATTAGTGGTTGCCTAGGATTTGGGGTGGGATAGAAGATAGATGAGGAAGCTGGGGGTGACTACCAAAAGGTACAGGATTTCTTTTTGAGGTGATTAAAATGCTATAAAATTGCCAGGTGCGGTGGCTCATGCCTGTAATCCCAGCTCTCAGGGAGGCAGAGGTGGGAGGATAGCTTGAGCCCAGGAGTTCGAGACCTGCCTGGACTATATAGCAAGACCCCATTCTCCACAAAAAGGAAAAAAAAAAGTGTAAAATGCTATAAAATTGTGGTGATAGCTGTACAACCTTGGGAATATATATCCTAAAACCACTGAATTGTAATTTTTAAAAGAATATAAGAGCCAGGCACAGTGGCTGGTGCCTGAAGTGTCAGCTACTAGGGAGACTGAGGCAAGAGGATGGCTCTTCAACCCAGGAGTTTGAGCTATGATTCTGCCACTGTACTCCAGCCTAGGTGACAGAGTGAGACCCTGTCCCTAAAAACAAACAAAAAACAGAATGCAAGAATGCTAGAATACTTCTTCTTCTTCTTCTTCTTCTTTTTTTTTTATTGAGACAGAGTCTTGCTCTGTCACCGAGGCTGGAGTGCAGTGGTGCAATCTCGGTCCACTGCAACGTCTGCCTCCTGGGTTCTAAGGGATTCTCCTGCCTCAGCTTCTGGAGTAGCTGGGATTACAGATGCACACCTCCATGCCCGGCTAATTTTGTATTTTTAGTAGAGACGGGGTTTCACCATGCTGTCCAGGCTGATCTCTATCTCTTGACCTCAAGTGATCCACCAGCCTCAGCCTCCCAAAGTACTGGGATTACAGGCCTGAGACGCTGTGCCCGGCTGCAAGAATGCTTTTTTTAAAAAAAATTTCCATCTGGCAGGACACACAGTAGTCTCTCTCTCAGTTTAGGAGGGTCGTCCTAAGAATAGGACTCACTCTTAAAGGCACAAGAGGGACCAGGTGTGGTGGCTCACGCCTGTAATGCCAGAACTTTGGGAAGCTGAGATGGGCAAATCACGAGGTCAAGAGTTCAAGACCAGTCTGGCCAACATGGTGAAACCCCATCTCCACTAAAAGTACAAAAACTAGCTGGGTGTTTTGGCTTGTGCCTGTAGTCCCAGCTACTTGGGAGGCTGAGGCAGGAGAATTATTTGAACCCAGGATGCAGAGGTTGCAGTGAGCAGAGATCACACCACTGCACTCCAGCCTGGGCAACAGAGCCAGACTCTGTCTCAAAAAAAAAAAATGGCTGGGCGCAGTGGCTCACATCTGTAATCCCAGAACTTTGGGAGGCTGAGGCAGGCGGATCATGAGGTCAGGAGATCAAGACCCTCCTGGCTAATACGGTGAAACTCCGTCTCTACCAAAAATACAAAAAAATTAGCCAGGCGCGGTGGCGGGAAGCCTGTAGTCTCCGCTATTCGGGAGGCTGAGGCAGAAGAATAGCATGAACCTGGGAGGCAGAGCTTGCAGTGAGCCAAGATAGGGCCACTGCACTCCAGCCTGGGTGACAGAGCAAGACTCTATCTCAAACTTGAGCTCAGAAGTTTGAAACCAGCCTGAGCAACAGGGATACTCTGTTTCTTCTTTTTAAAAAGATTTCAAAAA
>NW_016804530.1:778894-786656 GCF_001698545.2 Rhinopithecus bieti
GGAAGGAAAGAAAAGAAAGAGAACCATATAACAAAATAAAATACTAAAAGTTAAAAATCTAAAATTAATACAATAACAATTCGTCAATAATAGGCCAAGCATGTATAACTGCAACACTTTGGGAGGCTGAGGTGGAAGAACTGCTTGAGCCCAAGAGTTTTGAGACCAGCCTGGGCAATATAGGGAGACCTTATATCTACAAAAAATTTAAAAATTAGCTGGGTGTGGTGGCGCATGCCTGTGGTTCCAGCTACTGGGGAGGCTGAGGTGGGAGGATTGCTTAAGGCCAGGAATTCAAGGTTGTAGTGAGCCAGGATCATGCCACTGCACTCCAGACTAGGTAATGGAGTGAAACCTTGTATCCAAAAAAAAAAAAAAAAAAGTTACTTGAAAGAGTTGGACAAGGTGGCTCACACCTGTACTCCCAGCACTTTGGGAGGCCAAAGTGGGGAGATCACTGCAGGCAAGGAGTTGGAGACCAGCCTGGGCAACATAGCAAGACCTTGTCTCTGCAAAAAAATAAAATAAAATAAAATGAGCTTGGTGTGCTTGCTTCAGCAGCACATATACTAAAATTGAAATGATACAGAGAAGATTAGCATGGCCCCTGTGCAAGGATGATGCAAATTCATGAAATGTTCCATATTTTCTGGATCAAAACCAAAACTCAATGGTATGCTGTCTTCAAGAGACCTATCTCATCCATATTCTCAAAATAAATAAATAAATAAATAAATAAATAAATAAATAAATAAAATTAAAAGGATGGAGGAAAAAGTACCAAGCAAATGGAAATCAGAAAAAAGCAGCAGTTGCAATCCTAATTTCAGACAAAATAGACTTTAAACCAACAAAGGTCATAAAAGACGAAGGACATTATAGTGGTAAAGGGTTAAATTCAACAAGAAGACTTAACTATCTTAAATATATATGACCCAACACAGCAGCACCCAGATTCATAAAGCAAGTTATTAGAGAGTTAGACTCCCACACAGTAATAGTAGGAGACTTCAACACTTCACTAACAGTATAGACAGATCATCGAAAGAGAAACTGAACAAAGATATTCAGGATCTGAACTCAACATTGGACCAAATGGATCTGATACACCTCTACAGAGCTCTCCTCTGAAAAACAACAGAATATACATTCTTCTCATTACCACATGCAACATAATCTAAAATTGACAACACAATTGGACATAAAACAATCCTTAGCAAATGCAAAAGAACCAAAATCATACCAAACATACTCTTGAACCACAGTGCAATAACAACAGAAATCAAGACATTAAAAATTGCCCAAAACCATACAATTACATGGAAAACAACCTGCTCCTGAATGACTTTTGTGTAAGTAATGAAATTAAAGCAGAAATCAAGTAGTTCTTTGAAACTAATGAGAGCAAAGATACAACATATTAGAATCTCTAGGACACAGTTAAGGGAGTGTTAAAAGTGAAATTTATAGCACGAAACACCCACATCAAAAAGTAAGAAAGATCTTGCTGGGCGCAGTGGCTCACGTCTGTAATCCCAGCACCCTGGGAGGCTGAGGCAGGGGGATCACGAGGTCAGGAATTTGAGACCAGCCTGGCCAACATAGTGAAACCCCATCGCTACTAAAAATACAAAAATTAGCCAGGCATGGTAGTGCACGCCTGTAGTCCCAGCTTCTCAGGAGGCTGAGGCAGGAGAATGGCGTGAACCTGGGAGGCAGAGGTTGCGGTGAGCTGAGATCACGCCACTGCACTCCAGCCTGGGCAATAGAGCAAGAATCTGTCTCAAAAAAAAAAGAAAGAAAGAAAGAAAGATCTCAAATTAACAGCCTAATATCATAACTAAAAGAAACTAGAGAAGAGGCCGGGCACAGTGCCTGTAATCTCAGCACTCTGGGAGGCCGAGGCAGGTGGATCACTTGAGGTCCGGAGGTCGAGACCAGCATGGCCAACATGGTGAAACCTCATCTCTACTAAAAGTACAAAAATTAGCTGGGTGTGGTAACATGCGCCTGTAATCCCAGCTACTCAGGAGGTGGAGGCATGGGAATTGCTTGAACCTCGGAGGCTGAGGTTGCAGTGAGCCGAGATTGTACCACTGCATTCCAGTCTGGGTAACAGGATGAGACTCCGTCTCAGAAAAAAAGGACTAGAGAAGCAAGAACAAACCAACCCCAAAACTAGCAGAAAAATAACCAAAATCAGACCTGAACTGAAGGAAATCAAGACACAAAAAACCATTCAAAAGATCGATGAATCCAGGAGTTGATTTTTTTTTTTTTTGAAAATGAATAAGATATAGGCCATTAGCTAGACTAATAAAGAAGAAAGAGAGAAGGTCCAAATAAAAACAATTAAGGCAGGGTGCGGTGGCTCATGCCTGTAATTCTAGCACTTTGGGAGGCCGAGGTGGGTGGATCACTTGAGGTCAGGAGTTCGAGACCAGCCTGGCCAACATGGTAAAATACCGTCTCTACTAAAAATACAAAAATTAGCTGGGCATGGTGACATATGCCTATAATCCCTGCTACTTGGGAGGCAGAGGCACAAGAACCTCTCAAACCTGAGAGGCAGAGGTTGCAGTGAGCCAAAATGGTGCCACTTCACTCCAATCGGAACAATAGAATGAGACTACGTCTCAAAAAATAAATAAATAAATAAACAAACAAACATAGTTAGAAACGACAAAGGGGATGTTACCAGTGACCCCACAGAAATAAAAATAACCATCACAGACTACTATGATCACCTCTATGCACACAAACTAGAAAAACTAGAAGCAGCCAGGCTCAGTGGCTCATGCCTGTAATCCTAGCACTTTGGGAGGCTGAGGCGGGCAGATCACCTGAGGTCAGGGGTTCAAGAACAGCCTGGCCAACATGGTGAAACCCCATCTCTACTAAAAATATAAAAATTACCCGGGCGTGTTGGAACATGACTTTAATCCCAGGTACTTGGGAGGCTGAGTCAGGAGAATCACTTGAACCCAGGAAGCAGAGATTGTAGTGAGCTGAGATTGCGCCACTGCACTCCACACCGGGTGACAGAGTGAGACTCCATCTCAATAATAATAATAATAATAACCTGGAAGAGATGGATAAATTCCTGGACACATACACCTTACCAAGACTGAAACAGGAAGAAACAGATTCCCTGAACAGAACAATAATGAGCTCCAAAATGAAATCAGCAATAAATAGCCTACTAACAAAAAAAGCCCAGGACCAGATGAAGTCGCAGCCAAATTCCACCAGATGTACAAAGAAGAGATAGTACCATTTCTTCTGAAACTATTTCAAAAAATTGAGGTGGAGTGACTCCTCCCCAACTCATTCTGTGAGGCTGGCATCATCTGACACTAAAACCCAACAGAGACACACCCAAAATAGAAAACTTCAGTCCAATATCCTTGATGAATATCGATGCAGAAATCCTCAACAAAATACTTGCAAATTGAATCCAGCAGCACATCAAAAAGCTAATCCACCACTATCAAATAGGGTTTATTCCTGGGATACAAGGTTGGTTTTACATTCACAAATCAATAAAAGTGATTCATCACATAAACAGAACTAAAGAAAAAAACCACATAATTATCTAAATAGATGCAGAAAAGACTTTTGATAAAATTCAGCACAATATCCCTTCGTATTAAAAACTCTCACTAAAGTAGATTTTGAAGGAACATACCTCAAAATAATAACAGCTATCTATGACAAACCCACAGCCAACATCATACTGAATGGGCAAAAGCTGAAAGCATTCTCTTTGAAAAGTGGCACAACACCCGGGTGCCCTTTCTCACCACTCCTATTCAACACAGTGTTGGAAGTCCTGGTCAGAAGAGTCAGGCAAGAGAAAGAAATAAAGGGCATCCAAATAGGAAGACAGAAGGTTGTAGTATCTCTCCTTGCAAAAGATATGATTCTATATCTAGAAAACCCTATAGTCCCTGTCCAAAAGATTCTTCAGCTGATAAACTTCAGCAAAGTTTCAGGATACAAAATCAATGTACAAAAATCACTAGCATGCCTATACACCAACAACAGCCGAGCCAAGAGACAAATCACGAACAAAATCCCATTCACAACTGCCACAAAAAGAATAAAATGCTGCCAGGTGTGGTGGCTCACGCCTGTAATCCCAGAACTTTGGGAGGCCGAGGTGCGTGGATCACCTGAGGTTGGGAGTTCGAGACCAGCCTGACCAACATGGAGAAACCCCATCTCTACTAAAAATACAAAAAAAAAAAAAAAAAAAAAAAATTAGCTGGGCGTGGTGGCACATGTCTGTAATCCCAGCTACTCAGGAGGCTGAGACAGGAGAATCACTTGAACCTGGGATGGAGGTTGTGGTGAGCCAAGATTGCGCCATTGCACTCCAGAAAAAAAAAAAAAAAAAGGAATAAAATGCCTATGAATACAGCTAACCAGGGAGGTGAGACATCTATACAATGAGAATTACAAAACACTGCTCAAAGAAATCAGAGATGACACAAATGAATGGAAAAACATTCCATGCTCATGGATAGGAAAAAATCAGTATCATTAAAATAGCCATACAGCCCAAAGCAATTTACAGATTCAATGCTATTCCTATCAAACTACCAATAATATTCTTCATAGAATTAGAAAAAAAAACTATCTTAAAATTCATATGGGACCAAAAAACAGCCTGAATACCAAGGCAATCTTAAACAAAAAGAACAAAGCTGGAGGCTTCAAACTACCCAACCTCAAACTATACTACAGGGCTACAGTAACCAAAATAGCATGGTACTGGGTATAAAAACAGACCCAAAGACCAATGGAACATAATAGGGAGCCCAGAAATAAGGCTGCACCCTCACCTACAACCATTTGATCTTTGACAAAGCTGAAAAAACAAGCGGTGGGAAAAGAACTCCCTATTGAATAAACGGGGCTAGGATAACTGGCTAGCCATATACGGAAGATTGAAACTGGACCCTTTTCTTTTCTTTTCTTTTTTCTTTTTTCTTTTTGAGACAGAGTCTCTCTTTGTCGCCCAGGCTGGAGTGTATGCAGCAGAGGAATCTCAGCTCACTGCAAGCTCCGCCTCCTGGGTTCACACCATTCTCCTGCCTCAGCCTCCCGAGTAGCTGGGGCTACAGGTGCCTGCCATGATGCCCGGCTAATTTTTTGTGTTTTTAGTAGAGATGGGGTTTCACTGTGTTAGCCAGGATGGTCTCGATCTCCTGACCTCGTGATCCGCCCGCCTCGGCCTCCCAAAGTGCTGGGATTACAGGCATGAGCCACTGTGCCCGGCCTCGAAACTGGACCCTTTTCTCACACCATGTACAAAAACCAACTCAGGGCCAGGTGAGGTGGCTCACACCTGTAATCACAGCACTTTGGGAGGCTGAGTCAGGTGAATCACCTGAAATCAGGAGTTCAAGACCAACATCGTGAAACCTCGTATCTACTAAAAATACAAAAATGAGCCAAGTGTAGTGGCACCCACCTGTAATCCCAGCTACTCAGGAAGCTGAAGCAGGAGAATCATTTGAACCTGGGAGGCGGAGGCTGCAGCGAGCCATTATCGCGCCATTGCACTCCAGCAACGGCAAGAGTGAAACTCCATCTTAAAAAAAAAAAAAAATCAACTCAGGATAGATTAAAGACTTAATTGTAAAACCCAAAACTATAACAATCCTGGATTACAACCTAGGCAATACCACTGGGGATGTAGAAACTGGCAAACATTTCATGACAAAGACACTGAAAGCAATCACAACAAAATCAAAAATTGACAAGATCCAGTTAAACTAAAGAGCTTCTGCCCAGCAAAAGAAACTATCAACAGAGTAAATGAACAGCCTACAGAATGAGAAAAAATATTCGCAAGCTATGCATCTGAAAAAAATGTCTGATATCCAGCATGTATAAGGAACTTGACGAATTTTTTTTTTTTTTTTTTTTTTTTTTTGAGAGAGGGTCTCATTCTGTCGCCACGACTGGAGTGCAGTGGTGCAATCTCGGCTCACCAAAACCTCTGCTCAAGCGATTCTCCTGCCTCAGCCTCCCAAGTAGCGATTCTTCTGCCTCAGCCTCCCGAGTAGCTGGGATTACAGGCATGCGCCAGCACCATGCCTGGCTAGTTTTTGTATCTTTAGTAGACTGGGTTTCACCATAGCCCAGGCTGGTCTCAAACTCCTGACTTCAAATGATCCACCCACCTCAGCCTCCCAAAGTGCTGGGCTGGAACTTGAACAAATTTACAACGGAAAAAACCCAACCCCATTAAAAAGTGGGCAAAGGACATGAGCAGACAATTTTCAAAAGAAGTCAGAGATGTGGCTAACAAGTATATGAGAAATAGCTCAATATCACTGATCATCTGAGAAATGCAAATCAAAACCACAATGAGATTCTCCCTCATACCAGTCAGAATGGTTATTAATAAAAAGTCAAGGCCCGGTGCAGTGGCTCATGCCTGTTATCCTAGCACTTCAGAAGGCCGAGGCGGGTGGATCACCTGAAGTCAGGAGTTCGAGACCAGCCTGGCAATATGATGAAACCCCCGTCTCTACTAAAAATACAAAAATTAGCCGGGCATGGTGGACCATGCCCGTAATCCCAGCTACTTGGGAGGCTGAAGCAGAATTATTTGAACTCAGGAGGCGGAGGTTGCAGTGAGCTGAGATGGCGCCACTGCACTCCAGCCTGGGCAACAGAGACAGACTCTGTCTTAAAAAAAAAAAAAAAAAAAAAAGTCAAAAAAGCCCACAGATACTGGTAAGGTTGTGGAGAAAAGGGAACACTTAGGCACTGTTGGTGGGAGTGCAAATTAGTTTAACCACTATGGAAAGTAGTCTGGTGATTCCTGAAAGATCCTGGGTAGATACCCAAAGGAATATAAATCATTCCACCATAAAGATACATGCATGCATATATTCATCGCAGCACCATCCACAATAGCAAACATGTGGAATCAACCTAAATGCCCATCAATGACAGACTGGATAAAGATAATGTGCTACATACACGCCACGTAATACTATGCAGCCATAAAAAAGAAGGATATCATGTCCTTTGCAGGAACATGGATGAAGCTGGAGGCCATTATCCCTAGCAAACCAACACAGGAACAGAAAAACAAATACCATATGTTCTCACTTACAAGTGGGAGCTCGGCTGGACACGGTGGCTCACACCTGTAATCCCAGCACTTTGGAAGACTGAGGCAGGTGAATCACCTGAAGTTAAGAGTTCAAGACCAGCCTGACCAACATGGTGAAACTCCGTCTCTACTAAAAACATCAAAAATATTAGCTGGGTGTGGTGGTGCACGCCCGTAATCCCAGCTACTCGGGAGGCTAATGCAGGAGAATTGCTTGTACATATATATGTTTGTCTGTGTGTGTGTGTGCTCAATGATAAGAACACATGGACACAAAGAGGGGAACGACAGACACTAGGACCTACTTGAGGGTACAGGGTGGGAGAAAGGAAATGATCAGAAAAAATAACCAT
The DNA here is from genome assembly GCF_001698545.2 of Rhinopithecus bieti. Classification (NCBI taxonomy): domain Eukaryota; kingdom Metazoa; phylum Chordata; class Mammalia; order Primates; family Cercopithecidae; genus Rhinopithecus; species Rhinopithecus bieti. The sequence goes on from NW_016804530.1 coordinate 786,386, forward strand.
TGGTTACCAGGCTTTGTACCTGAGTGATGAAATAATCTGTACAATAAGCCCTGATAACACGAGTTTACCTATAAAACAAACTTGCACAGTTGTTCCTAAACCAAAAATAAAAGTAAAAAAAAAAAAAATTTTAGCTTGATGTAGTGATGCACACCTGTAGTCTTGGCTACTTAGAACTGAGGCAGGAAGATACCTTGAGCCCAGGAGGTTGCAGTGAGCTATGTTCATGCCAGTATTTTCTTTTTTTTTTTTTTTTTTTTTTTTTTTTTTT
>NW_016804530.1:787030-788080 GCF_001698545.2 Rhinopithecus bieti
TGGAACGATCTCAGCTCCCTGCAACCTCCGCCTCCCGGGTTCACCCCATTCTCCTGTCTCAGCCTCCCGAGCAGCTGGGACTACAGGCGCCCGTCTCGTCGCCCGGCTAGTTTTTTTTTTTGTATTCTTTAGTAGAGACGGGGTTTCACCGTATTAGCCAGGGTGGTCTCAATCTCCTGACCTTGTGATCCGCCCGTCTCGGCCTCCCAAAGTGCTGGGATTACAGGCTTGAGCCACCGCGCCCGGCCCATGCCAGTATTTTCTAGCCTAGGCAAGAGAGCGAGACCCTGTCTTTAAAAAAAAAAAAACTCAAAAAGATGAAAGGACCAGTAAAACAGAAAGGAAAAACATCCCAACAATCCTGAATAAGGATAGAAAGAAAAAATAGGCCAGGCGGGCAGATCACTTGAGATCAAGAGTTGGAGACCAGCCTGGCCAATATGCCAAAATGCTGCCTCTACTAAAAATACAAAACTTAGCTGGGTGTGGTGGCGCACGCCGCCGTACTCCAGCCTGGGCAACAGAGCGAGACTCCATCTCAAAAAATCAAATCAAATAAATAAATAACAATCATGAGTAAGAAAGGACATACAACCACTGATAATAGCAAATTAAAAGAATTATAAGCCTGGGCAACATGGTGAAACCCTGTCTCTACCAAAAATGCAAAAATTAGCCAGGTGCAGTAGCAGGCACCTATAATCCCAGCTACTTGGGAGGCTGAGGCAGGAGAATCGCTTGAACCCCGTGGGTGGAGGTTGCAGTGACCCGAGATCACCACTGCACTCCAGCCTGGGCGACAGAGTAAGACACTGTCTCAAAAAAAAAAAAAAAAAAAGCCTTGGAAATACACTTACCCTTTGACACAGTAATTTCATTTGTAGGAATCTGGTAAGTACAGCTGTGCTCCAAGATGTAGATTTGCCGGAGCACTGTTTTTAATAATGAAAACTGGAAACCATCCAGATGTTCAACTGTAAGGGTTGCTTGCATTAAGAAAGGTTATGGGCCGGGCGCGGTGGCTCAAGCCTGTAATCCCAGCACTTTGGG
>NW_016804530.1:790129-792439 GCF_001698545.2 Rhinopithecus bieti
AAAAAAAAAAAAAAAAAACAAAAAAGAAAGAAATAAAATATAGGAGAAATAGTGACTTCCTTATTTTTAAAAAAATAAAATGTTACAATTTTCCTAAGAAGAGAGAGAAGACGTAAATACACTAATAACTATAAAAGAAATTAGGAGACAGACATGGTGTCTCACACTTCTAATCCTAGTACTGTGGGAGGCTGAGGCGGGTAGATCATCTGAGGTCAGGAGTTCAAGACCAGACTGGCCAACATGACAAAACCCTGTCTCTATCAAAAAGACAAAAATTGGCCGGGCGCGGTGGCTCAAGCCTGTAATCCCAGCACTTTGGGAGGCCGAGACGGGCGGATCATGAGGTCAGGAGATCGAGACCATCCTGGCTAACACGGTAAAACCCCGTCTCTACTAAAAAAATACAAAAAATTAGCCGGGCGTGGTGGCGGGCGCCTGTAGTCCCAGCTACTCCGGAGGCTGAGGCAGGAGAATGGCGTAAACCCGGAAGGCGCAGCTTGCAGTGAGCTGAGATCCGGCCACTGCACTCCAGCCTGGGCGACAGAGCGAGACTCCGTCTCAAGAGAAAAAAAAAAAGACAAAAATTAGCCAGGTCTCGTGGCTTGCACCTGTAGTCCCAACTATTCGGGAGGCTGAGGCACAGGAATCACTTGAACTGGAGAGGTGGAGGTTGGGTGAGCCAAGATGGCGCCACTGCACTCCAGCCTGGGTGACAGAGCTAGACTCTATCTCAAAAATAGATAGATAAATAAATAAAACAAAATAAAATAAAATAGAAATAAAATAAATTAGAAAAGTAGGTATTCATTTTAAAAGGCATCAGGCTTAGATGGTTTTATAGCTGAGTCTTATTTTTGTTGTTGTTGTTTGTTTGTTTGTTTTAAGACGGAGTCTCACTCTGTTGCCCAGGCTGGAGTGCAATGGCACCATCTCAAGTCACTGCAACCTCTGCCTCCTGAGTTCAAGTGATTCTCCTGCCTCAGCCTCCCGAGTAGCTGGGATTACAGGTGCATGCCACCACACCCAGCTAATTTTGTATTTTTTTTTTTTTTTAGTAGAGACAGGGTTTCACCATGTTGGCCAGGCTGGCCTCGAACTCCTGACCTCAAGTGGTCCACCTGGCTTGGCCTCCCAAACTGCTGGGATTACAGGTGTGAGCCACCACGCACAGTCAGTTGTCTCCAATTTTAAAGAACAGGAGGAGCCTTATCTTCATTTCTTCATTATGCTAATAGTTCCATGGGTATACACATACGTCAAAACTCATCAAATTGTACACTTAAAGTATGAGCAATTTATTATATGTCAATTATATTTCTAAAAAGATGCTTACATAATGAAAGTGAAAGTAGGACTTCCACTCTCAGTGATGATGAACTCATCCAACAACCTTTTTTTTTTTTTTGAGACAGAGTCTTGCTCTGTCCTCCGGGCTGGAATGCAGTGGCACGACCTCGGCTCACTGCAACCTCTGCCTCCCAGGTTCAGGAGATTCTCCTCCCTCAGCCTCCCAAGTAGCTGGGATTACAGGCGTGTGCCACCATGCCCAGCTAATTTTTTTGTATTTTAGTAGATATGGGGTTTCACCATGTGGCCAGGCTGGTCTCAAACTCCTGACCTCAAGTGATCCACTCACCTCAGCCTCCCAAAGTGCTGGGATAACAGGTGTCAGCCACCGCGCCTGGCCCAACAATCTTAAACAACTATAAAACTAGAGAAAATCAGAGGCAGATGTTTTCAGTTATTGAAAAAAAGGCAAAATAGACTATGATCCTTGAGAAAAAGGGAAATAGAAAAGATGAACCCCATGTTTGTCCTGGCTTTCTGCCTGGGGACAATTTCCAAATTACAGTGGAGGAAAGTGGATTCCAAGCAAAGAAGTATTCTTTCTGAGCTGCAGAGGCAGAAATCAGTGCTTGGGGTTGCTGAAGTAGCTGGAATGTGCAGGACAGGGTACAGAAAAGAAGGGAGCAGCACCACCGGGAGTGGGAAGAGACAGAAGTTTACATGCAGTCTGTAATCTCAGCACTTTGGAAGGCTGATCACTTGAGGTCAAGAGTTGGACATCATGCTGGCCAACATGGTGAAACCCCGTCTCTACTAAAAATACAAAAATTAGCTGGGCATGGTGGCACATGCCTGAAATCCCAGCTACTTGGGAGGCTGAGGCAGGAGAATCACCTGAACCTGGGAGGTGAAGGTTGCAGTGAGCTGAGATGGTGCCATTGCACTCAAACCTGGGCAACAGAATAAGACTCTGGACGGGAGGGGAAGGGAGGGAGAGGGGGAGGGGAGAGGAGTGACAGG
>NW_016804530.1:793288-796003 GCF_001698545.2 Rhinopithecus bieti
AAAAAAAAAAAGCAAAAATTAGCCACAGCCAGATGTGGTGGCACGTACCTGTAATCCCAGCTACTTGGGAGGCTGAGTCAGGAGAATCACTTGAACCCAGGAGGTGGAGGTTGCAGTGAGCTGAGATCGTGCCACTGCACTCCAGCCTGGGCAACAGAGCAAAACCCTGTTTCAAAACAAAACAAAAAAACTGAAAGCCCTTGAAAGGAAGGCAACAAAATCCAGACTGCATATCATAATCTGTAACATTCATAATGTCTAGCATACAATAAAGAAGTACTAGACTTGCAAAGGTGGATGAAAATGAGACAGGATCTAGAGAAAAGGGCCAAGTAAAGTGGCTCACACCTATAATGCCAGAGCTTTGGGAGACCAAGGCAGGAGGATCATTTGAGGCCAGGAGTTTGAGGTTGCAGTGAGCTACAGTTGTGCCACTGCACTCCAGCCAGGGCGACAGAGCAAGACCCTGACTCTAAAAATAATAATTTTTGAAATCTAGAAAAAAGGTCAGAAGAAAAAGGGACCTAGATGTTGGAATTAACAGAAAACGACTTAATACAACTATCATAAACACGTTCAAGAATTAAAAGGAGGCCAGGAATGGTGGTTCACACCTGTAATCCTAGCACTTTTAGAGACCCAGATGGGTGGATCACCTGAGGTCAGGAGTTCAAGATCAGCCTGGCCAACATGGTGAAACCCCATCTCTACTAAAAATACAAAAAGTAGCCGGGCGTGGTCGTGGGCACTTGTAATCCCAGCTACTTGGGAGGCTGAGGCAGGAGAATCACTTGCAGTGGAGGTGGAGTGGAGGTTGCAGTGAGCCGAGATCGCACCATTCCACTTCAGCCTTGGCGACAAATTGAGACTCTATCTCAAAAAAAAATAAAAAGAATTCTTTTATTTTTTTTTTTTTGAGATGNGATCCACCCGTCTCGGCCTCCCAAAGTGCTGGGATTACAGGCTTGAGCCACCGCGCCCGGCCAAGAATTCTTTTCAAAAGAATTAAAAGGAAGGGCTGGGCATGGTGGCTCATGCCTGTAGTCCCAGCACTTTGGGAGGCTGAAGTTAACAAAAAATTTAAAAGTACAGAGTAAAGCTAAAATAAATGTGAAAGACCAATAAAATTTATCAAAGTTGGAAAAACAGAAAGGAAAAAATGAACAGAGTCTTAGTGTTTCCTGGGCCAATATCAAACTATAACACCTGTAATAGGAGTCCACAAGGAGAGGAGAGACAATGGAGTGGAAAAACTTGTGAAAAAAGAAAGGCCAAAATTTCCTCTTTTTTTCTTTAGAGCAGGGTCTTTCGCTGTGTGGCACAACCATAGCTCACAGCAGCCTTGAAGTCCTGGGCTAAAACCATCCTCCCACTTCAGCCTTCTAAGTAGCTGGGTTTATAGACACGCACCACCACACCCAGCTAAGTTCTAAATTTTCTTTAGAGGTGATGTGATATATTGCTGAGGCTGGTCTCAAACTCCTGGCCTCAAGCAATCCTCTAACGTCAGCTTCCCAAAGTGCTGGGATTACAGCATGATCCACTGTACCCAGCCTAAAATTGTCTTTTAAATATCTTTAAAGGAAAACTGTTTAAAGCAAAACAAAACATTGTATTGTGAGATTTTACAACACTCATAAAATGTAAGACTATCATAGCACAGAAGACAATATTGGGGATGTCAATGGAATCATACTGTTGTGAGAGTCTTACTTTTTCATAGTGGTTCATGCCTGTGATCCCAAGGCTTTGGGATTACAAATGAGGTCAGGAGATCAAGACCATCCTGGCCAACATGATGAAATCCCATCTCTACTAAAAATACAAAAATTAGCCGGGTGCAGTGGCACGCACCTGTAGTCCCAGCTACTCAGGAGGCTGAAGGAGGAGAATTGCTTGAACTTGGGAGGCAGAGACTGCAGTGAGCCGAGGTCGCGCCACTGCACTCCAGCCTGGTGACAGAGCGAGACTCTGTCTGAAAAAAAAAAAAAAATGGCCACAAACAAATATTAGAAGTTATATACTTGAGGCCGGGTGCAGTGGCTCACGCCTGTGATCCCAGCACTTTGGGAGGCCGAGGTGGGCAGATCACGAGGTCAGGAGATCGAGACCATCCTGGCTAACATGGTGAAATCCCATCTCTACTAAAAATACAAAAAATTAGCCGGGTGTGGTGGCGGGAGCCTGTAGTCCCAGCTACTCAGGAAGCTGAGGCAGGAGAATGTCGTGAACCCGGGAGGCAGAGCTTGCAGTGAGCCAAGATCACGCCACTGCACTCCAACCTGGGCAATAGAGTGAGACGCTGTCTCAAAAAAAACAAACAAAAAAAAAGTGAGCCAGGCATGGTGGTACACACCTGTAATCCCAGCTACTCGGGAGGCTGAGACACAAGAATCACTTGAACCTCAGAGGTGGAGCCAAGACTGCGCCACTGCACTCCAGCCTGGGCGACAGAGCGAGACTGTCTCAAAAGGAAAACAACAACAAGAAAACACACTATGGGCGAGACCCTGTCTCATATAAATAAATAAATACACAATGATCCCAACTGTTTGGGAGGCTGAGGCAGGAGGACCACTTGAGGCCAGGAGTTCCAATTTCTCCTGGGCAACATAGTAAAACTCTGTCTCTAATAAATAAATAAATAAATAAATAAATAAGCCATGACAAGTCCAAAAGGTCTTGGAAGAAAAGAAAAGCTTTATATGTTATTAC
>NW_016804530.1:797606-801880 GCF_001698545.2 Rhinopithecus bieti
AAAAAAAAAATTACACAGCCAGCCAAAAGAAAGAAAAACCCTGGGATCTATGCTTCTGAGTGAAGTAAAAGAAAAAAAAAAAACCTAGGTGAGACAGCAGTACTGTTTAGCTTTAGTACAAGATGATATTAACAGCAGCATGTACCTGGTCATGCCAAAAACCAATGTTCAAGTTTTTTTAAAAATTTGCTTTAGTCCATTCTAGTCTTTTTTTTTTTAGACGGAGTTTCACTCTTGTTGCCCAGGCTGGAGTGCAATGGCACGATTTCGGCTCCCTACAACCTCTACCTCCTGGGTTCAAGCGATTCTCTTGCCTCAGCCTCCTGAGTAGCTGGGATTACAGGTGCCTGCCACTGTACCCGTCTTAATTTTTGTATTTTTAGTAGAGATGGGGGTTTTACCATGTTGGCCAAGCTGGTCTCGAACTCCTGACCTCAGGTGATCCGCCTGCTTCGGCCTCCCAAAGTGCTGGAATTACAGGCATGAGCCACCATGCCCAGCCTAGTCTGAGTTTTATTTTATTATTTTATTATTTTATTGATGTATTTATGTATTTATTTTATTTTGAGAAAGAGTTTCGCTCTTGTTGCCCAGGCTGGAGTGCAATGCACAATCTCAGCTTACTGCAACCTCCGGCTCTCGGATTCCAGCAATTCTCCTGCCTCAGCCTCCCTAGTAGTTGAGATTACAGGCATGCACCAACACGCCCTGCTAATTTTGTATTTTTAGTAAAGGCAGGGTTTCACCATGTGGGTCAGGCTGATCTTGAACTCCTGACCTCAGGTGATCCACCCACCTCAGCCTCCCAAATTGCTGGGATTATAGGCGTGAGCAACCGCACCCAGCCTATTTTTTGAGATGGAGTCTCATTCTGTCCCCCCAGACTAGAGTGCAGTCTCAGCTCACTGCAACCTCCGCCTCCCAGTGCAAGTGATTATCCTGCCTCAGCCTCTTGAGTAGCTGGGATTACAGGTGTGTGCCACCATGCCCAGCTAATTTTTATATTTTTAGTAGAGACGGGGTTTCTCCATGTTGGCCAGGCTAGTCTCGAACTCCTGACATCAAATGATCCACCTGCCTCGGTCTCCCAAAGTGTGGGAATTACAGGCGTGAGCCACTGCGCCTGGTCTATTTTTATTTTTTGAAACAATCTTGCTCACCCAGACTGGAGTGCAGCAACATGGTCATAGCTCACTGCAGCCTAGACCTCCTAGGTGTAAGCAATCCTCCCTTCTCCGCCTTCTGAGTAGCTGAGACTACAGACACATGTCACCACACCCAGCTAATTAAAACAATTTTTTTTTTGGGTAAAGATGGGAGTGTCACTGTGTTACTCAGGCTGGTCTGGAGCTCCTGGCCTCATGAAATCCTTGTTCCTCAGACTCTCAAAGCATTAGGATTATGGGCCTGAGCCACTGCGCCCGACCTTAGTCTGAGTTTTAAAAACTTATTTTAGGCTAGGCACGGTGGCTCATGCCTGTAATCCCAACACTTTGGGAGGCCGAGGCAGGCGGATCACGAGGTCAGGAGTTCGAGACCATCCTATCTAACATGGTGAAACCCCCGTCTCTACTAAAAAATACAAAAAATTAGCCGGGCTTGGTGGTGGGCTCCTGTAGTCCCAGTTACTCGGGAGGCTGAGGCAGGAGAATGGTGTGAACCCGGGAACCAGAGCTTGCAGTGAGCCGAGATCACGCCACTGCACTCCAGCCTGGATAACAGAGCAAGACTTCGTCTCAAAAAGAAAAAACAAACAAACAAACTTATTTTAAAACTCATACGAGAGGCCAGGCGCAGGCCCGTAATCCCAGTATTTGGGATGCTGAGGTGGGCGGATCACCTGAGGTCAAAAGTTCGATACCAGCCTGGCCAACATAGTGAAACCTCATTTCTACTGAAAATACAAAAATTAGCCAGGTGTGGTGGCACACACCTGTAGTCCCAGCTACTCGGGAGGCTGAGGCAGGAGAATTGCTTGAACCTGGGAGGTGGAGGTTGCAGTGACCCGAGATCATGCCACTGTACTCCAGCCTGGGCGACAGAGCAAGACTCCGTCTTAAAATAAATAAATAAATATCACAAGAGAAACACAGGCTCTCTGTAGTTAATTCAAACAATTCCTAATGAAGTACTAAGTGAAAATTTCCTTTTGCTATTCAGTGAAATCCCTCACCCCTCCCAGAAGTCACAGCAGCCAGTCTGTGGTTCTGTGCCCTTGTCTAGGGAGGTGATAACTGAGGCTCGGCAAGGGGAAGTGAGCCGTCCGCAGTCACCCAGGTAGCAGATGGAAGAAATGGAACTTGCACCTGGTTAGGATAAGTCTACCCTTGCCAGGTGCGTATTTCCTCCATGCATTCAGCAGAACCATTAACAACACAACACGTATAATAAGTGTGTCTGGCCCAGATTCAGCTCCTTAATGACAGGCCTCCGAGGCTGTGTGGGAAATCCCAACCGGATATTAATTTCACCACCATCAATGGCCTTCATAATATTTTTGTTTTAAAAAATGATGACTGTGAGCAAAGAGATCAAGTACATTATTAGTTTCTGTGATCTCAACTCTCAGATGAATTCATGCAATTTAGTGCCTCCTAATGCAGTCAAATGGAAATTCCAAAGCCACCTGTGTCAGAAATAATTTCTAAATGAATTTGACTGACACAAACACAATACTAGGGGCAGAACACACTGGGAAAAGATGATATCTGATCATCTTTGGACTTTCCAGGCCTGGCAGTGGCTCGATCAAGGTAGGTGCTCAATATATTGACTGGACTGAATTAGTGTGCACAAAGGCTTCTAGTCCTGATGCCCTTAAAAAGAAAAGACAGGCCGGGCGCGGTGGCTCACACCTGTAATCCCAGCACTTTGGGAGGCCAAGGCGGGCAGATCACGAGGTCAGGAGATGGAGACCATCCTGGCTAACACGGTGAGACTCCGTCTCTACTAAAAACACAAAAAATTAGCTGGACGTGGTGGCAGACGCCTGTAGTCCCAGCTACTAGGGAGGGAGGCTAAGGCAGGAGAATCCCTTGAACCCGGAAGGCAGAGGTTGCAGTGAGCCTAGATCGCACCATTGCACTTCAACATGGGCAGCAATAGCAAAATTCCGTCTCAAAAAAACCAACCAAACAAAAAAAGTAGAAAAGAAGAAAAAGAAAAGACAGCCCAGTTTTTCTGGGCCTTCAGTGGAAGACAGTGAAGCTTGCCCTTCATTTATGAAGATGCTTTTCAGATTAGCAGCCATGAAACAAAATAATCATATCAGCAGGAGCCCTCATGTTGTGAAGTATCTGCCCAGTTCATAACGATGAACATTTTCTTCTATCAAAAAAAAAAAAATTGGTCTGGGCAGGGTGGCTCACAACTGTAATGCCAGCACCTTGGTAGGCCGAGGCAGGCAGATCACCTGAGGTCAGGAGTTCAAGACCAGCCTGGCCAACATGGTGAAACCCAGTCTCCACACAAATATAAAAATTAGCTAGGCATGAGGGCGAATGCCTGTAATCCCAGCTACTCAGGAGGCTGAGGTGGGAGAATTGCTTGAACCCGGGAGGCGGAGGTTGCAGTGAGCCAAGATTGCACCATTGCACTCTAGCCTGGGCGACAGAGCGAGACTATGTCTCAAAAATAAAATAAAAAATAAAAATAATTGTTTTTCGGCCGGGCGCGGTGGCTCAAGCCTGTAATCCCAGCACTTTGGGAGGCCGAGACGGCGGATCACGAGGTCAGGAGATCGAGACCATCCTGGCTAACATGGTGAAACCCCGTCTCTACTAAAAATACAAAAAACTAGCCGGGCGAGGTGGCAGGCATCTGTAGTCCCAGCTACTCGGGAGGCTGAGGCAGGAGAATGGCGTGAACCCGGGAGGCGGAGCTTGCAGTGAGCTGAGATCGGGCCACTGCACTCCAGCCTGAGCGACAGAGCGAGACTCCGTCTCAAAATAAATAAATAAATAAATAAATAAAATAATTGTTTTTCGGCCAGGCACGGTGGCTCATGTCTGTAATCCCAGCACTTTGGTAGGCCGATGTGGGTGGATTACCTGAGCGCAGGAATTCAAGACCAGCGTGACCAACATGGAGAAACCCCATCTCTACTAAAGATACAAAATTAGCCGGGCGTGGTGGCACATGCCTGTAATTCCAGCTACTCAGGAGGCTGAGGCAGGAGAATCACTTGAAGCCAGGCGGCAGAGGTTGCAGTGAGCTGAGATCTCGCCAGCCTGGGCAACAAGAGCGAAACTCTGTCTCAAAAAAAAAAAAAAAAA
>NW_016804530.1:805350-819673 GCF_001698545.2 Rhinopithecus bieti
TTTTTTTTTTTTTTTGGAAGAAAAATATGAAAGGAAGGGAATTGTCCCAGGTGTAGCAGCAAGAATTACAGAATAGATTTATTTGTCTTGAAAAAGGCCCAAAAGTCAGGAGCTGGCAATTGACAAAGCTAGGATTTGAACCCAGGACTGTCTAGCTCCTAGGGGCTCACTGTAACCACTGGCCCTTTTTTCAGGAATCTAGGTTCTCTAGAACTTGGGGCAGGCCACTTTCTCCTCTGGGTCTGTAAAATGGAGAAATTGAACTAGATGATACCTAAGCCTCTGTCCATGATTACTTGCTATGAATCCAAGTTCTGACTCACTGCAATTTATTTGTCACCACCCTGGGTCTACTGGATCGGATGAGCCTGCCAAGGGTGGGGGACTCTGCTGAGGTTTCTAGGAATTGCTAAGAGAACTCTAAGTTTCTGGAGGCTATGGGCAACTTGTGCTGGGGCCCAGGCCCCATCTCAGAGCACTCCTCTCGTGGGGGTATGGCCTACAGCCTCAAACCATTTGACCCTGCTGCCCAAGGTCATACATTACATCCCATTGGCAGAGAAGGGCCCACTTGGGAACACTGGGAGCAATTTCCAGGCACATAAAATAGCAAACGGTGAGTCAGAGGACTCCTTCAAGTACAGCCATTCCAGGGGTGATAAACTGGGGGCTGGCAGTCCACTCTGGCCCACTGGCCTGCTCCACTTGACCAGCATAATGTTTATGGGAAATTTTAGACTAGTTGCCAAACATTTAAAAATGGATTTCCAGATTCTTATGAAAAACCAGAAAACCTGATGGCACTAGGTCCACATTCCCATGACTGGCTTGTCAAAGGAACATACAAATCTTGGGACCCCAAAATCACTAGGCCAAAAGGAAAGTGAAGCTGGGGCCAGGCACAGTGGCTCATGCCTGTAATCCCAGCACTTTGGGAGGCCAAGTTCAAGAACAACCTAACCAACACGGAGAAACCCCGTCTCTACTAAACATATAAAAATTAGGCAGGCGTGGTGGCAGGTGCCTGTAATCCCACCTATTTGGGAGGCTGAGGCAGGAGAATCGCTTGAACCCAGGAGGTGGTGGTTGCAGTGAGCCGAGATTGCATCATTGCACTCCAGCCTGGGCGACAATAGCAAAACTCGGTCTCAAAAAAAAAAAAAAAAAAGAAAGAAAAGAAAAGTCAAGCTGGGTACTATGTCAGACAAACCTACTTCCAACTTGATTCCTAAATAAGATAGCTACAAAGATACAAAAAACTACATACCTCCTGAACAATTTGCCCATAAGGAAATTTCTTGTGAGCCTCAAGATCTTTACCTCCTGACTTTGGGCCTTTTTCAAGATAAAGAAATCTGTTCTGTAATTCCTGCTGCTACACCTGGGGCAATTCCCTTTCCCTACATCTTTTGTTTTTGTTTGTTTGAGACGGAGTCTGGCTCTGTTACCCAGGCTGGAGTGCAGTGGCGCGGTCTCAGCTCACTGCCAGCTCCGCCTCCCGGGTTCCCGCCATTCTCCTGCCTCAGCCTTCCGAGTAGCTGGGACTACAGGCGCCCGCCACCACTCCTGGCTAATTTTCTGTATTTTTAGTAGAGAGGGGTTTCACCATGTTAGCCAGGATGGTCTCAATCTCCTGACCTCGTGACGCACCCACCTCGGCCTCCCAAAGTGCTGGGATTACAGGCGTGAGCCACAGCGCCCGGCCTCTGCCCTATTGTTTATGTAAAAATGCAGATTCACTGAGCCAAACTAAATTATGGATTCAGGGAAAAGCTGATCAAGGACTCAAAATAATGCAACCCTTTGGAGCCGGGCATGGTGGCTCACACCTGTAATCCCAGCACTTTGGGAGGCCAGTACAGGCGAATCACCTGAGGTCAGGAGTTCAAGACCATCCTGACCAACATGGAGAAACTGTGTCTCTACTAAAAATACAAAAAATTAGCTGGGCGTGGTGGCACGTGCCGGTAGTCCCAGCTACTTGGGAGGTTGAGGCAGGGGGATCGCTTGAACCCGGGAGGCAGAGGTGGCAGTGAGCGGAGATCGAGGCACTGCACTCTAGCCTAGGTAACAGAGTGAGACTCCGTCTCAAAAAAAAAAAAAAAGAATGCAACCCTTTGTCTCTCTTATCTACCTATGACCTGGAAGCCCCTCCTTCCAGTTGTCCTGCCTTCCCAGAATGAACCAATGTACACATACACATATTGATTGATGTCTCATGTCTCCCTAAAATGTATAAAAGCAAACTGTGCCCTGACCACCTTGGGCACATGTCTTCAGGACCTCCTGAGGCTGTGTCATGGGCACGTCCTTAACCTTGGCAAAATGAACTTTCTAAATTGATTGAGATCTAAATCAGATATTGCTGAGTTCACAGGCTGGACTCTGGCTTCCCCGCTTTTTTTGTAGAGATAATGGGCTCACTATGTTGCCCAGGTTGGTCTCAAACTCCTGGGCTCCCTCCTGGGCCTCCTACAGTGCTGGGACTACAGCCCTGAGCTGCTGTGTCCAGCCTGGTTGCCCCTTTGCTGTGGTGCCTTCTTCAGCCCTGTAGTTCCCACTTGTGCCACACATCTCACCAAGTTACCCTGGCCCTTAGAAACACCTGAGTTTGAGACCCCTGATTTAGATCAATTCCCTTGTTTTACAGATGAGGAAACTGAATCCTGGAGAAAGGAGGGGACTTAACTAGGGTCACAAAGACTGGAGACTTGCTGGGCATGGTGGTTCACGCCTGTAATTCCCACATTTTGGGAGGATGAGGCTGGAGGATTGTTTGAGACCAGGAGTTCAAGACCAATCTGGGCAATATGGTGAGACCCTTTCTCTACAAAAAATAAAAATAAAAAATAAAAAATACAGTTAGGCATGGTGGCTCATGCCTATAACCCCAGCACTTTGGGAGGCTGAGGCAAGTAGATCACTTGAGACCAGGAGTTTCAGATCAACCTGGCCAACATGGCGAAACCCCGTTTCCACTAAAAATACAAAAATTAGCCGGGCATGGTGGTGTATGTCCGTAGTCCCAGCTACTCAGGAGGCTGAGGCATGGGACTCACTTGAGTCCAGGAGGCTGAGGCTCCAGCAAGCTGAGATTGCACTATTGCACTCCAGCCTGGGCAACAGAGCGAGACTCCGTCTCAAAAATTTAAAAAAAAAAAATCAATGGTTAAAAGGTACAAAAAAAACAGGAGGAATAAGATCTGATAATATAATAGGGTGACTATAGTCAATAATAGCTTAATTGTACTTTTAAAAATAACTGGGCCGTGTGCAGTGGCTCAAGCCTGTAATCCCAGCACTTTGGGAGGCCGAGATGGGCGGATCACAAGGTCAGGAGATCGAGACCATCCTGGCTAATATGGTGAAACCCCGTCTCTGCTAAAAAAATACAAAAAACTAGCCGGGCGACGAGGCGGGCGCCTGTAGTCCCAGCTACTCAGGAGGCTGAGGCAGGAGAATGGTGTAAACCCGGGAGGCGGAGCTTGCAGTGAGCTGAGATCCGGCCACTGCACTCCAGCCTGGGTGGCAGAGCAAGACTCCGTCTCAAACAAAAAAACATAAAATAAAATAAAATAACTTAAAGAGCGTAATTGGATTGTTTGTATCTCAAAGGATAAATGCTTGAGGGGATGAATACCCCATTCTTCATGATGTGCTTATTTCACATTGGATGCCTGTATCAAAACATCTCATGTACCTGTAAATATATATACCTACTACGTACCACAATAATTAAAAAATAATAATAAATAAAAAATTATTTGAACTGGTAAGAATGGTAAGAGCATAACAAAACAAAAAATGAAGACTTCAGCTGTGTCCCAAGTCCCTGTTTTCCTTTTTTTTTTTTTCTGAGACAGAGTCTTACTCCCAAGCTGGAGTGCAGTGGCTCGATCTCGGCTCACTGCAACTTCTACCTCCCAGGTTCAAGCAATTCTCCTGCCTCAGCCTCCTAAGTAGCTGGGATTGAGGCACAAGAATTGCTTGAACCCGGGAGGCAGAGGTTGCAGTGAGACAAGATCGCTCCATAGCACTCCAGCCTGGGCGACAGAGCGAGACTCTGTCTCAAAAAAAAGAAAAAAAAAAAAATGCCACCACGCCCGGCTAACTTTTGTAGTTTTAGTAGAGATGGACTTTCACCATGTTGGCTAGGCTGGTCTCGAACTCCTGGCCTCAAGTGATCCACCTTCCTCGGCCTCCCAAAGTGCTGGGATGACACACATGAGCCACCGCACCTGGACAGCCCTGGATTTCTTTTAGAGCACATGCCAGGAACCAGAAAACTAGGAATCCTTGTTCCTGTTATGAAGGTTGAGAGCCTACTGTATGCAAAGTGCCTCATACAGCACTTCAGATTGGGCTGGTGCCTCTAGAATCTGTTGTAACCCATCACTTCCTCCTCACCCTCACCCCAAGGGATTGTAACACACACACAGGTTTGGGAATCACCTGGCATTGAATATATTACATTCTCACCCAGAAAGATCCAGCTGTCAGAAAAGAAATACCCCAGGGCCTTTCTTCTTCACCAGTCAGAATTTTGTTGTGGCATCCTGTAAGAAGCCTGCCCCCATGCCCCAGGCTAGGTCCTATCATATTTAAAATGACTTCTATAATTCCTGTGCTTCCTTCATCACAGCATTTAACACTGAATTGCAAACAACAATAACAAATAGCTGTCACTGATTAAGCATTTACGATGTGCATAATAATATTCTCATTCATTTCTGTAGGAACCCCTTAGGCACCAGGCTTGGTGGAGGGCTCATGCCTGTAATCCTAACATTTTGAGAGGCCTAGGCAGGAGGATCATTTGAGCCTAGGAATTTGAAACCAGCCTGGGCAACATAGTGAGACTCCATCTCTACCAAAAAAAAAAAAAAATTTAGCTGGGTGTAGAGGCACATGCCTATGGTCTCAGTTACTTGGGAGGCTCAGGCAGGAGGATTGCTTGAGCCAAGGAGGATAAGGCTGCAGTGAGCTGTGATCATGCCATTGCACTCTAGCCTGGGTGACACAGCGAGACCCTCCCTCAAATAAAGAACCTTTTAGGTTCTGGGCTAAGTAAATTTGCCCCAAATTACAAAGCTGGAAGTGGGTTCAGACCCAAGCTCCACCTCAGTTGATAGAATTTGATTTTCAGGCCAGACTCGGTGGCTCATGCCTGTAATTTCCCACACTTTGGGAGGCTGAGGTGTGCAGATCACTTGAGGTCAGGAGTTCAAGACCAGCCTGGACAACATGGCAAAACCACGTCTCTACTAAAAATGAAAACTCAGCCAGGAATGATGGTGTATGCCTGAAATCCCAGCAACTTAGGAGGCTGAGGAACAAGAATTGCTTGAACCCAGGAGGCAGAGGTTGCAGTGAGACAAGATCGCTCCATAGCACTCCAGCCTGGGCGACAGAGCGAGACTCTGCCTCAAAAAAAAGAAAAAAAAAAAAATGAAAGAAAGAAAGAAAAGAAAAGCAAAAAATAAAATAAAAGAAAGAAAAAGAAAAGAAATTGATTTTCAGAGACTAGTGAGGCCCCAAACCCTGAGGATGCAGGCTGACTCTGTCACCTTGACTCTCCAGGTTCTTCCCATGAATCTTGCAAAGTCAGCTCTGCACAGGAAGGAGCTGGGGTGTCAACCTAGGAGGGAATCTCAAGGGGCTTGGAAGTGTTTTTGCGAATGTGGACTGTGGGTTGTAACCTTCTGCTTGTGTCTCCATCTACCCCTCACCCTATCCTGGACCTGAGACAGATGATAATAAAACACTCCAAATTCCTGAGCTGGAATGGACCTGAGGCTCATTTAGCTAATAATTCTTTTTTTTTTTTTTTTTTTCACTCTGTCACCCAGGCTGGAATGCAGTCCAGTGGTTCAAACACAGTACACTGCAGCCTCAACCTCTTGGGCTGAAGCCATTCTCCTGGCTCAGCCTTTTGAGTAGCTGGGACCACAAACTCATGCCTCCCTGCCTGGCTAATTAACAAAAAAATTTTTTTGTAGACACATGGTCTTGCCATATTGCCCAGGCTGATCTTGAACCACGGCCAGCTAATTTTTTGTGTTTTTAGTAGAGACAGGGTTTCATCGGGTTAGCCAGGATGGTCTCAATCTTCTGACCTTGTGATCCACCCGCCTCGGCCTCCCAAAGTGCTGGATTACAGGCGTGAGCCACCGCGTCCAGCCCCGATTCTTCCTTTTATTTTTTTATTTGAAACAGTCTTTGTCTGTTGCCCAGGCTGGAATGCAGTGGCGTAATCTCAGCTCACTGCAACCTCTGCCTCCCAGGTTCAAGCAATTCTCGTGCCTCAGCCTCCCGAGTAGCTGGGACTACAAGCGTGCACCATCACACCCATCTAATTTTTTTTTTTGCAGTAGAGGCTGGGTTTTGTCATGTTGACCAGGCTGGTCCCGATCTCCTAGCCTCAAGTGATCTGCCCACCTCGGCCTCCCAAAGTGCTGGGATTACAAGCGTAAGCCTCCATGACTGGCTTGTAATTCCTGTTTTAAATCTAAATTTTGAACTTCGGAATACTGTTGTTTTAAGTTCGTTTCCCCCACCAATCTACTTACCTCCCACGTCCAGTAGAAAACTCCTCCCAAAAGTACCACTCATCCCACAAGCTGTCTTTCTCCATTTCTAGTCCAGCATATGAAATCAGATGATCATATTAAAGCTTCTGGTATGTATGATGTGCAAAGACGTTCTTCTCAGTGCTGACTATAATAGCAAAGAAAGGCAGGCCGGGCGCGGTGCGCTCAAGCCTGCCTAATCCCAGCCCACTTTTTGACGAGCCGGAAGGGACGGGCCTGATCACGACCCGTCAGCGAGATCGAGACCATCCTTGCTAAACACGGTGAAACCCACGCGCGTCTCTACTAAAGAATACAAATAAAACTAGCGCGCGAGCGTGGCGCGCCTGTCTAGCTTCCAGCTACGCGGGAGGCCTGAGGCAGGAGAATCGGCGTTAAACCCGGAGGCGGAGTCCTTGCAGTGAGCTGCCAGATCTGGCCACTGCACTCCAGTCCGCGGCCGACAGAGTGCAGTCTCCGCCCTCAAAAAAAAAAAAAAAAAAGCAAAGAAAATGAAAAAGGACACAACCTAAATGTTCCACAGGAGAAACTGGCTTAGAGAATCAAGATTCAAGATACAACCAAATTATCCAGTTTGAAGCTTGCCAGCCCTGCTGAAAACTAATATTTTCCGCGTTAATTATTTACTTATTTTATTTTAATTTTATTAAAATTTTTTCTGAGACAGAGTTTTGCTCTTGTTGCCTAGGCTGGAGCAATGGAGCTGCATCTTGGCTTCTTGCGCTCATCGCAACCTCCGCCTCCGGGCTTCAGTGCATTCTCCTGCCTCAGGCCCCCTGAATAGCTGGGATGTACAGGCATGCACCACCACGCCCGGCTAATTGTATATTTTATACTATATACTTATAAATATATATTTGATACAGAGTCTTGTCACGCTGTCGCTCCAGGCCTAGAGCCAACAATAGTGCGCGCTCCGTCGCCTCACTGCAACCTGTGGCTTCCGGGTTCAAGCCCCGATTCTCCTCCCTCAGCCTTCCTGAGAGCTGGATTACAAGGTCTGCGCCACACGCCTGGCTAAATTTTTGTATTTTTTAGTTAGAGACAGGTTTCTCCATGTTGTCAGGCTGGGTCTCGAACTCCTGACCTCAGCTGATCTGTCCCAGCCTTAGCCTCCCAAAGTGCTGGGTGATTACAGCGCTGAGCCCCACTGCCGCCAGCGAGTGAGCTACCATTTTGAAACCAGCTTAGCTGTTGATAAGACACTGAGCACTCACAAGAAGGTAGTAAGTTCTCTGCGTAAAGTCTTGAGATAGAGACCCAGCGATGGACCTCCATGGAGCGCTAATGATATAGTTTGGATATTTGTTCTGCGGACTCCAAATCTCAGTTGAATTGTAATCCCCAGCTGTGGAGGTGGGGCTGGTGCGGAGGATGTTTTGAATCCATGGGGGCAGATCCCTCATGAATGGCCCTTGGACTACCTCCTTGGCTGATTAAGCGAAATCTGAGTTCTTGAGCAGCAGAGAGATCTGGTCGCTTTCAGTGGGCTGCAGGCCGAGTGTGGTGGCTCCACACTTGTAGTCCCAGCACTTTGAGAGGCCGACTTCCGGCAGATCGCTTCAGCCTAGGAGTTTGAGACCAGCCTGGACAACATGTAAAACCCTCTACAAAAAGTAGAAAAGTTAGCCAGGTTATGGTGGCTGACGCCCTGGGTCCCAGTCGACTCTGGAGCTGAGAGAGGGAGGAATTGCTTGAACCAAGGAGTAGAAGCTGTAGTGAGAGTGATGGCACCACCGCACTCCAGCCTGGGTGACAGAGCAAGACCCTGTCTTTTAAAAAAAAAAGTGGGCCAGCTCGGTGGCTTCAAGCCTGTTAATCCCAGCACTTTTGGGAGCTGAGATGGACGGATCATGAGGTCAGGAGATCGAAACCATCCTGGTTAAACAACAGTGAAACCTTGTCTCTACTAAAATACAAAAAAAAAAACCTAGCCGGGCGAGGGGCGGGCGGCCTGTAGTCCCAGTACTTGGGAAGGCTGAGGCAGGAGAATGGCGTAAACTCGGGAGCGGAGCTTGCAGTGAACCGAGATCCCAGCCACTGCCACTCCCAGCCTGGCAATAGAGCGAGACTCCGTCTCAAAAATAAATAAATAAATAAATAAAAGTGAACAATAGGCTGGGCTGGTGCTCATGCTCACGCCTGAATCCCAGCGCTTTGGAGGCGGAGCACGCAGATCACCTGAGCTTAGGAGTGGAGACCAGCCTGGCCAACATGGTGAAGACCCGGTGTTCTGAGTGAGAGAAAGCGAGAGAAATTGCTGGGCGCAGTGGTCTTTCAAGCTGTAATCCCAGCACTTTAGGGAGGGCCGAGACGGGTGGATCCGGGTCCAGGAGATCCGAGACCATCCTGGCTAACAAGAGTGAAACCCCGTCTCTACTAAAACTACAAAAAACTAGCCCGGGCGAGGTGGCGGCCGCCTGTAGTCCCAGGCCTTACGGGAGCTGAGCAGGAGAAGTGGCGTAACCCGGAGGCGGCTTGGCATGAGCTAGAAGTGCGACCACAGCGACTCGCGAGGCGCTGAGGGGTGACAGGAGCGAGACTCCGTCTCAAAAAAAAAAAAAAAAAAAAAAAAAAAAAATTGACCAGGCGTGGTAGTGCACACCTATAGTCCCAGCTACTCAGGAGGCTGAGGAGGGAGGATTGCTTGAACCCTAGAGGCAGAGAATGCTGTGAGCTGAGATTGCGCCACTACACTCCAGCCTGGTTGGCACAGCAAGACCCTGTCTCAAAAAATAATAAAAATAAAAATAGCAGGGTGCAGTGGCTCATGCCTGTAATCCCAGCACTTTGACAGGCTGAGGTGGGTGGATCACCTGAGGTCAGGAGTTCGAGACCAGCCTGTCCAACCAGTGAAATCCCATCTCTACTAAAAATACAAAAATTAACAGGCGCCTATAATCCCAGCTACTTGGGAGGCTGAGACAGGAGAATCACTTGAACCTGGGAGGCGGAGGATGAAGTGAGCTGAGATAGCATCACTGCACTCCAGCCTGGGCAACAGAGTGAGACTCTGTCTCAAAAATGAAAAGAAAACAAAATTAGCTGGACATGGTGGCATGCGCCTGTAGTCCCAGCTACTCAGGAGGCTGAGGCAGGAGAATTGCTTGAACCTGGGAAGCGGAGGTTGCAGGGAGCTGAGATCGTGCCACTTCACTCCAGCCTGGGTGAAAGAGCGAGACCCTGTCTCAAAAAATAAAAAATAAAAATGTTAAATAAAATAAATAATAAATAATAAAAGTGTGTGGCACCTACTCTCACTCTCACTTGCTTCTGTTTTCACCATGTGACTTGCCTGATCCCCCTTTGCCTTAGTCTTCACCAGAAACTGGGCAGATGCCAGCACCATGCTTCTAGAGGGCCTGCATAACTATGAGTCAATTAAACTTCTTTTCTTTTTCTTTTTTTTTCTTTGAGACGGAGTCTAACTCTGTCACCCAGCCTGGAGTACAGTGATGCGATCTTGGCTCACTGCAACCTCCACCTCCCAGGTTCAAGTGATTCTCCTGCCTCAACCTCCCGAGTAGCTGGGACTACAGGTGCCCACCACCATGCCCAGTTAATTTTTTGTATTTTTAGTAGAGATGGGGTTTCACCATGTTGGCCAGGCTGGTCTTGAAGTCCTGACCTCAGGTGATCCACCCACTTCGGCCTCTCAAAATGCTGGGATTACAGGCGTGAGCCTCTGTGCCCG
This sequence comes from Rhinopithecus bieti, assembly GCF_001698545.2. NCBI lineage: Eukaryota > Metazoa > Chordata > Mammalia > Primates > Cercopithecidae > Rhinopithecus > Rhinopithecus bieti. Next base: position 815,635 of record NW_016804530.1, read on the forward strand.
GCCTCTTTTTTTCTTTTTTTGAGACAGAGTTTCGCTTTTGTCACCCTGGCTGGAGTGCAATTTTGGCTCACTTCAACCTCCGACTCCTGGATTCAAGCAATTTTCCTGCCTCAGCCTCCTGAGTAGCTGGTACTGCAGGCACGTGTCACCTCGCCCAGCTAATTTTTGTAATTTTAGTAGAGATGGGGTTTCACCATGTTGGCCAGGCTGGTCTTGAACTCCTGACCTCAGGTGATCCTCCAGCCTCAGCCTCCCAAAGTGCTGGGATTACAGATGTGAGCCACCAGGTCCGGTGTAAACCTTTTTTCTTTATAAATTACCCAGTGCCAGGTATTTCGTTGTAGCAATGCATGAACAACCTAATGTAGTCATCCTTGCCCACATCTTGCAGTCTTTCTATTCAGGTCACTTCAGTTCAACAAACATGAAATATATTGAGTACCTACAGGCTCTGTGTCCTGTGTTGAGGGCTGGAGAACAGAAGTGACCTAGGGGCCACTCTGGCTTCTCACAGTCCGATTATGCTGACACAACGTGCTCAAAGGAAACTGGTTGTTGAATCAAACGTCACTCAGGAATCTCACCTAAAAGCTTAACTCACGCAAGCACTATAACCTTTTTTTTTCTTTTCTTTTCTTTTTTTTTTTGAGACTGAGTCTCACTGTGTCACCCAGGCTGGAGTGCAGTGGTATGATCTTGGCTCACTGCAAGCTCCGCCTCCCGGGTTCACGCCATTCTCCTGCCTCAGCCTCCCGAGTAGCTGGAATTACAGGTGCTCAGCACCATGCCCGGCTAATTTTTGTATTTTTAGTAGAAACAGCGTTTCACCATGTTGGCCAGGCTGGTTTCAAACTCCTGACCTCAAGTGATCCACCCACTTTGGCCTCCTAAAGTGCTGGGATTACAGGTGTGAGCCACCATGCCCAACTAAGCACCATAACCTTTCTTCATGCAAGCAACCCTTACAATTGAACATTTAGATGGTTTCCAGTTTTCATTATTAAAAACACTGCTCCGGCAAATCTACATCTTGGAGCACAGCTGTACTTATCAGATTCCTGCAAATGAAATTACTGTGTCAAAGGGTAAGTGTATTTCCAAGACTTTTTTTTTTTTTTTTTTTTGAGAGGGAGTCTCGCTCTGTCGCCCAGGCTGGAGTGGCGCGATCTTGGCTCACTGCAAGCTCTGCCTCCCGGGTTCACGCCATTTTCCTGCCTCAGCCTCCCAAGTAGCTGGGACTACAGGCGCCCACCACCACGCCCGGCTAATTTTTTGTATTTTCGGTAGAGACGGGGTTTCACCGTGTTAGCCAGGATGGTCTCGATCTCCTGCCCTCGTGACCCGCCCGCCTCAGCCTCTCAAAGTGCTGGGATTACAGGCGTGAGCCACCGCGCCTGGCCCCAAGTCTCTTAAAACATATATTCAAATCACTTTCTAGAAAATTGTACTAATTCAGCCTCCCAGCAGCAGCGTATGAAAACACTAGGTCCTTCCCATGTTAGGTTAACTCTAAAGGTGGTTAGCGAAACATCTGACAATTTGAGAGCTAAAAATGATTTTTTCATTTATTCCTTCAAGAAGTATTTTTGAGTGTCTTCTTTGTGCCATGCACTGTGCTGGGCAATGGAAATGCTATGGGGACAAGATATTTGGGGTCCCTGTCATCAGAGCCTCTGTCTAATGAAACAGAAGACAACTTAAGAGGTAACTAACTATTGGCCAGGCATGGTGGCTCACACCTGTAATCCCAGCACTTTGAGAGGCTGAGACAGGCAGATCACTTGAGGTAAGTAGTTCGAGACCAACATGATGAAACCCTGTCTCTACTAAAAATACAAAATTAGCCAGGCATGGTAGCACCGGCCTGTAGTCCCAGCTCCTTGGGAGGCTGAGGCATGAGATTCGCTTGAACCCCCCTGGGAGGCGGAGGTTACAATGAACCGAGATTGCACTACTGCACTCCAACCTGGGTAACAGAGTGAGACTCCATCTCCAAAAAAAAAAAAAAAAAAAAGAGGTAACTATTACTTTGAGGAATATAACAATGTAAGAACGGATTAATACAGTCATCCTTGCTCAGCTCTTGGAGTCTCTCCATTCAGGTCACATCAGTTAAACACACATGAGGCCGGGCGCGGTGGCTCAAGCCTGTAATCCCAGCACTTTGGGAGGCCGAGACGGGCGGATCACGAGGTCAGGAGATCGAGACCATCCTGGCTAACACGGTGAAACCCCGTCTCTACTAAAAAATACAAAAAAAAAACTAGCCGGGCGAGGTGGCGGGCGCCTGTAGTCCCAGCTACTCGGAGGCTGAGGCAGGAGAATGGCATAAACCCGGGAGGCGGAGCTTGCAGTGAGCTGAGAACCGGCCACTGCACTCCAGCCTGGGCGACAGAGCGAGACTCTGTCTCAAAAACAAACAAACAAACAAACAAATAAACATGAAATGCACTGAGTACCTACAGTGTGGGGCTCTGTGTCCTATGCCAAGGGCTGGAGAGCAGGAGTGACCTAGGGATCACTTGTGAAGGGCAAAAGGTAATAGGTTACTATTGGAAAAGTAACAAAAGGACTTACCTACTTAGGGTATTTGGGGCAGCATCTCTCTGGAAGAGCATTTAAGCAGGGATTAGGCAGGACGAAGTGGCTCACGCCTGTAATCCCAACACTTTGGGAGGCCAAGGCGGGTGGATCACCTGAGATCAGGAGTTTGAGACCAGCCTGGCCAATATGGTGAAACTTCGTCTCTACTAAATGTACAAAAAATAGCTGGATGTGGTGGTGGATGCCTGTAGTCCCAGCTACTTTCAGACTCTGTCTCAAAAAATAAAAATAATAATAAAAAGGGATCAATTAGCAAATTATAGGCCACTTGTGTTTCCTCTTTTGTGCGTTGCCTGCAAGTGTCCTTTGCTCATCTTTTCTTATTTTGTTTTGAGGTGGAGTCTCGCTCTGTCGCCCAGGCTGGAGTGCAGTGGCACCATCTTGACTCACTGCAAGCTCCGCCTCCTGGGTTCACGCCATTCTCCTGCCTCAGCCTCCCGAGTAGCTGGGACTACAGGCGCCCGCCACCACGCCTGGCTAATTTTGTTTTGTATTTTTAGTAGAGACGGGGTTTCACTGTGTTAGCCAGGATGGTTTTGATCTCCTGACCTTGTGATCCACCCGCTTCCGCCTCCCAAAGTGCTGTGATTACAGGCGTGAGCCACCGTGCCTGGCCTCATTTTTTCTTTTAAAGTGTTCTTTTTCTTAATTGAGGTAAAGTTCACATAACGACAACATCACTCTTTTAAAGCATACAGTTCAGTGGCATATAGTGTATTTACAGTGTTGTGCAGTGAGGCATTCCTTTATCAGATTGACTAAATTGTTTTGAAAAATTTCAAAATCACAAAATGCTTAAAAATGTTTGGCCGGGCGCGGTGGCTCAAGCCTGTAATCCCAGCACTTTGGGAGGCCGAGATGGGCAGATCACGAGGTCAGGAGATCGAGGCCATCCTGGCTAACACGGTGAAACCCCGTCTCTACTAAAAAATACAAAAAACTAGCTAGGTGAGGTGGCGGGCGCCTGTAGTCCCAGCTACTCGGGAGGCTGAGCCAGGAGAATGGCGTAAACCCGGGAGGCGGAGCTTGCAGTTAGCTGAGATCTGGCCACTGCACTCCAGCCTGGGCGGCAGAGCGAGACTCCGTCTCAAAAAAAAAAAAAATGTTTAATTAGGCCGGGCGTGGTGGCTCATACCTGTAATCTCAACACTTTGGGAAGCCAAGGCGGGCAGATCACGAGGTCAAGAGATCAAGACCTTCCTGGCCAACATGGTGAAACCCCGTCTCTACTAAAAATACAAAAATTAGCAGGATGTGGTGGCACATGCCTGTAGTCCCAGATACTCGGGAGGCTGAGGCAGGAGAATCACTTGAACCCAGGAGGCAGAGGTTGCAGTGAGCTGAGATCGCTATGATCTGAAGTCTCACTATGTCGCCCAGGCTAGAGTGCAGTGGTGCAACCTCAGCTCACTGCAACCTTCACCTCCTGGGTTCA
>NW_016804530.1:820774-873489 GCF_001698545.2 Rhinopithecus bieti
CCGCCCGCCTCGGCCTCCCAAAGTGCTGGGATTACAGGCTTGAGCCACCGCGCCCGGCCGGGAAATTTCTTCATCTCACCAGGATCCAGTCTTTCAGTCTATAAAGTAGGGATAACAGGGCTAGGCACAATGGTTCACAACTGTAATCCCAGTACTTTGGGAGGCTGAGGCAGGCAGATCACCTAAGATCGGGAGTTCGAGACCAGCCTGACCAACATGGAGAAACCCCATCTCTACCAGAAATACAAAATTAGCCAGGCGTGGTGGCGCATGCCTGTAATCCCAGCCACTCATGAGGCTGAGGCAGGAGAATTGCTTGAACCTGGGGGACGGAGGCTGCAGTGAGCCAACCTCCGTCTCCCATGGCCAGCCTGGGCAACAAGAGCAAAACTCTGTCTCCAAAAAAAAAAAAAGTGAGAATAACAGAATTTGCTTACAGGAATTTGGGGAAATGTGTAGTTCTGGCCTTGACTGAAGACCTCTACCTTTCTCTGCAGTAGGTTCATAAATCAAATCAGAGCAGACAATTGGTGTCTTTAAAAAACTGTATTTATCAAGGCCTCTTCTAACTAAGGGTTCAAGGCAGAAATGAAGATTTATTGAGTATTGGCCAGGCGCGGTGGCTCATGCTTGTAATCCCAACATTTTGGGAGGCCGAGGCAGGTGGATGACTTGAGGTCAGGAGTTCGAGACTGGCCTAGTTAACATGGCGAAACCTTGTCTCTAGCTAAAAATTAAAAAAAAAAAAAAAAAAATTAGCCAGACAGGGTGGCACGCACCTGTAATCCCAGCTACTTGGGAGGCTGAGACACCAGAATTTCTTCAACCCAGGAGGCGGAGGTTGCAGTGAGCTGAGATGGCACCACTGCACTCCAGCCTGAGCAACAGAACAAGACTCTATCCCAACAAACAAACAAACAAACAAAAAGATTTATTGGAGTATTTAGGTGCCAAGTAAGGCACACTGGATCATGTCCATAGTTAACTCGTGGGAACAGTTCGGCTTGCGCATTATCTCAATTTTGTGGGTAGTAATTGTGCTAAAGGAATAGTTTTGTGGTCTCTAAACCGAAATGCCTGACCGCCAAGTCTCCACAGCGCGCCTCCATCAGGAAGACCTTCAGGCACTTCTGGACATTACCTCTTTCTCTGTAACATGTAGCTGATTTTCTTCAGTTGGACAGTCGGCTTTCACGTGTATGTGTGTGTGTGTGTGACCATGTTTCCTGCCCCCATGTCACCAGCGATACCTTGATTCTCTCTCCTTCAGGTAATCAGGCACAAAAAAGAAAATCCTGGGGGGTGGGCGTGCTGGTTCACGCCTGTAATCCTAGCACTTTGGGAGGCTGAGGCAGGGGGATCACTTGAGGTCAAGAGTTCCAGACCAGCCTGGCCAACATGGTGAAATATACTCCACTAAATATACAAAAATTAGCCGGGCATGGTGGCCCACACCTGTAATACCAGCTACTCTGGAGGCTGAGGCAGGAGAATTGCTTGAACATGGGAGGCAGAGGTTGCAGTGAGCTGAGATCGCACCACTGCACTCCAGCCTGGACAATGAGAGCTAAACTCCGTCTCAAAAAAAAAAAAAAAAAAAAAAAAAAAAAAAAAAAAAAATCCTCCCAGGTTAAAGTATAGAAATACAAACAATTACATATGAGGACTTTGTTTTTCCCTTTTTGTGCCTGATTAATGAAAAGAGTGTTAAAGTCTCTGCTAGTGACGCAGAGGCAGGAAACATGGCCGATGATAAACTGTGGCCCACTGGATCCCTGTCAGGCCCTGAAGACCACGGCACAGAGGGGCTGAGATAACTCAGACGGAGCAGGGAGGCAGGAACTGCTGAGCCTCAGCCTCCTGCAAGATCCTCGTGTAGCTGAAGGAGTTAGGCCTTCGTGTCAGGTGGAGGATTTGCCCACTTCTCCCAGTCATGAAGGAAGCCCAATTGCTGAGAAAGAAAAGAGGTCCAAGGTGCTGGGAAAGAAGTTGGCTGTTGGAATCTGGGAGACCTGCGCTCAGTTTGGACCATACCCTTCACGAGTGCAGGCTTGGATGAACCCCCTAACTTTCCAGTTGGCTCACCTACAAACAGGGGGCAATGGCTGGGTATAGTGGCTCACATCTGTAATTCCAGCCCTGTGGGAGGCTGAGGCATGAGGATTGCTTGAGGCCAGGAGTTTGAAACCAGCCTGGGCAACACAGTGAGACTCTATCTCTACAAACATTTGTAAAAATGTTCTGGGCGTGGTGGCATACCACAGAGTCCCAGCTACTCCAAAGGTGGAGGCAGGAGGATTACTTGAGTCCAAGGCATTCCAGACTGCAGTGACCTATGGTGACAGTACATGCCAACCCTAGTGACAGAGACCCTGTCTCTGAAAAAACAAAAGACAGGGGCAATGATCCTACCCTCAGAGAAAGGCTGTGGGGGTTAAATGAACCTCTGGCACTGTTCTCCCAAAGCCAAACTATCAGCAAGAGGAGACCTTGAACTTGAATTTGTGTCTGTCTGGCTCCAAACCAACTCCGTTCATGCTTGAAGTGCCATGATTGTTCAAGGAATGGTCTTGTTGCTATTGTTATTAAGAAGCGCAACAGCCCAACATTGAAGAGAGCAAAGGAAGTGGGTTGGCTTCACATGCCTTCTAAGCAAGACTGATCAAGGCTAAAGGCGAGTGGGGCAGAAACTAGGGTGCCTCATTCCTGTGTTTCCCTCCATCACCTCCTCCCATCAGGTCCTCAATAAAGCCTGGCAGCCTGGATTTGTGCTGAAAGCCCTTGGAGCAGGCAGAGGTACCCATACAGCCCTGCTATTCAGCATGCTTTGGGCCTTCCTCTCCCTTCCCTATCTGTTCTTTCCTCAGTTTCCACGGCAGGAAAATGAAAATCATCAAAGTGTCTCATAGGGTTGTTGTGAGGATTCCAGAGGGTAAACCAAGGAGTGGTCTCAGCACCATGGCTGGCACAGTTAGTGCTTAACAAATTTGTTATTATTATTATTTTGAGACAGAGTCTCGCTCTGCTGCCCAGGCTGGAGTGCAGTGGTGTGATCTCCTCTCACTGCAACCTCTGCCTCCTGGGTTCAAGCGATTCTCCTGCCTCAGTCTCCTGAGTAGCTGGGATTACAGGTGTGTGCCACCACGCCCGGCTAATTTTTGTATTTTTAGTAAACACTGGGTTTCACCATGTTGGTCAGACTGGTCTCAAACTCCTGACCTTGTGATCCACCCACCTCAGCCTTCCAAAGTGCTGGGATTACAGGTGTGAGCCACTGCGCCCTATTATTATTATTATTATTTGTTGTTGTTTTTGAGATGGAGTCTTGCTCGTTGCCCAGGCTGGAGTGCAGCAGCATGATCTCAGGTCACTGCAACGTCTGCCTCCAGGGTTCAAGCGATTCTCCTGCCTCAGCCTCCTGAGTAGCTAGGATTATAGGCACATGCTCCCCCCCCCAGCTAATTTTTTTTTTTTTTTTTTTTTGAGACGGAGTCTCGCTGTTGCCCAGGCTGGAGTGCAGTGGCCGGATCTCAGCTCACTGCAAGCTCCGCCTCCCGGGTTCACGCCATTCTCCTGCCTTAGCCTCCCGAGTAGCTAGGACTACAGGCGCCCGCCACCTCGCCCGGCTAGTTTTTTGTATTTTAGTAGAGACGGGGTTTCACTGTGTTAGCCAGGAAGGTCTCGATCTCCTGACCTCGTGATCCGCCCGTCTCGGCCTCCCAAAGTGCTGGGATTACAGGCTTGAGCCACCGCGCCCGGCCATCCAGCTAATTTTTTGTATTTTTAGTGGAGATGGGGTTTCATCATATTGGCCAGGATGGTCTCTGACCTCAGGTGATCCACCCGCCTCAGCCTCCCAAAGTGCAGGGATTATAGGTGTGAGCCACCTGGCCAAATTTGTTATTATTATTAATGCCCTGTCCCTGACCTTGGGGAACTGCGAAACGTGTTGGGAAAAAGAATACTTTTTTGCCAGATGTGGTGGCTCAAGCACTTTGGGAGGCCGAGGTGGGTGGATCACTTGAGGTCAGGAGTTTGAGGCCAGCCTGACCAACATAGTGAAACCCTGTCTCTACTAAAAAATACAAAATTAGCTGGGCTTGGTGGTGTATGCCTGTAATCCCAGCTACTTGGGAGGCTGAGGCAGGAGAATCGCTTGAAACTGGGAGGCAGAGGTTGCAGTGAGCTGAGATTGGCCACTGCACTCCAGCCTGGGCAACAAGAGCAAAACTCCGTATCAAAAAACAAAAAACAAACAAACAAAATCTTTTTAATGACATATTTTTATAAAGCAGTGTGTAAAATAAGACCCAATAATTAAAAAACAAAACAACAACAACAACAACAAAAAACCCAGAAATATACATATGTAGAAAAAGACCAGAAGGAAATGTTGTCAGCACTTGACTCTTGGTGAAATTACAGATCTTTATTTAATTTTTCTTCTTTGTGCTTTTGTGTATTTCCTACATTTTCCACAATGCACATAGCACTTTTACAATCAGGGAAAAACAGTAACAACAAAAAATGCAACGTAAATTCTGAGAGGAGCTATCACCTGCATTTGGGCTCTTGGGGGGATGGTCCAGGGGAAGTGGATTTAGCACAGCCTGGAAGATTGGGAGAATGTGAACTAGGGAGGGGAGCCAGGTGAAGCCTTTTTGTTCCTTGGTTTTTGTCTGTCTCCTCTAGACTACGGGTTCCTTGAGGGCAGGATCTGTGGTCTGGCTTGTTCACTGCTGTATCCCTAGCATCTTACAAAACAAAAGCCTGGTGCTTAGTAGGTAATCAATAAATACAAATCTAGTGAATGAATACATGACCTTGACAGCTCTGCTTAGCCTAGGAGACAAGGATGTTCTCAGTTCGCTGTCCAGCTGGTCTGCTGCCAAAACGGAGGTGCACGGTTTCCATGGCAACAGAAGAGGGCCCGACAGGCCAGCAGCAGGAGGCAGATGCAGGGATTGTGAGCTCTGCATGTTTTCAAGGTGTGGCCTAGAAATCGGGAACATGGCAGTAGGTTCTTTCAACAGATGTTGAGAGAAAAAAAGCTTCATAAATACGGCTCAGTTGTTCACCAGGCAGGTTTGTCAAGTCAATCAATGAAAAACTCAGGCAAGTAGTCGAGGTCTTTAAAGGTGACATGGGAGGCTCTCAGTGTTTGAAAGGCTAGGAACTCAGGAAAGTTTGGTTTTAGTCTAGACTGACTAAGGGTATGATCTTGGGCATACCTCTCTGGGCCTCATTCATAAAATAAGGTTTGACCAGCACTAAAATTATTTATAAAAAGACATGTGTGGTAGGAATGTAAAATGGTGCAGTCACTGTGGAAGACTCTGGTGGTTCCTCAGTAAGTTATACATAGAATTACCCAGCAATTCCACTCCTAGGTATACACCCAAGAGAACTGAAGATAGGCACTCAAATACTTGCGCACAAATGTTCATAGTTGCACTATCCATAATAACTAAAAGGCCATTAATGGATGAATGGATAAAGGTAGTATATACATACAATGGTGTATCATTCAGCCAGTCATAAAAAGGAATGAAGTATTTATACATGCTACAACATGAATGAACCTTGAAAACATTACGTTAACTGAAAGAAGCCAGACCCAAAAGGTCACAGACAGTATTGCATAATTCCATCTAAATAAAATATCCAGGCCGGGCATGGTGGCTTATGTGTATAATCCCAGCACCTTGGGAGGCTGAGGTGGGCAAATCACCTGAGGTCAGGAGTTCAAGACTAGTCTGGCCAACATGGCGAAACCCTGTCGCTACTCAAAGTACAAAAATTAGCTGGGCATGGTGGCATGAGTCTGTAATCCCAGCTACCTGGGAGACTGAGGCAGGAGAATCGCTTGAACCCAGGAGGCAGAGGTTGTAACGAGCCAAGATTGCACCACTGCACTCCAGCCTGGGTGACAGAGACTTCGTCTCAAAAAAATAAAAAATAAATAAATAAATAAAATACCCAGAATAGGTAAATCCATCGAGACAGAATGCAGATTGGTGGTTGCCAGGGGATGGAGGGAGAAGGGAATGGAAAGTGACTTACTAACGTGTATGGAGTTTTCTTTTGGGATGATAAAAATGTTTTGCAACTCGACAGAGGTGCTGGTTGCACAACATTGTAAATGTACTAGGTGCTAGTCAATTACACACTTTAAAATTGTTAACTTTATGTCATGCGAATGTTACATAAAAAAAAAAGACATGTTCTGCAAGCATGCCTTTTCGCCTGAAGTTACATAATGGATTCCTGGGAGCCTGAGAGATGGGCAAGACTGAGAGTAATGGATGAAGTGGAGAGGTTACTCCCACCCCCACAATCACACTGCCAAGGCGACATTTGGATAAAAGCTCCCAGGTGGGATCAGAACGGCATCTGGACTGTCTCTGGCCACTTCCCCAAGGTGGGATCCTGGGCCACCCTGGCTCCTTGACCCTCAGGCTGCCTATCTGCAAAATAGGGCTGATGCACGTTCCGTTTTCCTCAGAGCACCATGGATGAGGGTCCTGAGAGCACCCTATGAACCCACCTTCACAGGGTGAACCCGCTGGATGGGGCCAGTCATGGCACCCTGTTTTCTAAGCACAGCAGGCAGAGAGTCAGTTCCTGGTTCAAGTGGAGCCATGGAAGGGTGACAGGTTTCAGAAGCCACTGGTGAGAAAGGGGTAGTTTTACCAGTTTGAATCCTGGCTCCATCACTATCTGTGTGGCCTTGGGCAGGTTACTCATCTTACCCAGTTCCAATGGTAGAACGGGAATATCTACACCTACTATGGAGAGACGATGTGTGTATACACTGGACACTCAGAGCAAACCCTTCTTTATCTCTCTTTTTTTTTTTTTTGAAGACAGTTTCACTCTTGTTGCCCAGGCTGGAGTGCAATGGCGCGATCTCGGCTCACCGCAACCTCCGCCTCCCGGGTTCAAGCGATTCTCCTGACTCAACCTTCCGAGTAGCTCGGATTATAGGCATGTGCCACCACGCCCGGCTAATTTTTTATTTTTAGTAGACACCGGGTTTCTCCATGTTGGTCAGACTGGTCTCGAACTCCCGACCTCAGGTGCTCCGCCCACCTCAGCCTCCCAAAGTGCTGGATTACAGGCGTGAGCCGCCGCGCCCGCACCCTTTCTCTTTTTGGATGTTCCCAGCAGCTCTCTCAAAAATAAAACATGCCAGTTCCCAAAATCCGCCCAAGAAAGCTGTGGCTCAGAGAAGGAGTCACTAGCCCAAGGTGACACAGTGAGTCTGGGCTTAGGATACAGATCTCCTGGCTCCATGTCCAGGGAACTTTCTTCAAGCCTCTAAGCCTCATTCATTCTCTCCAACAGAGTTTGGCATATACTATGCCATAGAGCGGAGGTGTGCAAGACAGGTGCTGCTGTCCCCGTGTACAGGTTAAGAAACAGTTTAACTGAATCTCAGGGAGACCAAGTGACTAAGCAACAGGACACAAAACCAAAAGGCAGAGGTCTCGATTTTGAACTCGGATCAAACGCCAGGGCAACCCCCGGAAGCCTCAGGGCGCGCGTGGCTGGGCGCGAGCTCGGCGCGTAGCGGTGGGAATCCCGAGCGGAGTTGGAAGCCGGGCCCGTTCATTTGCATGCTAATACCCAGAATGCTTTTCCCCCGCACACCGCTTCTCTTAATGGAAGCGCTCAGTTTGGAACCGTGGAAAGTTTGGAACACATACTTCGCTCCCTGTTTGCAACTGTGGGAACTTCCCGCCCGCACACGCGGCGCCTGCTGCCTGGGGCTCTGCGCCAGGCGGCCGCCAGCGCTTCCTGGGAAGGCAAGCCTTGGTGTACAACTCTAGCGCGGTAGCATCCCCGGGCGGGCCGGGGACAAAGCGCCGAGGCCTGGCGGCAGGGCCCATGACCAGAACACCCGGCGTCTCACAGGGCTGCGGGCGCTGGGGATGCTCCCGGCTTGCAGAGGCCCGAGAGTGTCCCCGACTCCTCCGGCACCCCCACTTCCCCGAGAACTGCTGGGGCTTCCGGGGATCCCTGCCCCGTCCATCGCCCTCATATTGTCGCCTCCCGGAGCTGGTGACTTCACGCTCCCCGGGGACAAAGCTCGGCGTGCTGGGTTTGGGGGAGAAGCTGGACGCTGGCCTCATCTCCCCAGCTCTTCCGGGCGCGCAGCCCATCAGTTCGGTCCATGTACCGGGTGCAAAAGGAGCTCCGGAGGTTCGGCCTGTCTCCGGCCAGGACCCCGGGCCCTCTCTGGTGTTTGAAGCAGGGAGGCGGTCGCAGGCGACTTCTGGGGATTTCGCGCATGAAAGCGGGGCTCCGAAGGGTGGACGACGCCCGCTCGACCTGCGAGTGCGCATCGCAGGCTGGGGGGCCTGGATCTGCACCCCTCAGTTCCTGCCCCCCCCACCCCTGCTAGCCGCCACTCTCAGCGGGCAGGGGAGGGGCAGTGGGAGCTGGTTTGCTGGCTCGGCGCTTCGTTTGCATTGGTCCGGGGGGGCTGCGACTGCAAGCCCCGGCCCGCGGGCGGTGGGGAGGGCGGGGCGACGGGGGCTCAGGCTGCTCTAGCATTGGCGGATCTTGCGGGAATGGGGCGAGGGCAGGAAGCGGGGAGCAGAGCTGCGGGGGGGGTGTGTATAAATAGGGAAGGGGGACGTGCATCCTCGGCTTGGTTGGTGGGGGGGGGGCGCTCGGCACAAAGAAAGTGTAAAGTTGCAGCGCGGGGCGGCCGGGGGCTGGGCATCCGGGCGCGCACGCTGCAAGTCCGGGGGCCGCCGGGGGGCCCCCCACCTCTTAGCTCGCCGTTTCTTTTTTTCTGCAAGCGACGGGGGGGTGTTGTTGGTATCGCCCCCTCCTTCTTTCCTCCCCCCATGGGTGGAAATGTGCAAGAGGAAGTGGCAGCCGCTGCCATCTTTCCCTCCGCTCGAACACACGGAGCCCGGGGGCCGCAACGCCACCGCTCCGCCGCCGCTTCTCCAGCCCGGGGAAAGCCTACTCTGCCGCCGCCCGCCGGCCCGCCGGCTCCAGCGCCGCCGCCGCCACCCGCCCTCCAGGGCTCGGGGACCCAGCCGGCGCCACCGCCCCCGTGCGCGCCCCGCCGCCGCCCGCCTTCGCCTTTTGTTTCCTCCGCTCCGGCGCCCCCGCCCCGGCTCGCGCTTTGCAGGGGACGCAGCGCGCGCCCCCAGCGGGCCCGGGAAAAGCCGCGGCGCGCGCGCGCGCTTGCGCGGCGGATCCCTCCTTCTCCTCCCCGCGTGCGCGTGCCCCTCTTGGCTGCGCGCCGGCGCCGCCTGGCGGGCGGGAGGGGAGGTGGCAGGCGCGTTTGCAGGAGGGGCGCACCTCTTCGCTCGCGCACCCCCCCGGAAGGTAGACCGGGAAGGGGAGGCGGGCGGGCGGAGAGGAGAGAGCGGCGCGCAGTCCAGCGAGGGCGGGGGTTGGCTATGTGGGGGGTGGTGGTGCACCCCGCAGTCTAGACAGTCCGATCCGGGCTGGGGGCGTGTACGCTCGGCGCACCTGCGAGACTACAGAGCTCCGGGCCGGCACGTGTGGGGAGTGTGGACACGTCTGCTGCAACCCGCTTCTCGCTGCCTAGGGGAAGGGACGGGGCGGGCAGGTGCGGCGGCCGGGCTAGTGGGAGGGGGCGGCGGCCATGGAGCGGGTGAACGACGCTTCCTGCGGCCCGTCTGGCTGCTACACATACCAGGTGAGCAGACACAGCACGGAGATGCTGCACAACCTGAACCAGCAGCGCAAAAACGGCGGGCGCTTCTGCGACGTGCTCCTGCGGGTAGGCGACGAGAGCTTTCCAGCGCACCGCGCCGTGCTGGCCGCCTGCAGCGAGTACTTTGAATCGGTGTTCAGCGCCCAGTTGGGCGATAGCGGAGCTGCGGACGGGGGTCCGGCTGATGTAGGTGGCGCGACGGCAGCCCCAGGCGGCGGGGCCGGGGGCAGCCGGGAGCTGGAGATGCACACTATCAGCTCCAAGGTATTTGGCGACATTCTGGACTTCGCCTACACTTCCCGCATCGTGGTGCGATTGGAGAGCTTTCCCGAACTCATGACGGCCGCCAAGTTCCTGCTGATGAGGTCGGTTATCGAGATCTGCCAGGAAGTCATCAAACAGTCCAACGTACAGATCCTGGTACCCCCTGCCCGCGCCGATATAATGCTCTTTCGCCCCCCTGGGACCTCGGACTTGGGCTTCCCTTTGGACATGACCAACGGGGCAGCCTTGGCAGCCAACAGCAATGGCATCGCGGGCAGCATGCAGCCAGAGGAGGAGGCAGCTCGGGCGGCTGGTGCAGCCATTGCAGGCCAAGCCTCCTTGCCTGTGTTACCTGGGGTGGACCGCTTGCCCATGGTGGCTGGACCCCTATCCCCACAACTGCTGACTTCCCCATTCCCCAATGTGGCATCCAGTGCCCCTCCCCTGACTGGCAAGCGAGGCCGGGGCCGCCCAAGGAAGGCCAACCTGCTGGACTCAATGTTTGGGTCCCCAGGGGGCCTAAGGGAGGCAGGCATCCTTCCATGCGGTCTGTGTGGGAAGGTGTTCACTGATGCCAACCGGCTCCGGCAGCATGAGGCCCAGCACGGTGTCACCAGCCTCCAGCTGGGCTACATCGACCTTCCTCCTCCGAGGCTGGGTGAGAATGGGCTACCCATCTCTGAAGACCCCGACGGCCCCCGAAAGAGGAGCCGGACCAGGAAACAGGTGGCTTGTGAGATCTGCGGCAAGATCTTCCGTGATGTGTATCATCTCAACCGGCACAAGCTGTCCCACTCTGGGGAGAAGCCCTATTCCTGCCCTGTGTGTGGGCTGCGGTTCAAGAGGAAAGACCGCATGTCCTACCATGTGCGGTCCCATGATGGGTCCGTGGGCAAGCCTTACATCTGCCAGAGCTGTGGGAAAGGCTTCTCCAGGTGAGGAAAGGCCCCCTCTTCCTCCCCTGCTCCGCTGCCACACGTATCTTAGTCCTGAAAAGGCCCCTGCCAAGATCTGGGGGGGTGGCATTTGTGGGGGTCACTTGACCTTATAGAGTCACGCCAGGTTTGGGAGAGTGTTTTAAGGGCCTTTGAGATGGTATGCCTGAGACCTGCTTCTGTTCCCTCAGGGAAGTTCTTTGACGCTAAGTGTGCCCTACTGTCTCTCCTCCTGGGGCGGGATTCCTCAGGCCAGAGCCACCGGACCTCACCATTCTTCTCTCTGGGCTCCCTTTGTGTTTCCGGCACCAGGCGTGGGGCCCCCTCTGGAGGCGGGAGACTGGGCTCCTCCAGCGACTTCCCCGCTTGAATGGCTGCCGAGGGAGGGACTGGAACAAGTGCATCTGGGACTCCCTACATTCCTGAGGCACCAGATTCCCCAACACAGAACACTGGCCTTGCTGATCAGTAGACTCCAGCTATGCCTCTCAGACCACCCTGGGATCATGGGACACAGAGCTGGGCACCCAGAGCTGCTGCTTAACACCAAAAGCTTTGATCTGCTCTGACTTTGTAGCTCTAGAACTTAACCCACAGAGCCCCTTTACGTTCTCAGGACAGAAAGGAATGGGGCAGGATCTTTATGTAGGTTTACTTTCTAGTTAGCCTGTTGGGGAACTGAGGACTTGTCTGGGAGCAGAGGGTGGTTTTGTTTTTCTCCTAAAAGGCTGGTTTTAACCTGGAGTGGAGGACCTTGTGTGTGTGAACACAGGGATGGAGAACTCCCTCAGAGGGCCCCAACCGGGAACCAGTCTTACCGGTCAGGCAGCCCCTGCCCACCTGCTCAGGCGGGCATCTGGCTTACCAGCCCAGCTGGGGACTTAAGGCTCCACTGTTGGCCTCTGGGGACTGAATTCCATCCGGGTGGCATTCATTGGCTGCCCGTGGCGGGAGAGGCTGGGGGAGGGGATTGCTGAGTTTCTAAGGGGCTTTAGTCTGGACAATGAATCACACATACCCCCTCCTCTGGAAAGGCTGCAGTGAGGCAGCTCTGTTTCATTCTACTGCCACCGCCTCTGGTCCTAGAAAACATTGAGTTTCTGGTGGGGGGAATTGAGGGGGTGGGGAGGTAAGATCAGAGACAAATGCCCACTTCCCTTCCCCCTCCAGAGAAAACCAGGGCAGAGAGGCCTGGGCCTGTGGAGCCAGAGCTGGGTGGTGACTTTGTCTTTGTCATGCTGGGGTGGAGGAGAGGGAGTCCTCTCCAGCAGTGTGTGTGTGTGTGTGTGTACACACGTATGTATGTGTGCCTGTGTGGTGGGGTCTGGCCAAGTTTCTGAAGTCCCTCTTGGTTCTCTCTTTTCCAGGCCTGATCACTTGAACGGACATATCAAGCAGGTGCACACTTCTGAACGGCCTCACAAGTGTCAGGTAGGGGCTGGGCCAGGGCAGAGATGGGCTGAAGGAGATGTTGCTGTTCTCACGGTCGCAGCCATGAACCAGCTGCTGCGTGTGCCGGGGGCCCGGCTGACTGCCCACCGCTTTGCACACCTCCCCTCTGTTCCTCCACCCTCCCTCTGCTCTCCTCCTTTGTTCTTCCCCAGGCCCCTTCCCCACAGCTGATGTTCCTCCTTCCTGGTTGCTTAGTCCTGGTTCCCACCCCGTCTTTGCCTTCACTCTGTTGCTTGGCTTTCCTCTCCTGGTGTTTGCCGGCTCCTTGGATGGTGGAACGTATTGCACAGATGTTGTGTTGGGAGACCGGGCCCTGTGCTGGGCCTGGCTGTTGGTTTCCTGCAGTTTGTAGGGACTGCAGGTTTTTTTAAAAGGGCTCCTGGTGGTCCAGCCAACCACTCTTCCCCTTTTCTGACCTCAGTTAGAGCTCTTCCCGGGTCCCCTCAGCTTAGGGCACAAGGCAGTGGGAGAGGTAGGAGGTAGGGAATGGGTGGTCCTCTCTCCCACAGTGGCACCTGTTTAACCCATCCTGAGCCAGGGTTTCTGGAGGACTGGAGAGCAAAGTGGGCTCCTCTTCTTTGAGCTCTTTGCAAAGTAGCAAGTAGGGAAGGCTAAACCAGATAGATTCTCACCCTTGGTTTACCTGCTTGAACAATATCTGGGGTCCCTGCTGGTGCCCAGAAGATTGAGTTTCCTCTCCTGGACACTGAGCATTCTTGTCTGGATAGTGAACACACCTCTGTCTTTTCTTTGGTTATCTACCCTCTCCCATGCCAAGTTCCCACCAAGTGAGGGTGAGCCGTGATTGTGGGGTGTGCATTGCAGCCTCTGATAGGATAACCTGCTTCTCCTTATCCTGTTGGTGGCAAGGGGAGAGGGTTCAGGGAGACCAGCAGGGAGGGATGAATGCTGTAAGTAGGGCAGAGCCCCTGGGGGCCAGGCGTGGACGATGTTCACAGGTGCTGGGCTAGGCAGTTTCCTGGAGGATGGCCCAGGGCGGGCCTGTGGGGCTCTGTCTTTGCCTTGCTGCCTTCTCTCTCTCTCTGTTTCTCTCATCACAGAGCACATTCTGACTCAGGTAGTGTGCTGAGTAGCCCGGGCAGAGTAGGAGGAGCCCAGAGGGCAGTGGGGGCAAGCCCGGTGGCCTGGGGGGGTAACCTGCACTCTCTGCCCTTTTTCCAGGTGTGGGTTGGGAGCAGCAGCGGCCTGCCGCCCCTGGAACCTCTTCCTAGCGACCTGCCATCATGGGACTTTGCCCAGCCTGCTTTGTGGAGGTCGTCCCATTCGGTTCCTGACACCGCCTTTCCCCTTTCTCTAAAAAAATCATTCCCAGCCCTTGAAAACCTGGGCCCAGCACACTCCAGCAACGCTCTCTTCTGCCCAGCCCCGCCGGGATATCTGAGGCAGGGCTGGACCACCCCAGAGGGCAGCAGGGCCTTTACCCAGTGGCCTGTTGGCTAGCCTAGGCCTCCTTGGAGAGGGTTGACAGTGGAGGGGAACAGGAGTGGCAGTTGGCCTGAGACCCCTGCTTTTGGGAGAGACTAGCAGGGTGGTTCCTGCCCACCATGCCCAGCTCCTCCCTGGGTGACTTGTCCCATCTCAGAGCCCCTAAATGGGGGTAGTAAGGAGCACCTTTCTGGAACCCCCTATAACATCCAAGTTTCTTTCTGGGCTCTCTTGCCTTTTCCCCCCTTTCACAGATGGCACCCCTGGGCATCTGTCCTTGCCTAGGTGATTTTGGAGGTTGGTGCCTTCCTGGGAACTACCCACCAGCTTGTCTGCTTCCCCTCCCCTGGCATCACTTCCCGTAGGCCTGGGGTTCCTAGACTGGGGCCCGGCCACCCCTTTCCTCAATCCGGGAGTGAGTCGGCCTCCAGAGAAGACTGGCACAATTCCAACTAGAGTCAACCCATGCTGCCCTCTGCCCTTCCCACTCAGATCTAGATCCTGCTTTCATTTCTGGCTAGTGAAGCAGACTTTTGTGTTTTTGAGGTTTATTAGCAAGTCCGCTCAGGAACCAAACTAATGAGTAGCTTTGTATTGGGCCATCCCAGTATATGGCTTTGGGGCTGAAAAGCAGATGTAGACCCCCTCCCTCGGATCCCATTGGTGTGCCCTTTAGCACCCCGCAGACTCTGCAGGGTGAACAGGAGTGATGATAAAATTTTTCATTCTAACATTTGAGGCTTTGTGTGTTTTGTCCTTGGTCTGTGTCATAACACTGACATCACTGTCCCTTGGTGTACAAATGTGCTCCTGCCCTGCCCCTCCAACATACACTCTCACAGACCTGCTGGCCCCTCCTCCAGCCCCATAGCTACAACTCCCCTAACAGGAACCCAGCAGGTGAAGACATGCTGGCTCTCGTGCTCTGGGCTGGCCAGCCAGGTGTGCCTGGGCTTGGTTAAACAGCAGGGGCATCTGTTAGCATGGTGTGGGGCTGCTGAAAACATCAGAGGTGAAGAGACCGCTCTCTGGGAGTTCATTCCTTGGGTCCCCCACTGGCTAGGCACAGTCCCTATTGCTCATCCCCTCTTGATGCCAGAGAGAATGAAAGAGGCCAGTTACAGAGACTAGTGCCATAGCTTAAGTAGAAAGGCCATCTGAATGTAGGGACAGGAAGCCTCAGGCTTGACAGTGGCATGTCTCCTTGGGGCTTGGCCTGAGTGTTCTTAACTGGCCCAGATGCCCCAAGTACTGCTGGATTTATGAGCTTAGTGGGCTGGGACATTTCCCCCACATGGAGTTCAACCTGAAGCTGAGAGGCTGGAGCAGCTCATACCTCCCTAGCTTCCACAGGCTCCACTTCTTGGGGGCTAGAGAAGGAATGCGTTGAGTTGGGCATATGCTTGAGAAGAAGGGGGCCAAAGAGCCCAGGGAGCTGAACCTTCATGCATTGCCCTTAGAGTTTTCCAGTGCTGTGGGAGAAGGCTGCTCGAGACTACCCCTGAGGCTGCCTGAGTTCAAGGGCCACCAAGGGTACGGGTGTGCACTAGTGCCCTTGGTACCATTTGGGCCCCATTCCCAAGCTGCTCAATCCCTAGGAAGAAAAGCTTCAGGAAGTCTGGGAAGGGAGCAGGACTGGGGCTCAGTGTTGAGTGGTGATGACCAACACTCAGGGTGCCTGGGCCAGGACCTGGCAGGCATGGCCCTTAACTACAGCAGGCTGTTTTAAGCACAGGGCTGTGGGCCAGGCAGCTCTTCTGAGTGCCACAGGCAGTCACAGCATTCTGCCTCTGGCTCGCTCTCTTCCCATCAGCGTTCCTCTGTCTTCTCCCTGTCTCTAGGACAAAGAATGCTCTTCTCCTGACACCCCAGCATGGAAGTTCTGGATGTTCCCTTTGAGATCTGTCTCCCTCCGCCCCTTCTCTCCTGGGTTGTGTGACCAGGCTCTTTCATGTTCTGTGTTGTCTGAACTTCTGCTGTGCCTAGACTTTGGACTTTCACAGGCTCCCCAGAAAACCTGGGGACTGCAGCCACAGAGGGTCAATCCTGGCACAGAGAAGCCAACAATCTCTTCAGCTTGGCTTTGAACACAGGGAAAGCTTTTGTCATGTTTGTGTTTTTTCCCCCAGCAGCAGATTTACATTCCTAATTCTGTTTGCTCAGGCGAAAGTTAGCTTTCATTCCTTGAGAGATAATCAATGGAGGACAGGGTGGGGGAAGCCAGCCCAGTCTGGGATTTTTAGCTAATCCCCAAATGGATAAGCGACTTGTGGATAATTGAAGTTTGGCTGTCCATCATCTTTAGGTAGCAAAGCATGACAAGCAAAGCCTTTAGAGGACAGATCTTAAAAAAAGGTTGGCAAGAGAACAAGGCATCTCTTTCCTATCCATCTTGTGGCTCCCTGTCCCAGGGACTGTGGAAAACAAAATCCTGAATGTGCTTTCAGCCCCTGAGTAGCTGGGACTACAGGCGCCCAACACCACGTCCGGCTAATTTTTTTGTATTTTTAGTAGAGATAGAGTTTCACCATATTGGCCAGGCTGGTCTCAACCTTCTGACCTTGTGATCCACCCGCCTCAGCCTCCCAAAGTGTTGGGATTACAGGCGTGAGCCACCGCACACGGCCTCAGCCCTGTTTTCTTACACCTGATCCATGTTGGTTCCTTTGAGTTCTGAGGCTTAGAACACACCCTCTCTCACTGTTGGAGGAGGTGGTCTTTGGGTCGCTGCCTGGCAAAGCTAACTCTTGTCCCCAAATAAACCAACAGGTGCACCTCTCTTTACTGGGGGTGTTTATGCAGCCCTTGCCGCAGTTTAGAGACTGCTGGGCTGTGTAGAGGTTCGGAGTTTTTTTCTCCTACTGTGGTCTGTCACTGGGTCATGAGGTCCCTGGCTGAGGTGGGGCCCACCTGTGGCCGTGAAAGCAAGCATCCATGGTGCTTTCTGACTTACCTACATGCTGGAATTTCCTTGCACAAATCTGTTTACCTTTCCCTTTTGGGAGTCCTGGCTGCCAAGTACTGTACATTGTGTTATAAAGTATGAGCACCTTTCACTCAGCAGAAGCTCCCTCTCCTGAATCTGGAGATGGTAAGAGCACAGGCTGTGGGACTGGTTCTTAGTTCAGCTGTCTCATCCTCTCAGGGCCTCCACTGGCCCAGCTGTAAACTGGGAGAGATCAGAATCCCCCGGGGTGGCCAGGAGGATTGGTGAAGTACTGGCCTGGGTGTGGTGGGGGTGGGTGTGCTAGACTTTCTTTAGTAGCTGAGTCTAGTGTTTCACGCAAGTTCATCTTCTAAAGTTAGTTTCCTCATTTATGATATGAATACACTGAATATATAAAACTGATAAAAGCAGTATTTCATTGCTACAAATTCCGTTCAAATATATAATAGTTACTTAAAAAGATAATGACATAAGAGCTAGGTAGGCTGTGCTAACATACACAGATATTTGGGACTGGGATAGTAAACAGTGGTGTCTTCTACCTTGACAGCATTGCATGCATTTGTTTCTTGCTATGGTTGTATAGTAAGGAGATAGTTAGATGTCTGTATGTGGTGACAGCGTTCAGACACTTACCTTGAGCTCTCAGGTTCTCAGGATGTGCTTCTGTTAAAGAGAGATGGCAGAGGCAGTTCCGTTCTAGCACAAGGTAATGGGGTGGTCTTCAGTGGGTTACCATTTGATCCGTAACACATTTAAAGGTGAATGTTGCTTTCTCTTACAGTTCTAAAACAGTAAACACACACACAGAAAAAAGAAATGAGTCAAAATTGACTAGAACCCATTAAACACCTTCCTGGAACCAAAATACCTTGAAAGCCAACGGATTCAGCTCTTCTCAGGGCTTTCCCAATATTCTGTGCCCCCCACAGCTGGAATGCCTTTGCAAGCTCCAGCTGAGGAAGGGATGTTGTGAGGAGACTGATCACTGGTACTCAGTCAGGTCCTCAGGTACAGGAAATGCCTGTCAACCTGGTCCTCCTTCCAGGGTACTGGTTCTGACCTTCAGGGCCTGACTCATCCGACCCAGGGGCCTGGCTGTGAGTTGGTGCTCAGCTCACACCACAGCTTTCCAAAGCCACGCTCTCTTGGAGGGTAATCACACAGCTTGCCTCGGAGGGCTGCCATCAGGATGGGTTGCATGAGATAAGTGCCTCTAAAAGGCTGAGCACTGTGCCTGCCTGGCTCACAATCAATACAGGGTAGGGTAGTATCATCATCCTTGCACTTCCCCAGCTTAACGTTTCACAAATGCTCTTTTTTTTTTTAGACGGAGTCTCGCTCTGTCGCCCAGGGTGGCGTGCAGTGGTGCAATCTCGGCTCACTGCAAGCTCTGCCTCCCGGGTTTATGCCATTCTCCCGCCTCAGCCTCCCGAGTAGCTGGGACTACAGACGCCCGCCACCATGCCTGGCTAGTTTTTCTGTATTTTTAGTAGGGACAGGGTTTCACTGTGTTAGCCAGGATGGTCTTGATCTCTTGACTTCGTGATCCGTCTGCCTCAGCCTCCCAAAGTGCTGGGATTACAGGTGTGAGCCACCGTGCCCAGCTTTTTTTTTTTTTTTTTTTTTTTTTTTTAAAGGGAGTCTTGCTTTGTTCCCCCTGCTGGAGTGCAGTGGTGGGGTCTCGGCTTACTGCAACCTCCGCTTCCCAGGTTCAAATGATTCTCCTGCCTCAGCCTCCCAAGTAGCTGGGATTATAGGAGTCTGCCACCACGCCCGGCTAATTTGTTGTATTTTTAGTAGAGATGGGGTTTCACCATGTTGGTCAGACTGGTCTTGAAGTCCTGACCTCAGGTGATCCACCTGCCTCGCGGCCTCTCAAAGTGCTGGGATTATTACAAGCATGAGCTATTGCGCCCGACCCACAGACACTTTTGAAGCCTCCGGCCCTTGTTCTGTCTGCTAATTCTCGCGTCATCAGAATTGCCACTATCATTTTATGGGCTGCTTTTTCTTTTTTTTTTGAGACAGAGTCTCGCTCTGTTACCCAGGCTGGAGTGCAGTGGCCAGATCTCAGCTCACTGGAAGCTCCGCCTCCCGGGTTTACACCATTCTCCTGCCTCAGCCTCCTGAGTAGCTGGGACTACAGGCACCCGTCACCTTGCCCGCCTAGTTTTTTGTATTTTTTAGTAGAGACGGGGTTTCACCATGTTAGCCAGGATGGTCTCGATCTCCTGACCTCGTGATCCGCCCGCCTCGGCCTCCCAAAGTGCTGGGATTACAGGCTTCAGCCACCGCACCCGGCCTGGGCTGCTTTTTCAATTCAAACTCATGAAAATTTACGAAGATTTATCTCTGCGCTTTGTCCTGTCTTTCCTTTCCATTTCCCTGGCCAAGACTAATGTCACTTTTGAATAAAATGAATAAATAGAATCTTTGTATAAAACAACTAGGGAAAACCCATGGATAGAGGCTGGTTTATATGCCAATAACTCATCTGTAAATTCATGTAGATGTAATTCTGTGCATTATAGCTAATGTACCTAAAGTCAGTTCTCAATGTCTAAGGAGCAAATGTGTAACTCTTCATTGTGTAGAGGGGTATAGAGCTTAGCTTGCCATGTCCTGGGCACATTTCCAGTAGTCATTTAGTTACTACCAGTGATTCCCACTCAAGTGTCCCGTAAGGAGGCACCATGGGAAATAAGAACAGCCTCTTGGCATTCTGGGTAGAGAGCCTGAGCCGAACTCTAAAGTTCTCTTTATAAAGGGAGGTCACGTGATGGCCAGAAATTGCCTTTGCTTCATGGTGCACTTGGTGGGGAGTCAGGTCTGGCGTGCTGGGTTTCACCTCATCCCATTTTCTTTTCTGCCTTCAGACCTGCAATGCTTCTTTTGCCACCCGAGACCGTCTGCGCTCCCACCTGGCCTGTCATGAAGACAAGGTGCCCTGCCAGGTGTGTGGGAAGTACTTGCGGGCAGCATACATGGCAGACCACCTGAAGAAGCACAGCGAGGGGCCCAGCAACTTCTGCAGTATCTGTAACCGAGGTAATGTGCCCACTGTTTCCTCACTTCCAGAGGATGGGCCTGAGCGTGTATGGGAGGCCTAGGGGTGTCTCGATCACCCTGGCCTCAGACTCCACTCTTTGCACAGCCCGCCCCCCCCCACTTCCCACTGAATGATAAACACCTTCATCACCCAGCTAGCTGTTTGCTACCCCTTCCTTCCCAAGAAGCTTGTGGTGCTTAGAATGGGAAGTTCCAGGAGACCAGCAGGAGAACAGAAGGAGAGAGGTTCTTCCCAAGCTTGGGCCCATAACTCTCACCTGCTACTCAGGTGGCAGGATGGATGCATTTTGCAGACACCACTGAACCACTGAGGTTGGTGGGGGAGTTAGTAGGTCCCAAAGTGGGAGAAAAAGAGGTTGGTCCGGCTTGAGAGCTTTTGCTGGTTGATTCACTGGCATATGAAATTCAGCAGCTAGGTAAGAGGTTGAGTCGAGATAAAGAAGGAGCAGACACTTTGTAGCACAAGTGGTCAGAAGAGAGCCCAAATTCAGGTTTGTGGCCTTGATGAGAGAGGAAAGTAGAAGGTGCTCTCAGCAGGGTAGCATGCTTGAGGACAAGGTGGGCCTAGGTAGTGTCTAACTCTGTGGCAGTGGTGTTGTGTTGGGTGAAGTCAAGCCCGTCCCCAAGGTTCTGCTGGGTCTAGTTGGCTGTTGGAAGTGCTAGATATTTGTGTTTTGCAAGCACAGCATCAGTGGAGGCTTGCGCTGTGTCTGTGCTAAAGGAGGTCGGAGCAGCTGTCTGTGAACTTGAGGATGCTTCTGCATGGTGTGCTTTGCTTTGGCCAGTGGGGAGCACTGGGATGTCCTTATCTCCTGGGGCATTCTTGCTTGTCCCAATGCTTCTGAAAGCCTGCTTAGTGGGTTGAGCACTGAACCAGGAGTCAAGAGACCCAGGGTTTAGTCCCAGCCTCTCACTAGGTGGCCTCAAGTTCTCCCATTCCCTCTCTAAGCTTGAGTTTCTTCATCTCTCAAATGGGGTTAAGAATAGCCCCCTTTCCCACCTCTCAGGGTTATCATGAGGATCCCAAGAGACAAGGTAGGTGAAAGGAGCTGCACACTTGGGAGACTCTATCCTTGCACTTTGTAACAATGTTGGGAAAGACATGCTTGTTGACACTCTGGGTTGAACCAGGCACAACACTCCTGCAGGCCTTGGCAGAATCGTTGGGTGCCTGTGCTGTGTTCATGTGCCCTGAGGTTCACAGTGGAAGGAGACTGCTGAGCAGCTGGGTGTTCTTGGTGTCCTGGAACTGGATCCCTCCTTGCAGCTTCACACCTGGGGTTTGTACCACCAGGACACCTGCTGTGAAAGCAGAGAAGTAGTAGTGAAGATCTCTTAAGCTGTCTGTTCTGTTTTCTGACATGTCAGTAGAGCCCATTTCTGACAGGAGCTTCCTCCAGGTTGCAAGTGTTGGGCTTAACCTTCCTCCAGGTTGCAGGGAGAATTATCGGGCTGTGGCTGACCATCTTGACTGCGGCTGCCCCAGCTCCAGAAATAATATTATTTGTCTTGCTTCATCCTAACCTGGCTTCTTGACAGCTCCCCCAGATAACTCAAAACCTGCTATAACATGCTATCAGCAGGCATTTTGTCAAGTTTTCAATGTGGAAGTTCCCAGTGCAAGAACTGGGGTCAGAGACCAGAGGCTGAAAACTGTTGAGTGGAGAAGGGTGCTCATGATAAAACTCAGAAAGCCCAGAGCAGATGGTGGAGTAGGGCAGACACTGGACAGGAGACCCAGGGCCATAGCCCTTGGGAGCCCAGCTCAGGAGGAAAGAAAAGAAAAACTGAGAGCAACAGGGAAAGTGGGAAAGTTGGCCCAGTTAGGAGGCAGCTGATGTGGCAAAGCCAACAACTATTGTACATGAGGATTTCTTTTCCAAGGGCTGGTAAAGAGAACTTGGGCAACAGCCATAAGCTACATGACTGGAATGGAGAATCCAGAAGAGTAAGCCAGAGTCTACTTTTTCTCAGAAAAGCCAAGACTGGGTCTGGATCACAGGCCAAACATCTCTGGGTCCCAGAGCCAGAGTGGGAAGTCCGTTTCCTGCAACAAGACTAAAGAAGGTGCTGGTCCAACCCATGCTGGCTACTCAGAAGGAAGAGAAAACAATTGCAGTGTTTATCAGAAGAGAAGGAGCAGGATTCTACTCCTGGACTCATTCCTTGGGCAGAAATAGGAAGAGACAAAAAAAAAAAAAAAAAAAAAAAAAAGGAAGAGGATAAAGTTGTTTCTGAGCACCAAAAACATTGAGACATTGGAATCAAAATGCAGAGAGCTCTGTGTCTTCCTTTGCCCTCCTGCCACCAAGCCTATACCTACAGGAAGGTTGCACAAATAAATGAATGTTCTTATCTCTGCACACGTTCAAACAAAGGCTGAATGTCAGAACAGTTAAGATTGAATCAGGTGAACTTCCAGGTGCCCTCAGATCCTTCAGTCCCAACACTTCTTAAACAGTTGACTTAAGTATCTACCTATAGATCTGTCTTTTTCAGTTTTTGCCACAAAAACGACTCCTGGCTGTGAAGAATGGCAAAGAGGAAAGGCAGCCTGACTCCTGCGGCCTCACACGTGAGTCAGATGCAAGTTGATGAGACAGATGACTCTGGCTTTGTTATAGAGACATATCAGGATGTGTATGATACTATTTGTAGAGGAAGATCCTTTGCAGTGGAGGGAGTATTATGGCTAGAAAAGCTTGTTCCCACATTTTTGAGTTGAGGAAATCAGTTGAGTTGAACAGTAGAAAAGGGAGAAGGCCCTGGCTGATCACCGTGATTTTCTTCCTTTAAAGTTTCTGTAGCAGGATCTTTGTATATATGCCTATGTGCTGGTATGGGGAAGAGGAATAGATTATCAGGAATCTGCCTTTGACAGAGACATTTGAATGCAAACATCATTGCTTGAAAAGTAGAGGAAGCCTTCTCCCCAGTCAGAGGTAAGCACACAAGTGGATGGATGCAGAGAACCTGCCGTTCCCCCTGGACTCACATCAAGCTACGTAGGCCCACTCCAACACAGTGCAGTTGGGAATGGCCCCTTCAGGGTTTGGACAAGGAGAAAGCAGTCCCCAACCCCTGCATGGATGTGGAACCTGCCAAAGGATCAATTGCTTCTGGAGTGCCAAGTGCAGGCACACCAGGCAAGAAAACGCAACTGAGGAGCAGTGGCCTTTTGCTAATAAGACCATCATCTCTGGAGTGAAAGGGCCAGTGGCTTGCTGGTTGTAGTGACAGTCACATGTGTGCTCAGCATCTCCATTGCGTGGATGGCTGGATCAAGCTGCCTCTTTTGCTCTTGGTTAATCAGTGGTGAATGGGTGGGTAAGTTTAGAATTCCAGCTAAATATGTCTGGTTTCAAAGACGTATTCTGCTCAGAAGCTCAGCTTCTGTTTCATCCTAACACTTGGCTGCTGAGTTGCTCTGTGTTTAAATTCTAGGCTTTAAGTGGCAGCTGTGGATCCACTCCTACCACCCCGCCATGTGGTTTTGCTATAGATAGTACAGTCTGCAGCTGGGGTAAAGTCAAGAGGACTCAGCCATGTGTTTCTCAGACTGTTTTTCAGGAAAACTCAGCAAGACAGTTTCACTCTTGTTGCCCAGACTAGAGTGCAATGGTGCGATCTTGGCTCACCACAACCTCCGTCTCCCGGGTTCAAGCAGTTCTCCTTCCTCAGCCTCCCTAGTAGCTTGGATGACAGACATGTACCACCACGTCCGGCTAATTTTGTATTTTAGTAGAGACGGGGTTTGTCTCTATGTTGGTCAGGCTGGTCTGGAACTCCCGACCTCAGGTGATCTGCCCGCCTTGGCCTCCCAAAGTGCTGGGATTACAGGCATGAGCCACTGCGCCCAGCCAAACTCAGTAAGATTTTAGTGCGCATCTGCTGTGTTCTCTTGGTATAGTTCTCCCAGTAAGGAGTAAACGTAATTCCTGGTGCTCTCCTCCTCCTTTCTGTCCCCTTTTGATTGCAGCAGACCTGCTCTGGTTCATCACGGGGAGAGAGCTTCATGCTATTTTAAAGACCCCACAAGGGATTAAAAACCAAAGTAAAAAATTACCTTCTAAAGTGGTATCATCATATTATCAAAAAGTTCTGATATCTTGTACTGATTGGTGGGAGCCAGGGTCTCCTGGTTCTGCTTTGTTTTGGGGGACTCTACAGTACCACCCCCAGGGGCAGGGCTAACAGCCTCTTTTCCATTTCCCTTGTCTCCTCACGCCTGACTACAGCCTCCCTCTTAGGGATGTCTACATGGGACCCTCTTACACCAGTCTATACGCATGATCAGCCTCAGGCAGACACTTGGGTCATAGCACAGGACAACTTGCTCTACCAGGCAGGGCAGGACACCAGCATCTGGTCTAGACAGATCTTTGAAGTAGCTGTATTGGGAAAGGAAGGAAAATTGGCCCAATCCCACATTTCCCTTCAGAACCACTAACTGCTGCTGTCAGAGAAGAACTTGTTAAATAAAGTTTCCACAGGCCAGCCCTGTTTTTCCAGCAGCTTCCATTCTAACATACCATTATGGCAGAAAAATACCTGAGTATAAATGGTGATAATGAAACCTGTTGTAAAAGTCCACTGGATATTTCTAGGGCTCAGGGCTAAGACAGAGGAACCAATTAACCCATTTATGCTAGAGGTTACAAACTTTTTTGTGAAAAATCAGACTTTAGTGATGATCTTGAGCAGTAGGATATAAATAACTCCTACAGGGTTAGCGTTCCAATAATGGAACATGAGGCATAAGTGGGTTAAAGCGTCTGTCCAGTAGCTAAGGGCCAAGTTCTGGTGGCACATGATCCTGGGGTTGGAGTCCAGGCTCTGCCACTTAGTAGCTGTACGTGTGACCAGATTACTTAACCTCACCAAGCCTCTTTTTTTTTTTTTTTTTTTTTTTGAGACAGAGTCTCGCTCTGTTGCCCAGGCTGGAGTGTAGTGGGGTGATCTTGGCTCACTGCAAGCTCCAACTCCCGGGTTCACACCATTCTCCTGCCTCAGCCTCCTGGGTAGCTGGGACTACAGGCGCCCACCACCATGCCTGGCTAATTTTTTGTATTTTTAGTAGAGACGGGGTTTCACCGTGTTAGCCAGGATGGTCTCAATCTCCTGACCTCATGATCCACCCGCCTTGGCCTCCCAAAGTGCTGGAATTACAGGTGTGAGCCACCGCACCTGGCGATTTTTTTTTTTTTTTTTTTATGCTTTTTAGTGTACGGTTGAATTTTTTTTCTTAGTCCATTTAATGTTACCATCTGTGTACTTTTTGTTTTTTTGAGACAGAGTCTCGCTCTGTTGCCCAGGCTGGAGTGTAGTGGGGTGATCTTGGCTCACTGCAAGCTCCAACTCCCGGGTTCACACCATTCTCCTGCCTCAGCCTCCTGGGTAGCTGGGACTACAGGCGCCCACCACCATGCCTGGCTAATTTTTTGTATTTTTAGTAGAGACGGGGTTTCACCGTGTTAGCCAGGATGGTCTCAATCTCCTGACCTCATGATCCACCCGCCTTGGCCTCCCAAAGTGCTGGAATTACAGGTGTGAGCCACCGCACCTGGCGATTTTTTTTTTTTTTTTTTTGAGATGGAGTCTCGCTCTATTGCCCAGGCTGGAGTGCAGTAGCGTGATCTCGGCTCATTGCAAGCTCTGCCTCCCAGGTTCACGCCATTCTCCTGCCTCAGCCTCCCAAGTAGCTGGGACTACAGGCACCCGCCACCACGCCAGCTAGTTTTTTATATTTTTAGTAGAGACGGGGTTTCACCGTGTTAGCCAGGATGGTCCTGATCTCCTGACCTTGTGATCCGCCCGCCTCGGCCTCCCTAACCTCACGAAGCCTCTTATTTCTTTATCTGTAAAATGGGTATAATAGTAATCTGTAGCACAAAAGGTGTTGGGCAAATTCTATAGAATAGTGCATACAGTGTGCTGGGCCCTGGTGTGCCATCAGCACTTACTAAAGGTGAACCTTTATTACAGTTCCAGCAGCATTCAAAATGCCATGCCAATTCAGACTTTTTTAAAACAAATCTCGTGCAGACATTACACAGTACTCTTCAGCCTCTGACCCTTTAGCAGTGGATCTCACTGTTATCCTGTGACTGTGTAATTTTGAAAGTGAATCGAAAAATAATGAGTCAACCAAATCTGAAGTGGATTAAAGTGACACTGTCAGGGTGCTGGCACCCTAAGTGGGCCTTATACTAAAAAGCTTCAGTTCCTGCTAAAAGCACCTTCTGATCCTTGACTACAGTGGGGTTCGATGGCATACCTCCTTCCTGTGAAACCCAAGTCAAATCCTTTTATCGGCCTGCCTGATTCTGTATCCTTGGACGCATGGCTACTGTGGAAGTTGGCCCAAGATCTACTTTTCCCAGCCTGAGATATCTTGTGGCTCAGACTGGCCGAAGCATCTGGAAGGTGGGCAGGAACAGTCCTAAGACGGCTGGATTGTCCTCTCCCAAAATAAAGACAGAGATCATCCCTGTTTCTTCTCCTGTATGTGAACCTGGTGGATGCTCCAGAATCGAACCAAAACACTACCATGAATAAGAGATGACTGCACTCCTCTGACACAACTTCCTATTTTGTTCTTCAAAAGATCTAAACAGTTACTAAATCCTGTTATGCTGAAGGTGGGGAAGTTAGAAAAATAGAACATCTGACAGGTAGAAGATGGGATCCTTGGAGGCATTCCTTTGGGATTTCATTTTACCTCCATCTCGTTTGTTGTCCAGTTTCCTTTTACAAGGATTAAGCAGGCATCCTGCTGGCTAGAATCCTGTGACTTCCCTGGAGCCCCAAATTCTTGTCTAACCACATTTCTAGTCATGGTTCCTACAGGAGACATCCACTCAAACCACCTGTTACTGAGGCACCAAGCAACCCTAGAGGCAGTTGGCCTGTGGCCCTAGCAGGAGCAGGATCTCAGGCCATCCCACCAGGCGGCCAGCCTCGGCCCCTCACCACAGCCTTGCAGAGTGGGCTCTGCAGAGAAGCCGATTTGTGGACAGTGTCACCCTCCATCCTGAGCCATGTGGCTCATATGGTTGCAGCCATTTTTGAGCCAAGGAGGGGGCCCCTTCTAGGTGCAGCTGACCTGGGAATGCTAGCCAGAGCGGCCAGAGGAGTGGGGGAAGGAGAGAGGTATCTCTTGCTGGCCGTGGGATCTCATCTCCTTTTGTCTTGTTTAGGTTTCTCCTCTGCCTCCTACTTAAAGGTCCATGTTAAAACCCACCACGGTGTTCCCCTTCCCCAGGTCTCCAGGCACCAGGAGCCCATCCTGAATGGGGGAGCAGCGTTCCACTGCGCCAGGACCTATGGCAACAAAGGCAAGCGACCCCTTGCTCTGCACTTTGCTTCTCTGCGCAGACTGTGTTGTGGGGGCGCTGGGCTGGGCGTGGGGAGGCGGGAAGGCTGCCGACTTTCTGGCTGCCTTGAGGAGACTCAGAGATCTGAGTGGCAGTGGCCTCCAGGACAAAAGTCACAGTGGGTATCTCACTCCAGGGCAGTGAGGGAGGCTTTAGGGCACTGCCGAGATCCAGCCTCCGCCTCCTCTTCCCCAGCCCTTCTCCCTTCCTCCTGGCCAGCCCCCACTGTCTGGAGCCCTGCAGGGATGCCCCGGGCCCTGGGCAGAAGAGCCCTGCATGATGAGCCACTATGGGCCTGTCACTGCCTGCTGCCCTTTAGGATGGTGTGGAGCTGCGGCTGAATGCTTTCTCCTCTTTTGACCCAGTGGGCCGATGGGAGCCAATGTCTGGCTTCTCTCACAATAGGGGTGGTTGATTACTGTGAGTGGCCGTTTCTGGAGAGCCTCTGGCTATGGTTGTGAGATGCATGGCAATAATGAGCTATCTGACTCCTCTGACTTGGGAGTTGGTTTGCAGAGAGCTCCCCAGGCCCACCTTCACTTGTTGATTCAGGTTGTTTTGTTGTATGTCACGTTGTTGTTGCCTTGGGGATGAGGCCAGGGGCTTGGCAGATGGTAGAAATAGCAGAGATGGCATGCTCCATGCTCCCATCACAGACCTCCCTTCCCGGCATGTCGCTCTGGACCCAGGCAGGAAGCTGCTGATTGGTGGAGGACTCCAGTGTGGGCCGGGCAAGGCAGAGCAGCCAGGGTTGTCTCTTGGCCCAGCTTATCTGGGGCCTGGGGTGGGGACACCCAGCCGACTGAGTAGTACAGAGTTGCTTTCAATCTCTGTCCTTTGGCTGCTTGGCCCTGGAAGGGTTTTGGCAGAAGGAAGGTGGTAAGAACAGGGCTCATGTTTGCAGCATTAGGAAAAGGATTGGCTTTTGTCTGAGCCATTGATGGGGTCTACCCAGGTTGAGGACCTGATGGCTCTGGTTCTGCCTGGCTTGCTACGGTGCAGCTAGTCTGGTGCAGGAGGTGAAGCCACTGTCACACTGGCTCGGCATCATCAGAATACCAATTTTACCCCCAGAGGCACCCAGAAGAGTGCCTAGGAGTTGGAGGTCTTTGAGTTGTTCTGGGCAGCAGTAGCAGAGTTGCCCTCTCTGTATCCCTTCCTTGAAGCAGGCTGAGATGACGGTGAGCAGTACACGTGCAGCTGCATGAAGAGTCCACAGCAAGGGAGGCTGGCAGCCCTAGGGCCCTGCCGTTTCACCCCTGTAGGCACTCCAGTCTCCCAGACTGACCAGCTGACCCTTCGTGGGTTCTGCCAGGACAGTGGCTGGCCAACAGCTGCCCTCCACAGGTCTGTGAGCTGGCCCCTCATGACCCCTCCAGGAGGGGGCATCTCCAGAGCCTGGCCTCATCTCTCTCCTGTATTTTGTTTTTTTGTAGAAGGCCAGAAATGCTCACATCAGGATCCGATTGAGAGCTCTGACTCTTATGGTGACCTCTCAGATGCCAGCGACCTGAAGACGCCGGAGAAGCAGAGTGCCAATGGCTCTTTCTCCTGTGACATGGCAGTTCCCAAAAACAAAATGGAGTCTGATGGGGAGAAGAAGTACCCATGCCCTGAATGTGGGAGCTTCTTCCGCTCTAAGTCCTACTTGAACAAACACATCCAGAAGGTGCATGTCCGGGCTCTTGGGGGCCCCCTGGGGGACCTGGGCCCTGCCCTTGGCTCACCTTTCTCTCCTCAGCAGAACATGTCTCTTCTCGAGTCCTTTGGGTTTCAGATTGTTCAGTCGGCATTTGCGTCATCTTTAGTAGATCCTGAGGTTGACCAGCAGCCCATGGGGCCTGAAGGGAAATGAGGCAGCTGCTCTGTCCCCACGGCAACAGCCATTTGGGGACTGCTGGGAATGCTGTGAATGCGGAGGGAAGTGATGTTTGGGTTCTGTAGCTGAGAGATTTTTATTCATTTTTAACTGCCCCCCAACCCCACCCCAACTCCTTCTCCACCACCCATTCTCCCAGTGGTCTTTAGAAATAGATTTTCATCTGATATTCTACAGAAATATCAATGAGACTTGGTATGGGATAGGGGCAGAAAACACTACATAGGCCTCCAAGGCAAAACCAGTCCCAGTTTCTCTAATGGGAAGAAGCTGGAATTCCTGGTGCTCAATTCTTAGTGACCCCAATCCTATACCCAAATCTATGGTATTCTGGGACCTCAGTGATTTTGGTCCCCTCCCACTTCTCTAGTTCCTCATCTTCCCTTCCCATATCCTTCAAAAGAACCACACTAGGGTCTCCACCCACTTATACAATGCGGATGCCCAACTATTTTTAAGGAAGCCAAAAGCATCCCATGGACCATGGGGTGAGTGTCCTCCAAGAGCCCCCCTGAGCTCTGCCCTCTGTCTGGAAGGCTCCAGACTCCTGAGCCCTGCTTGGAGGTGACCATTTTCACTGCTAGGACAAGCTCAGCTATTGAGGACACCCCCACCCCAAATTTCAGTTCTTATGTGATTTTAACCATTCAACATGCTGTTGGGTTTTAATTCTCTAATTATTATTATTATTGTTATTATTTTTTAGGACCAGTTGTAGTGAATTGCTACTGAAAGCTATCCCAGGTGATACAGAGCTCTTTGTAAACCGCAGTCACACATTAGGGTTAGTATTAAACTTTGTTTAGATGTACCATAATTAACTTGGCTAGTTGATTGTTTGAAGTCTATGGAAGAAATAGTTTTATGCAAAATTTTAAAAAATGCCAGTCTGGTCAGGGAAGTAGGGGGTTTCAATGCTGTTGGGAGCCAGGAAGGTGGGACAGCCAGCAGGTAGGGACATTGTGTACCTCAGTTGTGTCACATGTGAGCAAGCCCAGGTTGACCTTGTGATGTGAATTGATCTGATCAGACTGTATTAAAAATGTTAGTACATTACTCTATCTGCTCCCTCGAGTCCAGTTTTCAGCTGTGGGGTCTTTGGGACCCAGAGGTGGGCAGCACCTGGGGTGGGAGTGGGATCCCAGGAGACCCCTTTTCTACTTCATTGTACCAGTTCCACTGGGATTGACAGGTGGATGGTCCCACTGAAGACTTAGAATGCCAGAATTCACCCATTTGTTCAACAAATATCCATTGCTTGTCTTCACTGCTTGTGTGCCAGGCCTGGTTTCATGCTCTTGGGGTATGGTGGTGAACAAGACACCACTGTGAGGCTTAACGGGAGAGACAGACAACTTAAATATGAGTTCAGATAATGAGAAATACCAGGAGAAAAGCTGGGCAAGGTGAGGGGACAGTGACAGCAGGAGGGTGAGTAGGGTGGACCAGGGAGGTATGAAATGGGGTTGGGGTTCTGGGAGGGAAGACTTACAGAGGGGATCTGACATGGCCTACCCAGCTAGCACCTGAGGAGGGATGTGGGCAGGGACTCCTCATGGCCAAGGGGCTCTAAGAAGCTCAGCAACTTGTCTTCCCCACCATGTTATCTACCTGATGTGAAGTAAAAGGTTGGTGCACCGTTAATGGTGAATGTATGAAGAAAAGAGGGAAAGAACAACAAACAGGAGGCAAGAAGTAAGCACAATGGAGAATTAATGGGAATAAGAATGAGGAACAAGAGGGGACAGGCAGACTTAAGGCACCCTGGGCATCTTGAGAAATCTCAGGGAAGAGGAAAACCCCTAAAAGGATAGAGACAGCATTTAACCTCCAAGCAAGAAGAAAAACAATGGTAAAGGAGAGAAAAACAGACCTAAGGGAACAAACAGCACAAAATTTTAGACTCACATTGGTATCAGAATTACTTTGTTCTTTTTTTTTTTTTTTTTTTTTTGAGACGGAGTTTTGCTCTTGTGGCCCAGGCTGGAGTGCAGTGGCGTGATCTCGGCTCACCGCAACCTCTGCCTCCTAGGTCCAAGCAATTCACCTGCCTCAGCCTCCTGAGTAACTGGAGTAACTGGGATTAAAGGCATACACCACCACGCCTGGCTAATTTTTGTATTTTTAGTGGAGACGGGGTTTCACCACATTGGCCAGGCTGGTCTCGAACTCCTGACCTCAGGTAATCTGCCTGACTCGGCCTCCCAAAGTGCTGGGATTACAGGTGTGAGCCACCGCACCCCGCCTAGAATTACATTGTTCTGGTGTAAAGATAAAGACTCAGCTGAATTTTTCAAGAAATAGTTCTAAGCCATTTACACAAAATCCTTGGTAAGCTGCTGGGCTTTGTGGACTGTGGAATAGAGGCTTAGGCCATTAGATGTGAGTATCAAAGGAAAGGGTGACCCTAGAATGTGGAGGCCCTGTGGACATATAGCTTTGTGACCATCACAGAATCTGGTCACACCCACCGAGTGTTAGAAAACCTGGCCTTGAACCAAGGACTTGACTGGGCCAGCCTGAGTTCCTGAACTCATTTTAGTTTTGCTCCCTGGAGACCTGTGAGCATGTCCATGGACAGGTAGGGACCATAGGTGTTAGAAAGGAGTATCTGTCACATGGCAGGAAGGGAACAACAGAGGAAGCAGCCTGTTCCATCTTCCAAAGCACTGCTCACTTGGCAGCCTGAGCTTTGGGAGGCCAAGGCGGGAGGATCACTTGAGGCCAGGGGTGTGAGACCAGCCTGGGCCACTTAGTGAGACCCCATCTCTACAAAAAATGAGGAACAGCTGGACATGGTGGTGTACGCTTGTAGTCCTAGCTACTCAGGAGGCTGAGGCAAGAGAATCGCTTGAGCCCAGGTGTTCAAGGTCACAGTGAGCTATGATCACTATGATCACGCCACTGCATTCGAGCCTGGGTAATAGAGTGAGACCCTAACTCTTAAAAAAAAAAAAAAAAAGAATCTGAGCTTTGGCTGTTCAGCTCCATCATCTGCTTTCTGCCAACCTTGGGGAAATCCGTAAATCTCTGAGCCTGTTTCCTCATCAGGTCTTTGTGAAGACCAAAAGAGACGATCATCATGAGCTAATCCTCTGCACAACCTATAAGGTTGGTTTCATTATCCTATTATCATCCCCCTCTTGCAGATGAGGAAACAGGCTCAGAGAGATGGAGGAACTCCCCTGGGTCACATAGTAAGTGGAAGAGTCAGGATTCAAACTCAGGTCTGCCTTGTCCTCAGACTTGACTCCTAAACTCCCAGTGATAGTTTCTTTTTTTTTTTTTCCGACAGAGTCTTACTCTGTCACCTAGGCTGCAGTGGTGCTATCTCGGCTCACCTCCACCTCCTGGGTCCAAGGGATTCTCCTGCCTCAGCCTCCCAAGTAGCTGGGATTACAGGCACACGCCATCATGCCTGGCTCATTTTTTTTTTTTTTTTGTATTTTTTGTAGAGACGGGGTTTCACCATGTTGGTCAGGCTGGTCTCCAACTCCTGGCCTCACGTGGTCTGCCTGCCTAGGCCTCCCAAAGTGCTGGGATTATAGGCGTGAGCCATGGTGCCTGGCTCACAAGTGCCTCTTGAAGGAGGAAATTCCACAGCCATGCCCTCTCCTACCTTGAGTGACAGTGGTCAGCACTCACTCTAAAGGTACCTAAAACTTACCTAGAAGTATCACTCCTGTCTGTTGGAGGAGACAGGCTGGCAGGATTCCCTCCAGTTTACATAATTGTGCCTGGCCGCTGAGCACCTGGCAGCAGTGTCTCCAGAATTCTACTTCTTACAAACCCCACCTCTCAGTCTCTCTCCCAGGGCTGCCTACCCTCCTCTGCATCTCTCCAAGAGTGGAGGGTGACTGGTAGATGGTGTGAAATGATTTTCACTGGGGGAAGGTAGGAGGAAGGCAGAATGATTAACGTCTGAATCTGCATCTCTTGCTAAACTGCTGTGAAAGGAAATACCAAATATTTATCTAAGAGACTAATCCATCCTAACAAAACATGTTTCCTTTAAGGACAGGGCAGTGCAGAGGTAGGAGCCTCTGAAATAAAGCTTCTTTGTATCACTGTGAATGGGCACACCAGCAAAATAACTTATTTTTTCTTCAGGGAAGAGTCTTCTGCCCTCCAAAATCTGGCATCCTATCCCATGGCCAGTCCATACCAGGCAGAGGTCAGAGCCTGTGGCAACAACGAAGAGGGACTTCAAGATTATTAACATCTCCCTCCCTCCTTCCAAGTCCAAATCTGTGCCCTGAAGCCGCTGCATGTTTTGGAGTCCACGTTAAAGAGCACAGACTCCATGAGCTGTGGGGCTTGTGTTTCATTTTTCAAAGCTTTTTTTTGGATGATGATAAACTATTGTTTATTCGTGAGGTTTCCTCTGCCTCTAAAATACTTATCTCTTGTCTATCTAAGGAACTTTTTTTCAGAAGCTCAGTTCAGATTGCCCCTTGCCTGCAAAGCTTTTCCTGCCCGCTCCACAAGACAGCCTATGTGTATTACATCACTACCATGTGCCAGGGACCATGACAGGGGTCTTACATACATCAACAACCCTATGCAGTAGGTACTATTTTGTTCTCATGGAGTCCCAGAGAAGCAACTGCCAATGTCACATAGCTGTGAAACAGCAGAGCCAGGACTTGAATTCGGAACTGTCTAACCAGGGAGCCCAGGACTCCATCATGATGGATGTGATACTCTGTGCCACCTCCCTGTTCTGCATGTATTTCTACTTTTGCATCATCTTTTTAGGGATCTGTCTCCTCTTATGAGACCAGATTTCTTTGGTAATGGGGATCAGGCAAAGATAATTTGTATCTGTATTCCCATTGCCTAGAATAGATCCTGGCACTTGGCAGCTACTAAATCATTCAACAGATATTCTGAGTGGCTACTGTGTGCTAAGAGAGACCTAATTCCTGTCCTCAAGGAGCTTTAGCACACAGTAAAGTAGCACAGGACATGGGACATACACATAAATAAACGTCCATAACACCAAGAGAGAATGAGACATGGGAAGTGACGGAAAATAAATGCTCTGGTGCTGTGGAGAAAGATGAGATGCCGGGCCGGTCTAAGATGCTGGCCAGGTGGCATTAGAGTAGGATCCTGGAGTATACTAGGACTGGGACATGTAGGGAGTGGGGCAGGGTGCTCACAGGCAGACATGGGCAAACTTGCCCTTAAAGTCCAAATAACAGCTGACATTTGAAGTGACAAACCTCTTCATGTCACCGAGGGAGACAAAGGGCCCTTTGAGACTGTGTATAAGCTGCTGGAAAATGCTGGCCAGCCATCGGACTGTGAAGAGCCCCAGGGGCAAGATAGACCATGTTCTAACGTGGAGGCCAGTTTGGTGGGAAGCATACTGAGGCTGGACACCAGGATGAACACAGGATAAAATGATGTTACCTGCCCTCACTCAAGGCTGCCTTTTCCAGTAACACAGTCCCATACCTCACAACCCCCTTGCAAGCCCAGGGCCAGAGCTCAGGAGGAAAGGCCAAGCCAGATCATTGGGTTGAAACGCAGGAGAGGTGGACATCCCCATTACATGGGGCCCCTTCCCAGGGTTCGCCCCACTCCAGGTCCTGAAAATATTTTAAAATGCTTTCAATTGTGTAAACAAACAAGAGGCACCTGAGAACCCCAAATAGGCCATGCCTATAGAAGCCACATTCCCTGCCCCTTTCACATTTCCTCGGATTGTTATTTAATGTCAGCCTGAGCATCTGCCCTCCACACCTCCTGCTTTATGGGATCATCCTTCTCATTAATACTGAAGTTAGAATGGCTTTGGCCCCATTCCATAAAGGGTGGGAGGCATCTCCTCCAACATCTCCAAACATGGTGAAACCCTGTCTCTACTAAAAATACAAAATTAGCCAGGTGTGGTGGCACACGCCTGTAATCCCAGCTACTCGGGAGGCTGAGACAGGGGAATCACTTGAACCTGGGAGGTGGAGGCTACAGTGAGCTGGGATCATGCTATTGCACTCCATCCTGGGCTATAGAGTGAGACTCTGTCTCAAAAAAAAAAAAAAAAAAAAAAAAAAAGAGTCCCTTCTCAAGCCGGGTGCAGTGGCACATGACTGTAGTCCCAGCTACTCAGGAGGCTGAGGCAGCAGGATAGCTTAAGCCCAGTCCAGCCTGGGCAACATACCAAGTCCCTGTTTCTAAAAAGATTTTTTTTTTTTAAATGGTCCCTCTCTCCACTGGCATCAGCCCAGACATAGAACCTAGGACTTTTCCTTCATTTTTTTTCAAAGTCAGTAGGTGCTCTGATGTTCACCCTGATTTGGGGACAACAGAGGCTAAATCATAGCCAGCACATAAGACACACTGACAGTCCAGTCCCTTCATGTACCTGCCACAGGGAACATCTCCCTGGTGAGGCTGTTCTTCAGTGTCCTCAGCTGCCCTCAGGTGGCTGGTCATTCTCAGTCTCCCCAGCCACCTGCCCTACTTACTTGGCCCCCTCAATTCCTTCATCCTGGGCTTATCCCCATCCCCTCTAGAGACACACAATACAGTGAGAACTGTATTTTGCAGAGTACTTTTTCTTCTTCCTTTTTTTTTTTTTTTTTTTGAGACAGGATCTCACTCTGTTACCCATGCTGGAATTGCGTGGCGTGATCGCAAGTCACTGCAGCCTCAACGTCCTGGGCTCAAGTGATCCTCCCGCCTCAGCCCCCCAGATAGCTGGGATGACCATGGGTGTGCACTGTTACACCTAGCTAATTTCTAATTTCTTTCATTTTTGGTAGAGACAGGGTTTCGTCATGTTGCCCAGGCTGGTCTTAAACTGCTGAGCTCGTGACCTGCCCACCTTGGCCTCCCAAAGTGCTGGGATTACAGGTGTGGGCCACTGCACCCAGTCAAGATCTTTCTTTTTCTAATTATGAACTATGTGGAGTCGGGACAAGGAGGAACAGGAATTCACCTTTCTTTTCATGTCCAAACAGATTATCAGGGTATTTCCTGAAAAAAGACAATTTCCTAAGAGGAATACTGCAGCCAGCTCTTTAGATAGCAATCTTTATCTTCTCATAATATTAATAACTACCATTTATTGAACATACTTCTAATCCTTATGACCATGAAAGGTAAGAGTCATCTCCACTTCATAGATAAGAAATGAGGCTCAGCCTGGGCAACATAGTGAGACCTCATCTCTACAAAAAATAAACAAAAAATTAGCCAGGTGTGGTGGCATGCACTTGTAGTCCCAGCTACTTAGAAGGCTGAGGTGGGAGGATTGCTGGAGCCCAGGAGGTTAAAGCTGCAGTGAGCTGTGATCATGCCACTGCACTACAGCTTGGGCGACAGAGTGAGATCTTGCCTCAATAAATAAATAAAAAGTGGTTATGAGAAAACAGCAGGTTTTAAAAGAACGAAATTGCTTAGGTGGTAAGACCTGAAAAATGTTTAAAAAAATGCATGGAAGGCCAGGCGCGGTGGCTCACACCTGTAATCCCAGCACTCTGGGAGGCCAAGGTGGGCGGATCACTTGAGTCCAGGAGTTCAAGACTAGCCTGGGCAACATGGCAAAACCCCATCTCTACAAAAATACAAAAATTAGCCTGGCATGGTGGTGTGCACCTGTAGTCCCAGCTACTCAGGAGCCTGGGAGGTGGAGATTGCAGTGAGCCAAGATTGTGCCACTGCACTCCAGCCTGGGTAAGAGAGTGAGACCCCGTCTCAATCAATCAATAAATCAATCAAATAAAAAGACACATGGAAAAAAGACTGGAAGGAAATGCAGTTGCAACAGGTTTATTGAGGTGTCTCATCCTACAGAAATGTAAGCATTTTTAGTGATTTTCACTAGCCATCCTCGGTGACACTATGTCAAGTTCCTCTTTCCCAGTGGGCAGCTTAATGATGGGTGCTAAAGATTCAGCTGCTTTCAGGAATTAGAACAGTCTCCATCTGGTATTTAAGATTCATTTACAATGTTTACACATAAAAATGTTCAGTTAAAAATGTCCATCTCGGGTGGGTACAGTAGCTCAGGCCTGTAATCCCAGCACTTTGGGAGGCTGAGGAGGGTGTATTACTTCAGATCAGGAGTTGAGACCAGTCTGGCCAAGATGGTGAAACCCCGTCTCTACTAAAAATACAAAAAAAGCCGGGCGCGGTGGCTCAAGCCTGTAATCCCAGCACTTTGGGAGGCCGAGACAGGCGGATCACGAGGTCAGGAGATCGAGACCACCCTGGCTAACACGGTGAAACCCCGTCTCTACTAAAAAATACAAAAAACTAGCCGGGCGAGGTGGTGGGTGCCTGTAGTCCCAGCTACTCGGAGGCTGAGGCAGGAGAATGGCATAAACCCGGGAGGCGGAGCTTGCAGTGAGCTGAGATCTGGCCACTGCACTCCAGCCCAGGCGACAAAGCAAGACTCCGTCTCAAAAACAAACAAACAAACAAACAAACAAAAACAAAACAAAAAACAAACAAACAAAAAAATTAGCCAGGCGTGATAGCACGCACCTGTAATCCCAGCTACTCAGTAGGCTGAGGCAGGAAAATCGCTTGGAACCCAGAAGGTGGAGGTTGCAGTTAGCCAAGATCACACCACTGGACTCCAGCCTGGGGAGCAGAGCGAGACTCTGTGTCAAAAAAAAAAAGAAAAAAAAATTGTCAATCTCAAGGTTCCCTTCAAAGCTCACTGCAGCCTTAACCTCCCAGGCTCAACTGATCCTCCCGTCTCCACCTCCTAAGTAACTGGAACCACAGGCACACAACCACACCTGGCTACTTTTTATATTTGTTTTTTTTTTTTTTTTTGTAGAGATGAGGTCTCACTATGTTGCCCAGGCTGGTCTCAAACTCCTGCAGGCTCAAGAGATCCTCCCACCTCAGCTTCCCAAAGTATTAGGATTATAGGCATGGGCCACCACACCCGGCCTGATAGCTCATTTCCTTTTGGCAGTGAATAATATTCCATTGTTCCGATGTACCATAGTATATTCATTTATTTACCTACTGAAGGACATCTTGATTGCTTCCAAGTTTTGGCAATTATGAATAAAGCTGCTGTAAACCTGTGTGTGCAGGTTGTTGTGTGGACTTAAGTTTTCAACTCGTTTGTGAAAATACCAAGGACTGTGATTGCTGAATCACATGGTAAGAGTATGTTTAGTTTTGTAAGAAAATGCCAAACTGTTCTCCAAAGTGGCTGTACCATCAATTTTGCATTCCTACCAGCAATGAATGAAAGTTCCTGTTGCTCCACCTCCTTGTCAGCATTTGTTGTCTGGATTTCGGCCAGTCTGACAGATGTGTAGTATAGTAGTATCTAATCATTGTTTAAATTTGCATTTCTCTGATGACATATGATGTACAGTATCTTTTCATATGCCTATATGGCATCTGTATATCATCTTTGGTGAGGTGTCTGTTAAGGTCTTTGGTCCATTTTTAAAATGCATTGTTTTATTTTATTGTATATTTATTTATCTGTTTATTTATTTAGAGACAGAGTCTCACTCTGTCGCCAGGCTGGAGTGCAGTGGCATGATCTTGGCTCACTGCAACCTCTGCCTCCCAGGTTCAAGTGATTCTCCTGCCTCAGCCTCCTAAGTAGCTGGGACTACAGGCGTGCACCACCTGTGCTAATTTTTGTATTTTTAATAGAGATGGGGTTTCACCATGTTAGCCAGGATGGTCTCAATCTCTTGACCTCATGATCCCCCCACCTTGGCCTCCCAGAGTGCTGGGATTACAGGTGTGAGCCACTATGCCTGGCCTATTGTTGAGTTTTAAGAGTTCTTATGTGTATTTTGGATAACAGTCCTTTATCAGATGTGTCTTTTGCAAATATTTTCTCCAGTCTATGCTCATGCTTATCTTCTCATTCTTCTGACATGGTCTTTCACAGAACAGAAATTTCTAATTTTAATGAAGTCTAGATTGTTATTTATTTCATGGATCATGCCTTTGAGTGTTGTAATGAAAAAGTAATAACCACATCCAAGGTTTTCTTCTGTTATCCTCTCAGAGTTTATATTTATCTTGTGTTTTACATTTAGGTCTATGATTCATTTTGAGTTCGTTTTTGTGAAGAGTGTAAGGTATGCGTCTAGATTAATTTTTTGCATGTGGATGTCCAGTTGTTCCAGCACCATTTGTTGAAAAAATTATCTTTACTCCATTGTATTGCCTTTGCTTCCTTCCACTGTATTTATTCCTTCCACTATATTTATGTGGATCTATTTCTGGCCTCTCCATTCTGTTCCATTGATCTATTTGTCTATCCTTTCACAAATATCACACTGCCTTCATTCCTATAGCTTTATAAGTCTCCAAGTCAGGTAGTTTCAGTCTTCTAACTTTATTCTTCTCTTTCAATATTATGTTGGCTATTCTGGGACTTTTGACTCTCTGTATAAACTTTGGAATCAATTTGTTGATATCCACAAAATAACTTCTGGGATTTTGATTGGGATTGCTTTGATCTATAGATCAAGTTGGGAAGAACGGACATCTTGACAATATTGAGTCTTCCTATCCATGTACTGTGGAATATATCTCCATT
The DNA here is from genome assembly GCF_001698545.2 of Rhinopithecus bieti. NCBI lineage: Eukaryota > Metazoa > Chordata > Mammalia > Primates > Cercopithecidae > Rhinopithecus > Rhinopithecus bieti. Next base: position 860,398 of record NW_016804530.1, read on the forward strand.
TAGTTCTTTTTTTATTTTGTTCATCAGAGTTTTGTAGTTTTTTTTCATACAGATCTTATACATATTTTGTTAGGTTTATACAAATTTTGGTGAGTGGTAATATCAATGTGTTTTTATTTCAAATTCCACTAATCCATTGCTGGTATATAGGAAAACAATTAAGTTTTGTATATTGACCTTATAACCTGCAACGCTGATGTGATCACTTATTAGTTCCAGGAGTTTTTCTGTCAATTCTTTCAGATCTTTCCTTTCCCTTCCTTCCCCTTCCCCTCCCCCCTTCCCTTTCCTTTTTCCTTTCCTGTCCTGTCCTTCTTTTTTTCTTTTTTAACATCTCTCAAGGCTTCGCCATTCATCTTTCAGATTTTCTACAGAGATGGTCATGTCATCTGTGAACAAAGACAGCTTGATTTCCTCCTCCCCAATCTGTGTATCTTTTATTTCCTTTTCTTGTCTTATTACATTAGCCAGGACTTCCAGTATGATGTTGAAAAGAAGTGATGAGAGGGCACACCATTGCCTTGTTCCTGATCTTAGTGAGAAAGCTTCTGGTTTCTCACTGTTAAATACAACGTTAGCTGTAGGTTTTGTAGGTATTCTTTATCAAGCTGACGAAGTTCCTTTCTATTTCTAGTTTACTGAGAGTTTTATCATGTGTGGGCACTGGGCATTGGACCTTTTTTTTTGGAGACAGGGTCTTGCCCTGTTACCCAGGCTGGAGTGTAGTGGTGTGATCATGGCTCACTGTCATCTCGACCTCCCAGGCTCAAGTGATCTTCCCACCTCAGCCTCCCAAGTAGCTGGGACTATAGGCATGTGCCACCATACTTGACTAATTAAAAAAAAAAAACTTTTGTAGAGATGAGGTCTCACTATGTTGCCTATGCTGGTCTTGAACTCCTGGGTTCAAGCAATCCTCCTGCCTTGGCCTCCCACAGTGCTGGGATTACAGGCATGAGCTGCTGTGCCTAGCCCAAACATGTCTTTATAATGACCATTTCACAGCTACACTTATCTAAGCCTAATGGTAATATTCATGCCCTGGGGTTCTTCTGGATTCACTTCCCTTCCTTGTGTATTAGGGAAAGTCACGTGCTTACCCCTTCGTCCTGAAGTAAAACAAATGCCTATTTTCCACGTTCAACTTTAAGAGGAATTATGCTGGTGCCTGGGGCTTGGGATTGGAGAAAAGAGGAGGGGATCTGCCCTTAGTGTCTTGACATCATTAACCCTCTTCCTGATGCCTACAGCTGGCTGGAATCTGGAGAGATTAATTTGGCCACAGTCCACTTTCTGGGAAGTTGTGTTGTGGAAAAGACAAATATAAACAACTGAGAAATGTGATCTAGAAGGTGGGTAGGTGTGAGGAATTTATTTTTTCTTTCTTTCTTTTTTTTTTTTTGAGATGGAGTCTTGCTCAGTTGCCCAGTCTGGAGTGCAGTGGCATGATCTCGGCTCACTGCAAGCTCTGCCTCCCGGGTTCACACCATTCCCCTGCCTCAGCCTCCCAAGTAGCTGGGACTACAGGTGCCCATCACCATGCCAGGCTCATTTTTTTTTATTTTTAGTAAAGACGGGGTTTCACCATGTTAGCCAGGATGGTCTCGATCTCCCGACCTCATGATCCACTCACCTCAGCCTCCCAAAGTGCTGGGATTACAGGCGTGGGCCACCGTGCCTGGCCTTTTTTTCCAACTTTTAAGTTCAAGGGTACATGTGCAGGATGTGCAGGTTCGTTACATAGAAAAACGTGTGCCATGATGGTTTGCTGCACAGATCATCCCATCACCTAGGTATTAAGCCCAGCATCCATTAGCTGTTTCTTCCTGATACTATCCTTCCTCCCCCGCCACACTGTCCAACAGGCCCCAGTGTGTGTTGTTCCCCTCCATGTGTCCATGTGTTCTCATCATTCAGCTGCCACTTATAAGTGAGAATATGTAGTGTTTGTTTTTCTGTTCTTGCATTAATTTGCTGAGGATAATAGTTTCCAGCTCCATCAATGACTCTGCAAAGGACATGATTTTATTCCTTTTTATGACTGCATAGTATTCCATGATGTATATGTACCACATTTTCTTGATCAAGTCTATCATTGATGGGAATTTAGGTTGGTTCCATGTCTTTGCTACTGTGAGTAGTGCTGCAATGAACATATGCATGCATGTATCTTTATAACAGAATGATTTCTATTCTTTTGGGTAATGGCATTGCTCAGTCAATGCCATTGCTGGGTCAAATGGTATTTCTGCTTCTAGGTCTTTGAGGAATTGCCACACTGTCTTCCACAATGGTTGAACTAATTTACACTCCCACCAACAGTGTAAAAGTGTCTTTTTTTCTCTACAATCTCACCAGCATCTGTTGTTTTTTGACTTTTTAATAATAGCCATTCTGACTGGTATGAGAGGTGTGGGGAATTTATTGTTTTTACAGACGGTGGAGGAAGAAGGCCCTGGCAGAAGCTCCACCCAGAGCTCCACAGAGTTGTTAATGGTCTTAAGAACTGGGAGATAGTAGGGTCATGTAGCCAATGCAGGACTGTGAACTCTGGGGATGCTCCCATCTACACTCACCACCATTCTTACCAAAATAAAACAAACACTGTAGGTACTATGCCTGCATGGTGACTATGTCTGACCCCAGCCTGCTTTGTCTTAGAAAAGGAGCCCATCTCCATTCTCAAGATAGGGTCTGATCCTCACATAATGACCAGCTCACTTATGGGCTCATGTGGTCAACGATTCTCGGAAGCTGCAGCCCCCATCCCTGCTCTCCTGATTTTGGCTGGCAGTGGGCCACCTGCCTTGCCCTTTACACAGAAAGCTGCACTTCCCAGAACTGTTTTCAACAAGCTGCTTTCCTCCTCCTCAAACCTGCCTGGACTGGTCAGGGCACCCTACCAACAATGCTTTGTATTCCCTTCCCAAACTTGGCTCTGGCTCCAATCCTATCCGAGCACTTGGACGCAACTGCCTAGGAGCGACCAGCAGGGGGAGCCAGAAAAATTTAGATTTTTCAGCTAGACAAAAGAGGTCCAGGATAAAAGCTGTTTCTCAAAGCCCAGGTAATTTTCTCCTCATTTAAGTTATAGCGAACCAGCTGGGTGTGGTGGCTCACACTTGTAATCTCAGCACTTTGGGAGGCCAAGGTGCGCAGATCACTTGAGGCCAGGAGTTTGAGACCAGCCTGGGCAACACAGCGAAACCCTGTCTCTACAAAAAATACAAAAATTAGCCGAGCATGGTGGTATGTCCCTGTAGTCCCAGCTACTCGAGAGGCTGAGACACAAGAACCGCCTGAACCCTGGAGGTGGAGGTTGCAGTGAGCCGAGGTCACACTACTGCACTCCAGCCTGGGCGACAGAACAAGACCTTGTCTCAAAAAAAATCTGTATTTCTATCTATCTATCTATCTACCTACCTACCTACCTACCTACCTACCTACCTACCTACCTACCTATCTAGAGAGAACCAAGTGTGCTATGAAAACTGCTGACTGTGAGGTTCAGATGAGTGGAAAGCCAAATGGAGTTCATCCATTCAGTCATCAACAACTTTGTTTTTTTTTTTGAGACGGAGTCTGGCTGTGTCGCCCAGGCTGGAGTGCAATGGCGCCATCTCGGCTCACTGCAAGCTCCGCCTCCCAGGGGCATGCCATTCTCCCGCCTCAGCCTCCGAGTAGCTGGGACTACAGGCGCCCACCACCACGCCCGGCTAATTTTTTGTATTTTAGTAGAGATGGGGTTTCACCGTGTTAGCCAAGATGGTCTCGATCTCCTGACCTCGTGATCCGCCTGCCTCAGCCTCCCAAAGTGCTGGGATTACAGGCTTGAGCCACCGCGCCCGGCCATCAACAACTTTTATTATTTTTTTTGTGAGACAGAGTCTCGTTGTGTCACCCAGGCTGCAGTGAATTGGTGCGATCTCGGCTCACTGCAACCTCCGCCTCCCAGGTTCAAGCAGTTCTCTGCCTCAGCCTCCCGAGCAGCTGGGATTACAGGGGCCGACCACCATGACTGGCTAATTTCTGTATTTTTAGTAGAGAGGGGGTTTCACCATCTTGGCCAGGCTGGTCTTGAACTCCTGACCTTGTGATGCACCTGCCTTGGTATCAACAACTATTTATTAAGTACCTACTATGCACCAGGCTAGAAACTGTATACAGAATAATTAAGAAGACTGCCAAAGTCCCTAACTTCATACATTATAGAGATGAACTAAGAGAGCTGGTGAGTGGAGGTCCAAGTCACTTTGACTTGGGTAAAGTGAAAATGTGGGCCAGGCGTGGTGGCTCAACCCTGTAATCCCAGCACTTTGGGAGGCTGAGACGGGCGGATCACGAGGTCAGGAGATCGAGACCATCCTGGCTAACACGGTGAAACCCCGTCTCTACTAAAAAATACAAAAAACTAGCCGGGCGAGGTGGTGGCGCCTGTAGTCCCAGCTACTCGGGAGGCTGAGGCAGGAGAATGCCGTAAACCCGGGAGGCGGAGCTTGCAGTGAGCTGAGATCCAGCCTCTGCACTCCAGCCTGGGCGACAGAGCGAGACTCCATCTCGAAAAAAAAAAAAAGAAAATGTGTAGCAGGTTCATGGGGACTCTGAAGTGGGAGAGACAAAACAAGAGAGTTTTGAGGCTAGGAAACACTGTGATTCTATCAGTACAAAACAAAACAAAACTTTCTCTCAGAGAAAGAATATTGTACACAGTAAGACTGCTAATAGAAGTCAAAATTAGAGCACACACCCCAGTATCTAAGGGAAACAGCATGAAGAACAAGTAGAAAATGAAAACTTGAATAATATACTAACTTTGTTTCAAAATAATCTAGTGGTTAAGAGGAAGTGAGTGGGGGTGGGGATGAAATAAGACTGGGTATGTGCTGATGATTCCACAAACTGGGTGACAGGTATTTGGTGATTCATTATATTACTTTCTTTACTTTTGTGCATGTTTTTAAATTGCCATAGGGAAAATTAATATATATCTCTTTCTCAACAACTTAGTGAATAACCACTGTAGCCAAGTTTCATACAGAATACCCTATTTGTTATGGGAGAAAACTGAGCAGATCTGCCCATGCAAAATTCCTAAAGAGTTCAGAACACACTGAACCTGTGGATGTTTTCTCTCCCATCCCCTTCTCTCAGATCTGTTGCTAGAGTTTATGGTTCTGATCCTTTAGATAGGGGTACAATGGTTATAAGTTATTTCATAGGGGCTCCTTATCTGTGTTATTCATGAGGGCAGGGACTGTGCCTATTTCATATTTGAATCCTGGAATGTAGCCAGGATTCAATAGAAGTTTATTGAATGCACATCAAATATGTTATAATTATTTAAAAGATCTGTACAAAATATGATATGAGTTGGGTTATGACATTATGACTCAAGGTTCTTTAAAATATATATTCACTGCACTTCTACACACCTATTAGGATGGCTATTACCAAAACATAAGAGTTGGTGAGGATACAGAGAAATTGGAACCCTTATGCACTCTTGGTAGCAAGGTAAAATAGTACCACCACTGGAAAATGGTATGGTGGTTTCTAAAAAAATTAAAATTCAAATTACCATATATTCCAGACATTCTACTTCCTGTACATCCCCAAAGGAATTGAAAACAGGGTCTCAAAGAGGTATTTGTACACCCACATTCACAGCAACATTATTCGCAATAGCCAAAGGTAAAAACAACCCAAGTGTCCATCAGTGTGGGTGAATGGATAAACAAAAGGTGGTATATGACGAAATATTATTAGCTTTAAAAGGAAGGAAAGGGCCGGGAGTGGTGGCTCACGCCTGTAATCCCAGCACTTTGGGAGGCCGAGGCAGGTGGATCATGAGGTCAGGAGATGGAGACCATCCTGGCTAACATGGTGAAACCCCGTCTCTACTAAAAATAAAATAAAAAAAATTAGCCAGCCGTGGTGGTGGGCACCTGTAGTCCCTGCTACTCGGGAGGCTGAGGCATGAGAATCGCTTGAACGCCCCTGGGAGGCGGAGCTTGCAGTGAGCCGAGATCGTGCCACTGCACTCCAACCTGGGTGACAGAGCAAGACTCCGTCTCAAAACAAAACAAAAAATTAACGAAAGGCTGAGTGCAGTGGCTCAAGCCTGTAATCCCAGCACTTTGAGATGCAGAGGTGACCAGATTACCTGAGCTCAGGAGTTTGAGACCAGCCTGGGCAACATGGCAAGACCCCATCTCTACTAAAAATACAAACAAATAGCCAGACGTGGGCTGGGCGCAGTGGCTCGCGCCTGTAATCCCAGCACTTTGGTGGGCTGAGGCAGGCGGGTCACGAGGTCAGGACTTCCAGACCAGCCTGGCTAACAAGATGAAACCCTGTCTCTACCAAAAATATAAAAAATTAGCCGGGTATGGTGGCACACCCCTATAATCCCAGCTACTTGGGAGGCTGAGGCAGGAGAATTGCTTGAACCCAGAAGGCAGAGGTTGCAGTGAGCCGAGATCGCACCGCTGCACTCCAGCCTGGGTGACAGAGTGAGACTCCATCTCAAAAAAAAAAAAAAAAAAAAAAAAATAGCCGGACGTGGTGGTGCACATCTGTGGTCTTAGCTCCTTGGGAGGCTGAGGTGGGAGGATCGCTGAGATGGAGGTTGCAATGAGCTAAGACTGTGCCACTGCACTCCAGCCTGGGTGACAGAGCGAGACCATGTCTCAAATAAAAAAATAAATACAAACAAAAAGGAAGGATATTCTGACATGTGCTACAACATGGATAAATCTTGAGGGCATTATCATAAGTAAAAGTAACTACTCACAAAAAACAAATACTGTATGATCCCACTTATATGCCATACCTCGAGTAGTCAAATTCATACTATAGAGTCAGAGAGTACAATGGTGGTTGCCAGGGGCTGGGGGAATGGGGAATGGAGAGTTGGAAATTGGGATCTTAAATGTGGGTTAATGGCCAGGTGTGGTCACTCACGCCTTTAATCCCAGCACTTTGGGAGGCCAAGGCCAGTGGATTGCTTGGGCCTAGAGTTTGAGACCAGTCTGGGCAAACTGGCAAAACCTTGTCTCTACAAAAATTACAAAAAATGTACCCGGGCATGGTGGCACTCACCTGTAGTCCGAGCTACTCGGGAGGGTGAGGTGGGAGGATTGCTTGAGCACAGGAGGTTGAGGCGGCAGTGAGCCGCTGAGTGTGCCACTGCACTCCAGCCTGGGTGACAGAGGAGTGAGACTCTGTCTCAAAAAAAAAAAAAAAAACCCAGAAAAAAGTGGGTTAATGAAATCAACCTGAAACCATCTACTTTCATCACTGAAACAAAATTCTACCTTGTGAAAATTTAAACTCATTTAGTCCATAACAATTTTCAGTAGGCACAAAGACTAGAGAGTTTTGTTATAAAACTTTAAATCAGCAGGGCGCAGTGGCTCACATCTGTAATCCTAACACTTTGGGAGGTCGAGGCGGGCAGATCATGAGGTCAGGAGATCAAAACCATCCTGGCTAACACGGTGAAACCCCGTCTCTACTAAAAGTACAAAAAATTAGCCAAGCGTGTTGGCGGGCGCCTGTAGTCCCAGCTATTTGTGAGGCTGAGGTAGGAGAACGGCAGTGAACCCTGGAGGCGGAGCTTGCAGTGAGCCAATATCGTGCCACTGCACTCCAGCCTGGGTTACAGAGCAAGACTCCGTCTCAAAACAAAACAAACAAACAAACAAACAAAAAACATTAAATCAGGCCCTGTGCACTGGCTCACACCTGTAATCCCAGCACTTAGGTAGGCTGAGGTGGGTGGATCGCCTGAGGTCAGGAGTTCAAGACCAGCCTGGCCAACATGGCAAAACCTCGTCTCTACCAAAAATACAAAAATTAGCCAGGTGTGTGGTGCACACCTATAATCCCAGCTACTTGGGAGGCTGGGGCATGAGAATCACTTGAACCCAGGAGGCAGAGGTTGCATTGAGCTGAGATTGAGCCACTGCACTCCAGCCTTGGTGACAGAGTGAGACCCTGTCTCAAAAAAAAAAAAAAAAAAAAAAAAAATCTACCAAGGACTTTAATGAAATGGGTACAGAATCCAACTGGGGAAGAGGAAAATCATCTTGATTTCCCAAAAGGGAATAATAAACTCAAAACCTCCCTTGGAGAAAATACTGAGATGTGTTTTCTGTTGACCAACAGGCAAGGAGTGTTTGGTAATGATAACAAGAAAAGAATTCATGGGAGTAGGGGATGAATTCTATTCCTAGCAGCACTCTGACATCACTGGATGACCTTGAACAAGACCCATAATTTCTGATGGCTCTTCCTTTCTAAAGACGAGGGTATGGTACATATGGAAACAGTGCTTATAAATGCTTGTTCTGGCAGCATGAAAGAGGTTTAAAAGACAGGTTCTTGGCCGGGCGCGGTGGCTCAAGCCTGTAATCCCAGCACTTTGGGAGGCCGAGATGGGTGGATCACGAGGTCAGGAGTTCGAGACCATCCTGGCTAACATGGTGAAACCCCGTCTCTACTAAAAATACAAAAAACTAGCCGGGCGAGGTGGCGGGTGCCTGTAGTCCCAGCTACTCGGGAGGCTGAGGCAGGAGAATGGCGTAAACCCGGGAGGCGGAGCTTGCAGTGAGCTGAGATCCGGCCACTGCACTCCAGCCTGGGCGACAGAGCGAGACTTCGTCTCAAAAAAAAAAAAAAGACAGGTTCTTTCCCATGTGCCTCCTCATCAGTATGACATCTCAGGAACTGTAATTTACAACAAAGCTTATCATAGATCATAAGGCCAGTGCCACCCTTGACCTCTGGAAAGCTCTAGTTCAAGGAAGAGGTTTTCTTAACAGGCTTTCTGCATCAGAAGTTCAGTCCACAACTGGCAGGAAGTATCAGCACTGAGCTGAAGCAGATGGGTGTAGCCTGAGTTCCTGTGAGGATGAACTACAAACAGCAGCCAGTATTCTTTGACATCAAGGGAGTGGGCCTCAGTAGTGGATGAGTCTGGGTCCAGAAGAAATAGTGCAAACAAGGCTTTCTAAAACAGTAAAAAACAACTCAGAAAACAAGAGCCTGGAAAATCTAACCACAGCACAGTAAGGCAATAAAACAAACACTTCTTAATCACCTTAAATGACAAGTGTGCTGATTATGCAAATAATCCACACAGAAGTACTTGCATCAAAAAAAGGAGAGGATGAAATAATGATCACAATATACTAAAAGGTACTAAAAATCAGAAGCACATTCGGAGTAATAAAAGTAGAGCATTCAAAAAGCTAAATAAAACAATATATGATACTGGTAGGGAGTAGACATATATATATATAGAACAGAATTGAGAGTCCAGAAATAAATTCACACATCTGTGGTCAACTGACTTTCCATGAGAGTATTAAGACTATTTGGCCAGCTGGGCCAGGCACGGTGGCTCACGCCTTTAATCCCAGCACTTTGGGAGGCCGAGGCGGGAGGATCACGAGGTCAGGAGATCGAGACCATCCTGGCTAACACGGTGAAATCCCGTCTCCACTAAAAATACAAAAAATTAGCCGGGTGTGGTGGCGGGTGCCGGTAGTCCCAGCTACTGGGGAGGCTGAGGCAGGAGAATGCCGTGAACCCGGGAAGCGGAGCTTGCAGTGAGCCGAGATCATGCCACTGCACTCCAGCCTGGGCGATAGAGCAAGACTCTATCTCAAAAAGAAAAAAAAAAGAGACTACTCAATGGAGAAAGGTTAATCTATCAACAAATAGTGCTGGATATCCACATGCAAAATAGGATATCAGAAGCATAAAATACTAAAGGAAAAAATAGATACAATTGAGTGCATCAAAATTTAAAACTTTATGCATCAAAGGACTATCAAGAAAGTGAGAAGATTACCCACGGATTGGGAGAAAATATTTCCAAGTCATATATCTGATAAGGTTCTAGTATCCAGGGTATATAAAAAACTCTTGGTTGGGTGCGGCGGCTTATGCCTGTAATCCCAGCACTTTGGGAGGCTGAGGCAGGTGGATTACCTGAGCTCAGGAGTTCCAAACTAGCCTGGGCAGCATGGTGAAACCCCGTCTCTACTAAAAACACAAAAAATTAGCTGGGCACTGTAGTGTGCACCTGTAGTCCCAGCTACTTGGGAGGCTGAGACAGGAGAATCACTTCAGCTTGGGAGGTAGAGGTTGCAATGAGCCGAGATTGTGCCACTGCACTCCAGCCTGGGCAACAGAGTGAGACCTTGTCAAAAAAAAAAAAAAAAAAAAAAAAAAGAAAAGAAAAAAAGAAAACAACCCTTACAACTCAACAACAAAAGACAACCTGATTTTAAAATGGGGAAAGGACTTCAAGAAACATTTCTTCAAAGAATTAAACAAACAGCCAACAAGCACATTAGTCATTAGGAAAATGCAAATCAAATTCACAATGAGATCCTACTTCACACTCACAAAGATGGTAATAATAAAAAAGGAAAAAAATCAATAACATCCTTGTTGGCAAGGATGTGGAAAAATTAGAATCCTCATACATTGCTGGTGGGATGTAAACTGGTACAGCCACTAGTACTTAACTATAGCCATACCATCCTGAACATGTCCAATTTTGTCTAATCTTAATGTGGAAAAACTGATATGGAAAATAGTTTGATCAGCCGGGCACAGTGGCTCACGCCTGTAATCCCAGAACTTTGGGGAGCTGAGAGGGGGGATCACCTGAGGTTGGGAGATGGAGACCAGCCTGGCCAACATAGCGAAACCTGTCTCTACTAAAAATACAAAAATTAGCCAGGTGTGGTGGCACACACCTGTAATCACAGCTGCTCAGGAGGCTGAGGCAGGAGAGTCATTTGAACCCAGGAAGCGGAGATTGCAGTGAACCAAGATCGCATCACTGCACTTCAGCCTGGGTGACAGAGCAAGACTCCATCCAAAACAAAGAAAAGAAAATAGTTTGATAGTTCCTCGAAAAGTTAAACATAGAATAACCAGCAATAGCACTCCTAGGTATATGCTCAAAAGAAATGAAAATAGAGGTATCAAACAAAAGCCTGTACATGAATATTCATAGTAGCATTATTCATAATAGCCAAAAGGTGGAAACAACTCAAATGTCCACCAGTTGATGACTGGATAAACAAAATATGGTACATCCATACACAGGAATATTATTCGGCCATAAAAAGAAATGCTGATACATGCTACAACTTAGATGAACCTTGAAAACATCATGCCTAATAGAAGAAGCCAGACACAAAAGGCTGCATATAGCATGATTTCATTTACATAAAATGTCCAGAATAGGCAAGTCCATAGAAATAGAGAGATCAGTATTTACTTGGAACACTTGGGACAATAAAAAATGATAAATAAAATTTTTAAAAAAGAAAGAAATCAGAAGTTGCCAGAGGATGAGGAGAAAGGAAAATGATGAGTGGCTGCCAACAGGTACCAGGTTTCTCCCATCCAAGTACTAACCAGACCCAACCGTGCTTAGCTTCTGAGATCAGACAAGATTGGACATGTTCAGGGGTGGTATGGTTATAGACAGGTACCAGGGTTTCTTTTTGGGGTGATGAAATGTTCTGGAATTAGATAGCAGTGATGGTTACACAACCTTGTGAATATACAGACATGAGCCACATAATGATGTTTCAGTCAACAACAGACTGCACACATGACAGTGGTCCTATAACACAGTAGTCCCCAACCTTTTTGGCACTAGGGACTGGTTTCATGGAAGACAATTTTTCCATGGACTGATGGGGAGGGGGAGATGGTTTCAGGATGAAACTGTTCCACCTCAGATCATCAGGCATTAGTTAGATTCTTGGAAGGAGTGCGCAATCTAGATCCCTAGCATGTGCAGTTCACAATAGGGTTCACGCTCCTATTAGAATCTAATGCCACCACTGATCTGACGAGAGGCAGAGCTCAGATGGTAATGCTTGCTCATCCGCTGCTCATCTCCTGCTGTGTTACTGGGTTCCTCACAGGTCATGGCCCTGGGGGTTGGGGACCCCTGCTATAATACTATAATACCATATTTTTACTGTACATTTTCTATGTTTAGATACGCTAATACTTATCATTGTGTTACAGCTGCTTACAGTATTCAGTACAGTTAGATGTTGTACAGGTTTGTAGCCTGAGAGCAATAGGTTATACCATATAACCTAGATATGTAGTAGGCTGTCCCATCCAGGTTTGTGTAATTATACTCTATGATGTTTGTGTGACGCATTTCTCAGAACCTATCCTTGTTGTTAAGTGATTGATGCACAGGTACTAACAACTGCTGAACTGTATGTTGTAAAATGATGAATTTCATGGTATGTGAATTATATCTCAATAGAAAAGAGCATTTATAAAGTTCTTGTTGCTAAATTGATTTACTTTCAGTAAATTTTATTTTAAAAGATGTCTATGAGCCGGGTGCGGTGGTTCATGCCTGTAATCCCAGCACTTTAGGAGGCTGAGGTGGGCAGATCACCAGAGGTCAGGAGTTTGAGACCAGCCTGGCCAACACAGTGAAACCCTGTCTCCACTAAAAATACAAAAATTAGCCGGGCATGGTGGTGGGCACCTGTAATTCCAGCTACTCAGGAGGCTGAGGCAGGAGAACCACTTGACCCTGAGAGGCGGAGGCTGCAGTGTGCCAAGATCACGCCACTGCACTCCAACCTGGACAACAGAACAGAGCAGGACTCTGTCTCAAAAAAAAAAAAGATGGCCGGGCGCGGTGGCTCAAGCCTGTAATCCCAGCACTTTGGGAGGCCGAGATGGGCGGATCACGAGGTCAGGAGATCGAGACCATCCTGGCTAACACGGTGAAACCCTGTCTCTACTAAAAAATACAAAAAACTAGCCGGGCGAGGTGGCGGGCGCCTGTAGTCCCAGCTGCTCCGGAGGCTGAGGCAGGAGAATGGCGTAAACCCGGGAGGCGGAGCTTGCAGTGAGCCGAGATCCAGCCACTGCACTCCAGCCCGGGCTAGAGCGAGACTCTGTCTCAAGAAGAAAAAAAAAAAAAAAAAAGATGTCTACGTCTTAATGCCTTCATGGCGCTGGGACATAACTGGCATCTGAAGCCTTGAATGCCTCTCTCTTTTTTTTTTTTTTTTTTTT